>NW_025814047.1:10265000-10867500 GCF_018902025.1 Drosophila willistoni
ATTTTGAATAATTCATGTGTACTGAAGAAATATATTAGAAGGAAGAAAAATTTGGATATAATAATTGTGCTAGTAACACATAGAAGACCCATTTAATTATTGGTTACTACTTATTATAAATAATAAAAAAAAAAAATTAGATTTCTTTTTAATATTTAGTGTTTTGAATAGCGTTTTTATACTATATGTACGATCCAAGAACATTAATCAGCTTAAAGAAGAAAAAGTGCATATTTTAGTTTTTTGTATAAACTCAAAATTCTGGCAAAAACCAAGTTTATTCCATATTCGATAAAAATAATTTAAAAATGACAGTTGTGTTTATTTATAGATGAAATCTCTTCGTGTTATAATGCCAGCTATGCGGTTCTCATTGGTAATGGCTAGCATGTGTCGTAGACCCAATGCACGAAAGGTTTGAAATATCTTTGGCACTGAATCGTGCTGGAAAAAAAAGATGTATACATTATACTATGATTTGTTTGAAAAAGAGCATTTACCGTGTTAACGCGTATCGGCGATGGGTTCATGAACATCGATAGATCTACGGTATAATTCTCTTTATTGTCCAGTTGGCGAACACTTTCGATTGACGGATATCTTGGATATACATCTCGAAATGTTTGAATGGATGTTTCTGGTACCCAAAAACGTTTATTTTCCACATACAGGGATTTTAACAAGATTACAATTAACTGGGAGCGTAAAATAATACCACACACGCGGCCTTTAGAGCGAAGATTCTTTAAAATATTTCTTTAATTAGCAAGAATAAGCTACTAGAATAAGCGATATAACTTACATTTTGCACATTGTCCACCACAGGAAATCCGTTGTGATTGCAACCATTTAAAACCTTATAGATATAGTGGGCCTTGTCCTGAAGTTTTATACAGATAACAGGCTTACTCATTATATCCCGGGCTTTCAGCCCTTTAAATTGTGGAATGGGCTCCCATGGTAAAATGGGAACATGGTTAACCTCGATTTGTGTATCATATATGCCTTCGTTGAAAGAGTCCCCCACCCATTTGGCGGTGATCAAGGCAATGATGAGGGGAAAAAAGAATGAGGTCTCAACACCAGTTGTTTCCATTAAGATGACTGATAAACTAATTGTCATTCGTAGAACTCCACCCAAATTAGCAGCAGCTCCAATAAGCGCATATTTTCCGGGATGGAGAAAGTTCTATAGGGTTAAATTGTATTAACCAATTAACAATTTGGAGAGAACTTACTGTTTCGGGAAACAAATAGAATAAGAGCATTGCGACTAATCGGCCCCAAGCAGCACCAACTAGTGCTGTGGGAATAAAAACACCCAAGGAGACATTCAGTCCAAAGGTTGCGCAGGAAAGAACGTAATAGATAAGTGTAAACATGGCTAGCGTGAGGATTTGATGCGATCCTGTAAATGGTATTGAATAATAATTTTAAATAACATAAAATTATATGTACCTATTCATGGACTTACCAGGAGGGTCGTGAAATAGCGATCTAACCGTTGCCTCTGGTGTCTGGAACCAAAGCGCAGCAACTGCATTGTATTCATTATCCTTACAAAATAGCTGCACAGGATGAATGGTGGGGTCATTGCCCAAGGGTCGGCAGTCGCTTATGAAAAACATCATTGCACTGGCCTAAATGGAAAATTTATATACAGTCGCATTGTTTTGTTTTATTATATACGGGACATACCAATGTGACGCCAACCATTGCAATAAGAACAGCTTCTAGCACTTTGCCAATCTTCCAGGGTATGTATCGTTTTCGAAATTTATTGATTCTTGTATTCATAAAATTCCAAGTTGCTCCCAGCAAACCTCCGGCAATGCCCAGAAGCATAAAAATTGGCAGCTCAAAGTATTCAAAAGTGAGTGGCTGATCGAATTTCCCCAAATTGAAAAGACCCGTGAATGTAAAACCGTCAAGCCCGTGATATGTAGACAAAACAATATTTAGCGTGAAAGAACTAATAATTGATGCTACCAATGTGCGCCAAATAAGATTCTGATTCCAGAAACTAGCCGCCTCTTCCAGTGAAAAAAGCATGCCACCGATTGGGGCTCCGAAAGCAGCTGTAACACCAGCGGCACCCCCTCCCAACACAAAGTCTCGCTTTTCGTGATCATCTCGAAAAGCTTTAAATATGCGGAAATCTTTAACAAATGTAGTGCTCTTGCCTTGGGATATACCAGCTGCTACGACAGCTCCGGCATGAATCATTGGACCCTCTTTGCCACCAGCTAGACCTCCGACGACAGAGGTGATAACGCCAGCGGCTTTGACAGCTAGGGTTTTAATACGTACTATCCGTGGAATTTGAACACCATTTAAATAACTCTTTACTTGGGGTATGCCACTACCAGCGGTGATGGGTTCGATATACGTCACGAGAGCAGCTCCAACAGACACTGGCACAATAGACAATAAAATCCAATAGAGAAATGGAATCGCAAGATCTCTATCACTATCATCAGTCATAGGTACATTGTTGTCCACAGCTGAAACATTAAGGTTCGTTTTAAGCTTGTAATAGTTTCATTTATGTCGTATTAATAGCTAGAAAACCCCTAAAATTCGAATAACGCTGTATTAATAACTATGAAGTGCATTATCCATTTCGAATCGGTTTTGGTGGCTGTTTTAACCTTAATTCAAGACTGACTTTCTTACAAAAATTACGATTAATAAAATGTAACTGCCTGTTTCTGTATCTGTTATATGTATGTATAATGAATTATAATGGCGTCTTGTATGTAAGTTTGGATATAAGTACATATGTTTTCTTCATACCATTTTTAAGGAATTTGTATTTGAATTCGGATAACTCTTCAATGATAATATCAATGGTACAGGCAATTAATGCTGTTATAATGCCTATTTGTATGAATATGATCCAACGAATAACATCCTTGCGTATAGAAAAGCGCTCTTGCAGTCGTTTCCGCTCTTCGTCATGAAAAAGGGCATTTTCGCATACTTCATAGTCCAAACTCTGTGTACGCAAACAATATTACATAGATTGTAGCAACGTATACCAGAGAATATGTACTGTGTACACTCACCTCATAGTTGGGTCTGGATACAGCAGTGGTCCGTGACCTTACATAGAATATCGGCTCCGTCTGGTTATTGTCCTTCGCCATGCAAAAAAAAAAACACATTTTTCATTTTAATGTTATTTTTGGAAGTGATCAGACTTTTTATCAACTAAACTTACATTAGAATTGGTATTATTTGTCAGGAGGCCAGTCTCGTCAGTTGGCATACCTGATATTACTCCAATAGCCCCATCATCTTCCGAGGCTTCTTTGCTAATGTTCAATAAACTTTCCCTGTCAGTCATTATAAAATTGAATCAAATAGTTCCATAGAAAACGTAAAGTACAAATCTACAAAATGTAATATACAAGCAATAACAAAGAAGCTTGTAGTGTGACCAACTGAAACAACCACAAAAATATAGACAAAATAAATTTCGGCAGTTGCCACTTTATTCAAAGCGAAAACTTGGGTTAAGATACTTGAATTTTGCCGCCTCAAAAAGCAAACGTTTTTGCTCAATTTCATTTCGAGCATTTAACTCCTGCCTAATATCGCACAATGTGCGATCCAGTCGCAACATTATATCCCGATCCACAAAATGAGCAACGGATAACTCCTGAGGACGAGTCAACTGCATTTGAATATCCTCCATAGAACGAGTCCGTGAGCTTTGTGATTTACCATCAAAAATCGCGCTGGGAAACGGAGAACTCGTGGGTTTACTGCTAGGGGAACTCAGATCCATGGCTTCGGGTTGGTCGCCATCCAATAAAGCAGTTATGGTATTTGAATTCTCTGGTTTTATGCGCCCAATTAGGGCAGAACGGGGCGCAGGGATAATGGGTGGATTTTGTAAATTTGTTGAAGTAATCGGTGCCACCATGCTGGTATCTTGATTGCGTAACTTAATGGCGAAATATAATATTACGATTAAAATTATTATTTCTAGCAAAAAAGTTATTATTATACCAACTTTATATAAATCCTGTGGCACGAGCTTCGGGGATTTGCTTGCATTTGAAGGTGAGGTACAACGGGAAATTACCTGGAAATAAATTTCGTACGTACAATATGGACATATGTACATACATACATACATATGTATGTACGAATGTATATGTATATAATATTTATTTCATTCATACATGCATACATACACGCATAATGGTATGGTGTGTGTGTTTGTAAGTTCTAACTGCATTCTGCATTGACCATCTCTTTCAAATTTATGTACATACTTACAGATCTTGCTTCTTGAATTTGCCCTTGCTGTTCGTTATGTTCCAGTTTGTGACGTTGAAAAACAGTTTTAATCTTCAACTGACACTTGTTACTGTCCGCCTTATGAGTAGATGTCGGCGAAAGGTCCTCCAAACTTATTGGTGTAGGCTTTTTGCGGTTTTTGGCAAAACGACGATTTTTCATAATGCGATCACGTCGTTCTAATAGTGCAGCAACTTTCATCTCGTGTAACTTACCAAGTAGGGCTGTATGGCGGCGCTAATACAAATCAGTATCTCAGATTAGCATTGCGGTTGTATCTTATTCACCGTAATATACACACCTTAATATGCATGTGGAAGTTGCCTGTGGAACGCACACTACCCCGATATATTTTATCCGGGGGACAAAAACAACAAACAACCTTTACATTATCCCCCTCCTGACTTTGGATGCGATAAAGTTCTCCGTTGAGGATGTACGGTACATGCTGACGTCGCTCTGGTTCAAATTCTGTCTCATTTACAGCTGTATTTGTCATCGTAGGAGACGCAACGACTTGCCTTTTGCTACCGCTCGAATTCAAATGAACTTTTTCAATTTATAAAAAGAGTGTAAAAGGGATGTGCGTACATGTACATGTGAAGAGCACGCACACACAAATAGTGGACAATATAAAGCGTAGCGAAAATGAACAGAAAAACAGAAGACATAAAAAAAAGACAACATTCATTAGAATATTAGTGAATTTTAATACATATATACAGCGCCAGCTTTATTATCTGAAATAGTTGATATACAATTTTTTTTACATTTCAGGTCTTGTCTTTGTAAATCAAATTTTTTATGAAACTTTTTTTTTTGTTTTTTATTTTTTTGTTTTTACTTTTTTAACTGAAAAAAAAAAATAGAAAATAAACCTGCAAACATAAGCGAGTAGCCCTGAAAGTAAAGCGCCAACTAAAAATGCGAACCAGTTCTTTCATTAGTTCATTTTAAAAAAAAACATGTTGGATTGGTGCTGCCACATTTATTAAAAGAAAACAACACTTAGTAAAATGTCGCAGCCAAATATATTAATAACCGGTACTCCAGGAGTCGGAAAATCATACCTATGCGAAAAGCTATCCAAAAAACATGATTTCAATTGGATCGACTGTTCAAAAATCGCCAAGGACATGGATTTCGTTGAAGAGTACGACGCAGAATACAACTGCCCGATTTTAGATGAAGACAAGGTGGGTTGGTGTCTCAATTAAGATTAGATTCATTATACGTTATGAATAATTAATATCTTAGCTGATGGATTACCTAGAACCAGTGATGGCCAAGGGTGGCAATATAGTGGAGTATCATGGATGTGATTTTTTCCCCGAACGTTGGTTTCACGGCGTCTTCGTTGTAACCTGTTCCAATACAATTCTTTATGATCGTTTGAAGGCCCGCAATTATGACGAGAAGAAACTAAAATCGAATATTGAATGTGAAATATTTGGCACTGTATTAGGAGAAGCCCGTGATTCATATAAAGCAGATATCATATTCCAGTTAAATGGAGAAACGAGGGCAGACGCCGAAAAGAGTTTAGACATGATAGAGAATTGGTATAGCATTTGGAAATTAAGAAAGTAAGAGAACAACATTCCAAAAAATGCTTGCCAGTTACTTGTAACTTATGAATAAAATCAATGTATGTACTTAAAAAGTATATTAAAAATAGTAAATACATATTTAAAGCTACTCGAGATTTCAGTGTTGAAAAGTGAAAAAATCGTCTAAAGCTAGATTTTAGTGTTGGCAAATGCTATTTTTTGGCGCGTTGTTTGACCACCCTGGCTACTTTTGGCTATAATCCCGCTAAAACATTTTTTTTTTGCTAATTACACAAAAACTACATAATAAATCGCTAAGACGCACCTGAGGTCGTGCTCGTGGAATTCTTTTTCGTTTGATACCAAATTTATGAACTTAAGTAAATATTTACCATAAACTTCGGCATAGACGAAGTTAGCTTCTTTGATATTTATAACCTTTGCAAAGAGAGTACATTAATTTTGGCCAGAAGTGAAGCATTTTCGACCATATAAAATACATATGTATATTCCGTCCGTCTGGATCGACGCGAACTTCTCCTAGACTGTTACACCTACAACGTTGAAATTGTGCTTGGGGGCTTGGATATGTGTGAAAATCTCCCAAGTGAGCCACCTAAAAAAACTTTTTACTCAAAAGTTCCTATTGCGATTCATATGAATAAAGGAAAAATTCATTTTGAACAGTTTTTAAAGATTCGACCATGTATCAAAGTTACTAGCAGCAATATTTCGTTGCATGCTACTTTGAACACTTTTTTTTCTTCCTACTCGCTGCTTTTCTCAAGAATTTTTTTTCTTTTGTCTAAGCCGCGTAATTTCAAAAGATATTAAGAAAAATCAAAACATTTCTGTGTTCTGGATGTGATTATAAACAGTCTTTTACCTTATACCAATTTTTGATTCATAACGCATCGAAAACGAAAATAAAAAATTATAAGATCGTATTAAGTTTCAAGTTATCGCTAAAAACGAAGATTTTTCATTGCTCAAGGCATTTAAATGGTAGGCTTTTGCTTAAAATTTTTGACGTTTATACGCCGACAATAAATATTAAGCTAAAAGTTAACTATGTTGATATAGATAAAATATAATATAATTTACTCACTCAATACAGCACAACTCACAGAAACTTATTTTAAAGTCTGGTCAACAAGCAGACCGGATCCAAATCCGATAGAAAATCTTGGGGCATCTTGATTCAACGGGTTGATGCCCACGAAAAGCAATTTGGAAATTTAAAGGGCTTATAAGGAGCCATTATTTAAGAATCGGACAAATTGGACATCCAAACGCTTCAAAATATGCTTAATTTACTGGCAGCTCGTATATTGAAATTAAAAAAAAAAGAACAGAAGAGGGCTAACTAATACAATACTCTAATAGTTTAAGTTGTTTCAGTTGGGTTTTGTTTTTTATTTTAAATTAAGAGACAAATTATAAATTTGTCCTACTTATCTCGTTTGAAAATATTTTGTTTTATTTTTTTCTAATTTTGCTAAAAAGGATAAAAAATTAGGTTGTGTATTGATTTTATCGGATTTCTGGCCATACTGATCTTAGAAAACACAAAAAGGTTTAAAATACGATTTCGTCGAATGTTACAAAACAAAATCAAAATTATTTCAAGTTTTTAATTATGTGGGTATATATATATTTATAAGTATATCATTAAATTACTTATAGATAAATGGTAATGCAATGGCTCGACATTTTTTTTACTCAACAACTTAAAAATTACAATGGGCAACACAGAAAAGAACTTAAGAAATTAAAATGCACAACTACGAGTATGTGAAGAATAAATGCAGTTTTGTTTAGATTTGTATAAAGTATGCCAATATCAAGGAATTAGTTAAGATTGATTTGGTTTCATTTAATACTATATAAATGAAATGTAACATTTAAACTTTGTAGTTTATTTGTACGATTATTATGTTGAGTTAAGAATCGGCGTATAAAAGTATATTCTAATAAATATTTTTATGGTGGCAGTTCAAAAAATAGATGCCTACACAATACGTTATTTTTTTCTGTCGTTTTTACACAGTTTCGTTAAAAGTGTATTATTAGTACATGTATCCAATTATATACCCATGAGGAAGGTATCATAAAATTGTTCATATGTTTGTAACGCACAGAAAGAGACGACCCCATAGAATGTATATATTATTGATTGGCATGAGAAGCTGAGTCGATACCGTCCGTCCGTCCGTCGGTGCAAGTCAACTTCACGCCGCCATCTTAACAGCTATTGGGATGAAGCTCGGTATTTGAGCTACATATAAGCCTGGTAAAAAAAGTATGAAATTCCTCAGGATCGGACCACTAGAAGTATCTTTACCAAATTTACTAATGATATAGTGTTGTCAAGGGATATGTAAAAAATCATATCCCAAAATTTTAATATGATCGGATAAATAGAACGCTAGTTACAGTCAATGCCAACAGCCTACTCATTGCGTGAATTAGCAGAGTACCAGAATACACACGAACATGTATGCGTGCCATGACGGGGAACAAGGAAAGTAAATGATATGATATTTCGAAAGTTTTGTCTGTGCATTAATAAATTCAGTTACAGAAAAAGAGTTTGGAACATGTGAAAATATTATGGCCAAGGGTATATAAACTTCGGCATAGCCGAATTTGGGTTCTTTAATATTTTTTTTTTTATGCATATGGCGTGGTTTATATTTACAGTTTATATTATCTGTTTCAACTTAAATCTAATGGTGTAAGTCGGGTTGCCGACTGTAATGCACCCTGCAATAAATAGATTACAGCAATTCAAACAAATTTTCTCTAAAACGAAAGAAACGTTGCTGATTGTTTAATCGTATTAATAGTTACTAATATTTTTCAAGTCTCTGAATTATTTGAATAACTTCTGGTTGAATTATTAAATTCGATATAAGTTTAATGCTCAAAAATGCTAAGCCAAGCATCAAGTGAAACTTGCGATGTACACGACTTAGTTTATATCTTTCGTGTATGAATTAATGCAAATTCTGATAAATCTTAGAGCAAATTTAAAAAAGCAAATTTTAAAGCAGACCTAATAAACTGCATTATCTAGGTGCTTACACAGACAATCGGATAGTCGGGATCGGAAATGTTATTTTATATGTCACATTCAGTCATCTTTCGTATTTCGTTCTAATTTTCTGTGCAGGGTACAACTTACGATAGACCTTGCATAAAGTGCTTATATCGATTTGAAACAAAATGATTCAGACAAATGGAGAAATACATAAATCATTTGTTTAGAGGCAGCTACAGAACGCTCTCAATCAACACTCAAACTCATTGGCAGTAATGGCGCTAAGATCTTTCATCAAGCCTTCAAGATTTGCCATTTCTTGGTTCAACTCTTCGGTAGATGTGCTTGGGGCCAGTCTTTGAATCTCATCCGTTGAATGTACCACGGAGCCGCCACTTTGCAAACGATTTGGGGTGGCGGCAGAGAATGAAGGCTTTTTATATGGTGATTGGTTTTGTGGACGAATTGTTACTGCAGGAGCTTAGATTTTCGAATAAATTAAGATTATTGTAAAATAAATGTATAAATATTTTTAATGTTACTTACTGTGCTTATTCACAGTCGTACTGGCTGCTCCTGTTGGGGGCGGTCCAGGTACGCTGAAACTTTTAAGCGGATGTCCTCTCTTAGAGTTCTCTATTGTCGAAACTCCGCCATTGCCTGTAGCTCCACTTCCTGCATTGCTTTATAAAAAATTAAAAAGTACATTAAATTGATTAAGACTACAAATGTAACCATTTAAATTTTTAATCGAATACGTATTTTAAACTGTACTATTTATATTTCAAATGCCGACTGCGCTCTTAGAGGAGATTGTTTTCCAGCTGTTCTTAGCTCCGTGATTCACCAGAATAGGCAGTTTACGTGCCTGCTGTATATACTGTGCTTTTCGAGCCAACATTATGTATGGCTGTCGATCCAAAACAGACATGACATTCCAAGTACATGTGGCCAATTCTGTTATGGTAGCAGAAGTACGCATGCTATAAACGCCTTTATAATGGTGATTAATTAGGATCTCATCCAATCGAAACTTGTTCATGAAATTAAGAAACGGCGACGGCGATGCCATTAACAAAAGCTGCCGTTGGACACGACGCGACAACGTTTTTCGATTTAGCTTGATCACCTTGTTAAGGGATGGCATTAGATTAACTTGCAGTTGAACATTGGGATCAATGCGACCCCATCTTGTTCGTGTACCCATATTTTATTTAGCTTCTTCGGTTACTATAAAATCTAGTTTGTATTAAAAATCGGATTATAATCGGATCGGATTATAATTTTCGCCGAATAAAAATACAGAATTTTGCTCCGAAATATTGTAAATCGAAAAAAATTTTGAAATGATAACATAAAGGGATACTAACCAGAAATTTCCTTCGTAGCCTCCTGAATACGGATGATCTGGTGTTTGGACGATAGAATTATTCTGCATTGGCTGGATCAGACTTTGTTGCGAAAGACCCGTTTCCATAGTCATGTGAGAACGATTTTGGTACTGAGTCCGTGGATATTGCACCCGTTCCATGGTAGAGTTCATTGAGGTTGCTGGTGGAATAGCAAAGGAATACTATCACGAATCCATTAAAATTAATTTAAATCTTACTCATATAGCCGGGGGCATAAGACCGTTTGTCAAGTGAATTTGTTAAATGGCCCGGCATGGTAGAGTCCGCCTCATATTCACTATGAACGACTGACCGTGGTAATGTAAGGGCTCCGCTGCTTGGGGCACCATCACTGCAAACGGGTGTGACGGAATGCAAGTTCTTGTCTATATTTTTAAGTTCCATTTGGTCATGATGTATCCAAAGATCGGGCGGTTTTGGTATGCCCACATTGTTTTTTTGATAGCTTTTATAAAAAAAAAGAGGTTGGTAAAGATTTTTGGCATAGACCCTCTTAACGTACCTCTTTTTTGTGTGCTCTGGTATCGTTTGAGGCTTACGTCGACATAGCAAAAGTATGAGTATTAATACAAGCAACATAACAGCTACAGTTGATCCAATGACAATATATAACAAATTTTCATTTTTAATACTATTGGATATAGTATCAGTCTCCTGGACAATAACGGCAGCTGCTGTCGTAAATGAAACAAGGGCTGAAAAAGGTGCATTTGTGCCTTTCGTTGTGCGTGCCTGAACTTTAAAATAATAAGTGGTGTAGGGTTTGAGATTGGGTAGCATCAGCATTGTCTCCTCTCCTGCAAAAGCCTCTATGTTCCAGTCTCTGTCTCGCTTTGTCGTATCGGTAGTGTAGTAAATGTTGTAACCAGTGATTTGACCCACCGTATGTTTGGGAGGTAACCACTGGATTATAATAGCAGCGGGATTTTGTTCATCGGGTCGGACGGTTAACTCACGGGGCGGAGTGACAGGGACATTTTGATATGTACTATTTCGAACAGACATAGACCAAGCCGATTCTCTGCGACGTTTAACCACTTTAACAGCGAATTCATATTGCGTATTTGGCCGGAGATCATTTATCATACAATTGAGATTGGTAGTGTTGTGATATCTATATCGATTAGAGCCAGTTATGCCATAACTAATGGTATAATGCCGATTATCTGTAACGTGCTGATTCTTATTGAGCATTGTATCTATCCAAAGGACTACAATTGATGAACTAGACATAGTAATGGCCCTTAACCCTACCGGAACTTCTAACGGTACTGGCACATCTATTGGTTCCTGATCGCGTGTCTTAATATTATCATAAACTGGTGGACCATCCCCGTTGATGTTGCGCGCTCTTAAGGACACGACATACTCCGTATTTGGTTCAAGACTTTTTAAAACATAATAACGTTCACTTTCTTTTAACTCAATGGTATTTTCGTCAGGTATGCCGCGACCCCATCCTAAAACGTAATTTCGTATCTTTATTTCTGGTTGCTGTGGTGGACCCCAATGTAACCCAATGTTGTCGGCACCGGGGTGTATATTGATCCATATTGGCTTCCCTGGTACTTGAGTCTCATCAAGATCATTCTCTAATGTATTGATGCGATACCATTCAGTAAATGGTCCTGAACCATTTACCGTCATAGCTGCAATTTTAACCTGATATTCGACATTGCGATCCAAACCACTTAGCTCGAAGTAACGTATATTAGCTGGAGTGCTCTTTACTTGCGGTGCATCTTTAAATTTTCGATAGCGTATCTTATACCCGGTAATCTGACCATTACGATCTTCCTCTGGAGGAGGTTCCCAGTGTACCGTAATAGACTGCAAAAAATAGATAAAGATAAACCTCTAAAAAAGCAGCAGGACTTTACTGATTTGATTTAACTACTTACGCTTGAACTTGTTACTTCGAGGGTTACATTATTTGGCGGCTCTGATGGCGTTGAGGAATAGGTTTTCACTTTTATTTCCGGTGAGGGATCACCCATGCCATTGCTATTGAAGGGCACCACACTGATGACGTAGTCCATGTAAGGGCGCAGGTTGGTGAGAAGTGCATCCAATGAAACGCTATCGTGATACAAATCCGCCCCGCTTTCGTTCTGTATACAGTAAATGCTTATTTTAATCCAAGTAAAAAGGTCAATAATTTTAACACACCTCTGAATAGTATACTCGATACTTCAATATCTCACCATTGGTGATAACAGGTTGATCCCAACGCACATAAATCTCTTTGTGACTACGTGCATGCGCATTGAAGTTTCGAGGGGGTCCAGCAATATTAACTTCTGGCTGTGTGCTGACCTCTAATGGTAAAGATGATTCACCATTACCGAAATTCGTATTGGCTACCACACGAAATTGATAAGTTCGCCCAGGTAACAGAGATTGAATGTTAACCTGATTATCTTCATGGGACGTGGTCATTATCTTCTGTTCACTGTTACATGAAAACAAGATAGTAAGAAAATATTGGCTCCTTTTTGGTTTCCAGCTAAAACTTACCGTTCGCTGTTGTTCATTTTGAAATACACTGTGTAGTGAACCACCTCGACGGCATTTTGGATTGGTTCAATCCAACTAAGTGCAACAAAACGTGGTTTTATTATTTGGGCTACCAAGTTACGCGGCGAACTGGGTAGCCTCGCCAAAAGACCGTTTTTTAATTGCTTTGTGTTTTCCACAGGATTAGACCTTGAACCTTCCTCACTCGCAGAATCAGCTTCGTCAGAATCTGTCGGGTTCAAATTTAGAGAGTATTTTTTGTTGGTACTTGATTATTCCACTAATTCTATATCATAATCATTGTCACTGTCAAAATTGTCTAAAGTTGCATTTTCATGGATTTCGAACTGACTATAAAATGCATGTGCATTATATTGGTTAGGTAAGTTAGGTAAGGTGTCAGTTCTAAGCTAGCTGACTTACGTGATTGGAGACTATCCAATAGAGTCTTGGAAAGAAAACGAGCTGTCTGTGAGGGCAAATTGTCGTTATCGTATGCCGCGTCATCACCTGATTTGGTGCGCAATTCACCGTAACTATTTGTGTAACGACGTTTGTTAGGGAAGTTTTGCGTCTCTAGTGATTTTGTGGATTGGCCTTGGTTTTGTTTTCGTTGTCTGATTTGCACTTGGGTGTATGAGGAATGGGATGTGAAATTGGGATTGGTTACAAATTTAAATAGGATAAAGAAACCATAGAAAAAAATAAAAAATAAATTAATAAAATAATTATAATGAAAAAACACAATCTGGAGCAAAAACATAATTATTGTTGCAATGACTGAGTAAGTAATATTGTTTTAAAGAAAACTATTTGACACTCTTTGCCGAATTGACGTAAATCCTACCAAGAAGATCAGAGTTGCAATATAACGTGTATAAAATAATAGTGCGATGGTTAGTTTGACAAGGGCGAAACTTTTAAGCGGTATGGATAAACAGATGAATTTTGGTATATTAAGTAGTCTTTTGTGTAGTTAAGTATCATTGTATTGTAGTTCTCAACTAGTTTTAGCATTGGAATTAGCAATACATACTTTTTCTTGCATACGACATTCCCATTTTTTTACGTTTTCTGCTTTCATTAAGATTTTATCAAAACAGCTGTCGACACATTTCATTTGTGGCCAACAAATGATTTTTTAACTACAATGATTTGAGACCGATTCTCGCTTTCGATTCCCCAAGCCAAACTACCGGGACTCAATTTTTTTCCTTTAAGTCAGTAGACTGAAAGGTAAATTTTTACCAAATTGTTCATTAATACTTTTGCATTTCACTTTCTAAATATTTTAACATTACTCTTCGAAATGTTGTAAACAACATCAAGTCACAAAAACTACCCAATTTTCAGTTTATTAGTAAAAATTGTCGGGACATACCTAAACAAACAAACCATTTTTCACAGATGTAAATATTTCGACAAGCTGTTAGATTTCGTATGTTTCGAATAAAATAAAATTTTATCATAATGTATAAAAACATACCACAGCAACGGCTAGAAGGTCATGTTGACGACACTATAAAGTAAATATATTTTTGATAAGCATGAGAAGCAGAGTTGATATAGACATATCTGTCTGTCCGGCCGTATGTTAGTCGGTTCAAAACAACTTCAAGCTGTTAACCTTAATGAGATTTACTATTGAGGTAGTTTTTGCTGTGAAATATCATATCCCCAAATTTCAATAAGAGTCAATATAAATCGACTCTGCTCAAATACTGCATCCAGCCATGCCAGCATTCCTCATTGCTCGAATACATACATGTAATGGAATGTAATTGATTTATTTGTATAAAAACAAATAGAGAGTTTTAATGCTATATTAGTTTACAAAAACAAAATTAGTTCAATAGGGTTCACAAATTAGGCTTAATTAAATACAACGTTTAAACCGACTTGATTTTTCTACTTATTTTTACCGACGACTTTCGGCTTCACTCGCAGACAACTTTTCACCGATGATGCTACTTCTCGACTCTCGCCAACTTTCTGCCTCTTCTCTTATTCGCCGACTACAAAAAACGACCAGCAACACAGCACACATCTTACATACATACATACATATAAATTTTGGCATAGCCCAAGATAACATGTTTTACCATGCTCCCATAGGGAATATTTAAGTCGTCCAAATGTATCAAATGTGTCAAATGTATATATTCTAGATCAGCCGAGTCGATGAACCCATGTCCGTCCGTCTGTCGCTATGATCACCTAGATCTCGGACACTATAAGAGCTGGAGCTAGCAAATATAGTTCGTAGACCCCTGTAGTACCTACGATGGTTTTACCTAATGCAATTAAACCTAACTTAACCAGGGACCGTAAATAATGATTATTTTTTTTTTTGTAATGAAAAAATCATTTACTTATAGAGGACTTAGAAAAGAATAGATTACACCAATATATTTAATTCGATACCATCTATGCATCTTTGGAAAGATTTTTAAAAATTCAATTTTTTCAATTTTCTTTAAAAAAGATCATTAATTTTGAGTAATTTAATAAGAATTATCCATAAAAATCTTTTTTGATCAAAAAAAATAAAAATCAAAAATAATGATTAAAAATGATTTTTATTTTTTTCGCTCAAAATAAAACTCACTTTTGAAAAACGGCTTCCATGTTAAATATTTTCAAAATATTTTTGCACATCCTTAAAAAGGAGTTCAAGGACTACCACTCCATAAAATTTTTTTTTTTTGCATTAGTATTAATACCAATTTTATCATTGTTTTCATTTTTCATACATTTTTCAAAAGCTAAAGCTGATGATTTTTATTTTTTTCGCTCAAAATAAAACTCACTTTTGAAAAACGGCTTCCATGTTAAATATTTTCAAAATAATCAAAAAATTTTGTTTGAGCGGGGCTTCAGGTCAATCTTACTGATTTATTTGTAAGATTTTAAATCATAGGCAGCACAAAAGGTGAGCAGGTTGTCTGTATAGCTATTTCAAGAACCACCAAGTTCTATCATCAGCAGACTTCGCTAAAGAATCCACAATTGTAATGGCCATACCATATCTTCAACACTAAAACTAGTTGGGAATTACATTGCCAACTAAATGAAGCGAAAAAAGAACGTGTAAAGTGTAAATCAGTAAGATTGACCTGAAGCCCCGCTCAAACAAAATTTTTTGATTAACTTCAATAAGGTCGAAATCTAGACAAATATTTTCAAAATATTTTTACATTTTGGTTGGTTGAAATTTTACATATTTTTGCCAATAACTTAGCAAAACCGTCCACTGTGCGACGGAGCACAGCTTTAACACGCGTCGAGATTGCATTGGGCCTACGCCGCTAAGCTTTGCAACTGTACTATTTATTGCCCAGCTTTACAGCGATATCCTTTAGTAGTGTATAATAAAATTGGGTATCTTCAATCTGTCCATCTGTATTGCTCTGTTGTACTTTCTGTTTTCAAAAAGATATTAATAATCTTATAAAAACCCAATATTATTTAAAAAAGATCCGGCTTTACACCGAATTCCATAAAAATCATACAGAAAATAACAGGGTATAGCGCATTCGAAGACACTACTTTATTGGAAATGTCTTAAGCCGCGAGTGTTACTGAATCAAACATATTTTTGTTATTTCTAATTATGATCATTCTTTTATCGTGTTCCGAGATGGGTCGCAAGCGTAACTCTATTTTGCGAAATTTGTTTGCATTTGACGTGGAAAAAAATGTTTCGAAGTGTAAACTTGGCAAAATGTGTTTCACTGGCAACTATGTTTGCAATTTAAAAAGACATCTAGAAGTGAAGCACAAAAAAGAGTATGACGAATTGGCCGCCCCAACTGAAGCGCCTGAAAAAAAAAGAAATTTTCTGTTGTTTTGGGACAAGAGGCGGTTAAGAATGCCTGTATCGACCTTGTCACCACCGCGAAAGTACCGCTGGCTATATTGGACTCGGACGGTTTTAAGACTTTAACAGCTCAAATATTTCAAGGGTTAAACATGCCATCTGTCAATTCAAGGAATGTTATGAGATTAGTTGAAGAAAAATATAGCCAAATTAAGAGCAAAATGGCCCAAGCCTTAAAAAACAGAATCCTCTGCCTCAAAGTGGATACGGCCACACGGTGCAACCTCGGAGTGCTTGGTGTAAACGTTCAATACATTGATGAAGGCTTAATGTGCATTAAGACATTGGGATTGATCCAGTTAAAAGCATCGCATACATCCCAAAATATCTGTGCTGAGATCAAGTCTATATTGACTGATTTTAGCATATCCAGAAAGCAAGTCTATACCATCACAACCGACAATGGTCGAAATATGATAAAGGCAGTGGAATTACTGAACAATGATTCCGAAGATGAAGAAGAAGTTGCTGAGGACTTGGATGATGATGGACTGCTAAAAGATCTGAAAATTTATTCAATACGTTCGATCAAATGTGCAGCACATACGCTTCAACTGGCGGTGAAGGATTTTTTTTCAACGGCACTTATCTGCTAGCTTCATTAATAAAGCACGGAAGATTGTGAAGCTTTTAAGAACACCGGCATATAGGTAAGATTGATTTCAATTATAGTTATAATTAAATATTTATGACGTTTTTTTTTATTTTGAGTGTAGGTATTTAATAACGGAGGAGTCATTGCCACAACCAATTTTAGATGTCGCGACTCGGTGGAATTCCACCTATAGTATGTTGAGTCAGCTTAAGAACTTTGAAGACTTTTGTGAGAGGCGCCTCAAGTGTTCAATGAAGCTAACAACGACTGAGTGGGATGACCTAAAAAGACTCGTTACTACCCTGGAACCGGCATACACAGCTACTATCAGCTACAAAGCGCCGAATTATTTATGGGTGACTTTTACAAACTGTGGTTGGAGCGCAAGCTTACTGTTGCAGCAGTAAAGACGACTGAAAGCAAAGCTTTGAGCGAGTGCATCGCTGAAAGGGAAGTTGGCCTCTTAGGGACTGACTCGGTAATTTGCAGCATATATTTGGATCCACGGATAAGACGGGTATTGCTGCAAAACCCTATAAATGTTATGCTAGCTAAAAGCAAGCTTAAGCAGCTTTTTCTGCAAATATTTAATTTGAAAGAACCTGTAAGTTTTTTCGTCATTGAAATATATAAAACGAATACTAATATTTTTATATATATTTCAGATCATTGCAACAGAAGTGCCTTGCTCAAGTACCTCCTTGGCATCCACGCAAAGTTCAAACACCTGCTCTCTGTTGAATGATTTTTTGCAAACCATTGAGGTAGCTTCGGAAGATGAAACTGACGATGGTGAGCGATCGGATCTGCTAAAGAAGGGGTATGCGGAAATTGAAGCCTATAGCCCGAAGCCAATTTCCTTGTCCTCCAATATAATGGAGTATTGAGAGGAAAAGCGCTACGTATACCCAAGTCTTTATCAGCTGGCCAAAGTGGTGCACTCGGTTCCCGCAACACAAGTGAGTGTGGAAAGAGCGTTTTCAGCCCTTAAAATGCTGTTGACGGATCAACGATGTAACCTCGCCGATAAGTCTCTGAAACAACTGCTTTTTGTGAAATTAAACAGCAAATAATAAAAAAAAATTTTGTTACTGAATACCTTATTGAAAAAAAAAAAAAAATTTATGGAGTGGTAGTCCTTTTTAAGGATGTGCTAAAATATTTTGAAAATATTTAACATGGAAGCCGTTTTTTAAAAGTGAGTTTTATTTTGAGCGAAAAAAATAAAAATCATTTTTAATCATTATTTTAGATTTTTATTTTTTTTGATCAAAAAAGATTTTTATGGATAATTCTTATTAAATTACTCAAAATTAATTATCTTTTTTGAAGAAAATTGAAAAAAATCGAAATGTAATGATTATCAAATAAGTTTTTTAATATAACTTATAATGATTACGGTCCCTGAACTTAACGTCATTAACATACAATATTTGATAAAAATCTGATTAAAAATATCCAAGTTGTGCATATAAACGTTATTCACCAGTTGGTTCATAAGGGCGGAGTTGGCCGTTGGCTAATAGCGGTGCTAGTGTGCTGACATGGTTGTAATTGTGAGAGAGATAGTGAGGTATGCTTACAAACAGCATGTAAACGGAACATTTTATAAATGCATAAATACATTTGTTATTATAAATTTAAAATTTTTTTTGTACTTGGTATATCTACATCTTACTTTTACATGGTATATCTATATTTACTAAGCAAATACACATATCAAATTTTATTTCATTTGCGGGGGCGGTAGGGTGGGTGGCAAAAATATGAAACAAAC
This sequence comes from Drosophila willistoni, assembly GCF_018902025.1. Classification (NCBI taxonomy): domain Eukaryota; kingdom Metazoa; phylum Arthropoda; class Insecta; order Diptera; family Drosophilidae; genus Drosophila; species Drosophila willistoni. Next base: position 10,284,086 of record NW_025814047.1, read on the forward strand.
TCAATAACTGTACATACTACACGAGACTACATACCAATTGGTGGCTCTAGCTCTTATAGTCTCTGGGTGTTCATACGGACGGACAGACATGGCTAGATCGTCTCGGCTGTTACATACATTTTGGCGACTTTAATATACCATTTCACCCTTTGGGTGTTTGGTATAAAAATAAATGGAGAGTAAGAAACATTAAGAGCATTGATTGATAGTGGTTCACAGATCACTATTTTATCTGAAGAAGCAAAAAACGGAAATAAGTCAACAAAAACATTGACCTCATTGATCTCTACATTGAAAAGGAGAAGAAGACAACAAGGATTGATGACTCTGAAAATATGTGATACCATTTAAGCAAGAACAGGAATTAGGTGACTCAAAGGCGCAAGCGACTGCGCGATTTTTTAACTTGGAAAAAAGGTTTCAGAAAAATCAAATTCACCGCTGAAAAAATTAAGAAAATATAAGTTGACAACCGTTACGTACGGTACTGCATCAGCACCTTACTTAGCTACAAGGGTACTATTAGCGATAGCAAACAGATGTCAGGATAAAGTGATTAGTGAAATTATCCGAGATGAATTACAAATGTATGATTGAATGACTGGGGGCGATACTTTACAAGAATAAAAGTACAATTTTGAGGTTTCTGAGGAGAGCTGGAAAAGACAGGCATATATTTATGAAGATGGATTTGGAATAGATCCGAAATAGTTGAAGAGGTACAGGTATTACAGGTATTAAAAATAGATCAAAACGAAGCAATTAAAACCTTAAGGTTACAGTAGGAACCATTTAAAGACAAATTTAAGTTTAAGGTACACTGTGACGAGAACAGAAAAGTTTATAAAAGGGTGGTGCTATCCACAATAGCCAAGATTTATGATTCACGAGCACCAGTAACAGTAAGAAGTGCAGAAGTTGTGGCTAGCAGAACAATTAATTGGTACAATTAATAGGAATACAAAACTGACACATAGGAATATTTATGACAATAGGTATGAAAATAATGAAGTAATTGAGAAAAGTCACTGTTTGTGACTTTGTCGTTTGTATGAGAGCTATATAATATAGTGGTCTGATTCGGCTGAATCCGAGATATACAAGCTTACATGTAAAATTTCAATTCAGTAGCTTGAACGGGCTAGGAGGAGTTTGCATTAATCCAGACGGATGGCCGGACATGGCTATTTGAACTCGTTTCGTCGTGCTGATCAAGAATATATATCCTTTAAATGGTCGGAGATGCTTCCTTCTATGCGTTGCACACTTCTGACCAAAATTAATATATATATGTCTATTTGCAAGGGTATAATAAAATAAATAACATGGAATCTAGCAGAGGTAGCTTCAAGGGGATGTGTCCAACTAAATTAAATGAAGTAAGTAAGTCGTCTCGCCGACTTTGGTATACCATACACCAGTAAAGCAAATATTTCAACTTTATTAAATTAATGCATTTTCACATGTATTTTACAAGCATATCTTAGTATCTCGTTCACTCAATCATACGAGCACCCTAGCGCCACCACCAGCCAACGGCCAACTCCGGCCTTATGGAAAAACGTTTATATGCATTACTCGACTGTTTTTTGTCCGGTTTTGATCAAATTTGGTATTTTAGATTTCTAGATATTAGTATTAAATTTAAGTGTGCCAAATTTGATTGCATAAGGTAAAAAAATACGGGAGATAATCAAGTTTTTCAAATTACGGGGGCGGAAAAGGGCGTGGCAAAATTTTTACACATACAAAATGTGCGTGTTTACTAAACAAATATACATACCAAATGTGGTGTCTCTAGCTGGAATAGTTTTTGTGATAAACGCTTTTTTTAAATTGCGGGGGCGGAAAGGGGCGTGGCAAAAATTGGAAATAAACTTGATCACTCTACATACTACACGAGTCTACATACCAAGTTTGGTGGCTCTATCTCTTACAGTCTCCGAGATCTAGGTGTTCATACGGACAGACGGACAGACGGACGGACAGACAAGGCTTGATCGACTCGGCTGTTGATCCTGATCAAGAATATATATACTTTATGGGGTCGGAGAAGCTTCCTTCTGCCTGTTACATACATTTTGGCGACTTTAATATACCATTTCACCCTATGGGTGTATGGTATAAAAATTGTGAATTATGGTGGAATGGTCCAAAATGGCTCTGTGAGTCAAAAGAAATACCTCATTGTTAAATACGGAAAATAGTGTTATTCAGGAACTAATGGAAAAGTATTCCTGCATGAATACTCTTATCTGAATTATAGCATATGTATTGAGATTTATTGACATTAAAAAGAGAGATAAAGTATATTCACCATATTTAACTGTCAATGAGCTTAAAAATGGCATATCAATGGCTTGTCTCACGCAGAATAAGCTAATTTATATGAAAAGCAGAATCCTGAGCTTAAATCCATTTTTGGATAACGTTGGAATAATACGCGTTGGAAAGATTACAAAGTGCCAATAAATGCTTTGATACTAAGCAAGCAGTTTCCATAAGGAAACCTTAAATGGAGGAATTAATCTTAAAAATATTTAAAAATGCACTTAAAAAATGCATGGGGAATGCGTCACTTGTGCGAGATACCACCAAGTAACTGCCTGATCGTCCAAATTGCTTCTGTCCTATAACGAGAACAGACAAGCTGTCGTTTAGCCCCCCGGCAGGAACTCACTTCGGAGGTATTTGGGAAATTGGGGTAAAGTCGGTCATTTAAAAAGAGTAATAGGAGATAGTAACCTCATATACGAGGAATTGGCAACTTTATTGCCAAATTCACGACCGTTGTATACCACGGGTAAACATATGAACAACAAAGAGATGTCATTTCTTGATTGGAAGAGAAAATGAAAACAGATTTTTGAGTGAAATAGAAAGACGAATATCTATAGACTCTTTAGCAAAGAAATAAGTGGCGACGACGCACAGAATTTAGAGAATGGACAAGTCGTACTGATCATAGATGAGTATTGCCACCCAGCCAGGTGGCCTTTGGGAAAAATTAAAGAATTATGCAAAAGCAGGGACCATGAAGTAAGTCAAATTGCAGGAAGAGTCAATTACAAGGCCTATAAATAAAATCTGTCCACTTATTGGGGTAAAGAAGTCCGAAGCCGGTGATGAGAATCCATATCGGAATGATAGCAGGTTCGGTAATCTGTCCAAAATAGGGACCATAATGCTGTTAGCAATTAGCAAGTATCAAATGCAGCGAGCATTAAAGATAGTAGATCAAAAATAACGGTAAGAGAACTAAACGCAACAGCCGCATTGTACTTAGATCCAATAGGTGAAGTGGAAGAAGTAGCGTCCTCATAGGATCTCTCATACTATATGACATGTCGGCATATTTTGAAATGCTTATTCAAGGTGACAGAATGATTCCTAAATTGAGGGGTTTATGCCAAAAACTGTAAAATTACGAAGACCAGTGCCATTGTGTATTAAACACCACGGTTATATATTGTTTTGTTCATGATTCACGAAAAGCCAAGAAGCAAAATCGGACAAGAAACATGGAAAATATGAACGTGTTTTATTGGCGGTCCATAGCACCGGAGTTGGTCGTAGGCTAGTGGCGGCATACTCTAGCTAATGTAGTCATTAAAAAAAACTTTTGTTTAACTTTTGGGGTCGTGGCAAAAATTTGAAATAAACTTAATCACTTTACATATTACACAATTCTATATACCAAATTGGATGGCTCTAGATTTTATAGTCTCCGAGATTTAGGCGTTCGTACAGACGGACGGACAGATGGCTGGATTGACTCGGCTGTTGATCCTGATATATATATGTATATACTATACATATATACTCTATATATATGTATATACTATACATATATACTCTATAGGGTCTGAAAAGCTACTACCTCTTAAATACATTTTGTCGACTTTAATATACCACTTCGCCCTATTGGTGAATGATATAAATATAATTAAAATAAATTTTCAAGAAATTAATTATATTGGGAAAGTTTTTATTTGGGATTGAATTAGCTTAATACTAACTGGACATTAAGCTTTGAATATAATGTGCATTTAGCAAGTGAATTACTTACCTCCCGGTTTAACAACACGCAATCGAGCCACTGCTTGGACAGTGCCTGCGGCATTTATACCCACGCATTGAAACATGCCCGCATCAGATTGCAGCAGGCCTAAAATTCGTAAATTATGACCACCCACTAGTTTCATATAGTCATTAGCAGTGATGACGTCTCCATTCTTAAACCATCTAATTGTTGGTTTTGGCTTTCCCCGTATGGCACATTCTAGTTCAAGCTCTTCTTTTTCATAAGCTACTTTGTCTCTAGGAGCCTGTATAAATTTTGGGGGCACTTGGACCTGAAGTGTGGCCTGAGCATCGAGCGAGTCAACTTTATTGCTGGCACGGCATTGATAGTTCCCCGAATCAACGTCTTCAGCACTGGAAATTTGCAACGAACCAGAGCCAATGATTGAAAAACGTGAGTCCAAATCATTTAAATCCAATTCCTCTCCATTTCTTAACCATTTTATCTGGGGTTTCGGAATACCATTCGCCACACAATCTAATGTGACAGTATCTCCTTCTTTTACAGTTTTCGGTGAGGGTCCCACCAAAAATGAGGGAGCAGACAGGGATAAAGCATTTTCAATACTAACTCCAGGTTTAAGGCTTAAATTGGTTTTGCTACTTAACCGCCAAGCACTTGCCGAGGTGGTCACATTACAATGATATGAACCACTATCCGTGGGTTCGATTTCATCAATTTCTAGAGCCCCATTGGGCAGCACAAGCATACGTAGCTTATCCAAGAGTAATGCCGTATCATCCTTAAACCATTGGACTGAATGCTTCAATCCCACTTGCCAACTGGCATCATTTTCCAGCATGCAACGAATGAATGCAGTTTGACCAGGATATAAATATATTTCATTATAGTCCTGATTAAGATTCGGATGACCGGCAATTGTAACCAGTGCTGGGCGACTGAGAATACTGCCGACTCCTTCGCTACTAAGCAGACACTGATAGTCTCCAGTTAAGCCTCGATTTTCTTCTACCGAACTGATATACAATGAACCATTCTTTAGCTGACTGCGAAACGTGTCACCTACAATCCCCAGATCTTGACCATCAGGTCCACGCCAGCGTATATTGGTGATAAGCGAAGTCGTGGAAACTTTTCCTTTGCTGCCACGAAGTACAGGTTGCTGAGCATGGCCAGCGCATTGAAGCAACACAGAACTTCCCTCGGCCACAACAACGTCGTTCGGCTCCAATGTAAATTCAAGAGCTGTAACAGATAAACGTATGGATTAAAAACACAAATAATGAAGTAAGTAAGTCGTCTCGCCGACTTAGGTATACCATACACCAGTGAAACAAATATGTCAAATTTATAATAACACATGCATTTACGTATTTTTACAAAATTCTGTTCGCATTCTTTTTACAAGCCTATTTCAGTATCTTGCTTACCCAAGCATATGAGCACACTAGCGCCGCCACCAGCCAACGGCCATCTCCGGTGCTTATACGCATAACTTGGCTATTTTTTGTCAGCTTTTGATTAAATTTGGTATTTTGCTGGATATTAGTATCAAATTTAAGTGTGCCAAATTTGATTGCATAAGGTAGAAAAATACGGGAGATAATCAGGTTTTTTCAAATTAGGGAGGCAAAAAGGGGCGTGGCAAAATCTTTACACATACATAATGTGCGCATTTACTAACCAAATATGGTGCCTCTAGCTAGAATAGTTTTTGAGATAAACGCTTTTTTTAAATTGCTGGGGCGGAAAGGGGCGTGTTAAAAATTTGAAATAAACTTGATCACTTTACATATGTACTATACGAGTCTACATCCCAAATTTGGTGGCTCTAGCTTTTACAGTCTCCGAGATCTAGGTGTTCATTCGTTGCATGCTGGAAGACGGACGCACAGACGGACGGAGATGTCTAGATCGACTCGGCTGTAGATGCTAATCAGCAATATGTATACTTTATAGGGTCGAAAAACCTTCCTTCTGCCTGTTACATAAATTTTGGCGACTTGAATAAAAATTACTGTTTATCACCTATCGGTCGGATAGGTGATAGTCTAATTGATATATTAAACTTCCTAATGTTAAATTTTAAAGCAATCGCGTCAAAAGTAACAACATTATTCATAAAAGTCACTGTTTTTGACCGATCGTTTCTATGGGAGCTATATGATATAGTCATCCGATCTTGATAAAATTTAGTGCACTTAATAATAAGTTTACAAAACTAACAAATATTTTTATGACAATAGGTTAGAAAATAACGAAAATATTGAGAAAAGTCACTGTTCGTGACCCGGGTGTGGATAGGGTGAAGGCCTTACCCTTGACAGGCGTTTAACCTGGAAAGCTCACATTAAGGTCAAGAGAACTCAGCTAAACTTAAAACTGTCCAAGATGCACTAGTTACTCGGCAGATCTGAGCTCAGCAACAAATTGCTGCTCTACAAGGCCATTCTGAAGCCTCAATGGACTTACGGCATTCAACCCTGGGCACAGCGTCTAACTCAAAACATTGAAATTCTGCAACGATTCCAGAACAAGCTTCTACGCAGAATTGTTGAAGTGCCTCGTTAAGTGCTGGACAACAGCATGCAGGCGGAAGGGGGCGTGTTAAAAAGTTGGAACAATTATTTTCTGCGCGCTAACTAAACTAGTATATAAACCAAATTTAATGTCTCTATCTGCTATACTTTTTAAGAAAAACAGTTTTATGTAAATTCTGGGGGCGTAAGGGGGCGTGGCCAAAATTCCAATTAACTCTATATATTTACATACCACAGGAGTCTACATACCAAATTTGGTGGCTCTAGTTCTTATAGTCTCCGAGATCTGCATATTCATACAAACGGACGGACGGACGGACAGACGGACATGGCTAGATCGACTCGGTTGTTGATCCTGATCAAGAATATATATACTTTGTGGGGTCGGAGATGCTTCCTTCTGCCTGTTACATACATTTTGGCGACTTTAATATACCATTTAACCCTATGGGTGTATGGTATAATAAATATAAAAAAAATTTAGGCTAAGTAAGAAATTTATTTAAGTACATTTTTTTAAGGAATGAACGTTTTCAAAATGGCTTGCTCTATTTCTTCGCACCCAAAAGTGAGCTTCTGTTTTGTTATTTTTTTCCTTTTAAAACACAAATTTAGAATTTGTTTCATTTCTTTAAAAATATTTCGTTTAATTTTTTTTTTTATTTGGAATGACTCCTAGAGCCGGCAAAATCAACAATCATATTTATAACTATCCGTTGTACATATAATATGACAGAAAAGCGTCCCTTTATAAAGTGGAAGATCCCAAGTCAAGTCACGTAATCTGTCAATTCTGGACGAAATTATAAAGGGGAAGTACACAAGTCAAGTCACCTAATCTTGGTATCCTGCAACAACCACCTCGAAGATAGCAACACCAGTATTTTCGGCCAAGCATTTAAAAAATTTAGGTATTCCCAAATATATGATTGGTTCGATTAAACCAAATAAATATGGATCAGTTGAAAAAAAATCAAAAGAAAAAGTAGAAGCGTCTCCATACTTATTCTTATATTATTATTCAAATATGCCTCTGTTATGTCGAGGTTAATGATTCGAATGAATTTGATCGAAAAGTACCACCAAAGGAAGTTAATGATAAACCTGAGCGCCATGCCGGGTTGATATAGTTTTTGTGTTATTTTAAACTTAACGGCTTCAAGCCAAATACCGCGAAATAATGGCTCCTATAAATCATGCAATTTGATTCTACATACGTTTATATGACAGCTACATATATGACATAGTCAACCGATATTTATTAAATTTGGCATTTGGTTAATATATAGGTCCATTAAAGAAACAAATATTATAATCCGGACAAAAAGTAAGACTATAGGATAAACATGTATTTTAAAACCCGACGGCCAGGAATCAACAATTTGTGCAAAACTGCAACAACATACACACACAGACGCTTGCTACATAAACTGTATGTGTATGCGTGCGTTGCTTTGCTTTGGGAATGAGGGAAGAAGAACAAATTGTAAAATAGAGAGTAAAATTGTTTTGTTTGTATATTGATGAATTGAGTTGCAAAAAACAAACATGCAAAATTATTATTACCAAGGACTGCAAGAGTATATAAACTTCGGCATAGCCGATGTTAGCTTCTTTGTTTTTTTTTTTTAAAAAATCGCTTTTTTAAGTACATGCCGTAAATATTTTCCCAATGTAAAAAAAAAAATATTTTCCCAATGTAAAAATTATATTCAAAAGAAAATGAATCCACTAAGCCGATTTTTTCTAGAAATAATTAATTAATATTTGGTATGTGTGTTAGTAACTGAATATACAGTGGTTGTCACGAATTTGTGACGTTTCTGTATGCCAACAAACATAACACATTTAGGCTGGGAAAATATTTACGGCATGTACTTAAAAAAGCGATTTTTAAAAAAAAAAAAACAAAGAAGCTAACATCGGCTATGCCGAAGTTTATATACTCTTGCAGTCCTTGGTAATAATAATTTTGCATGTTTGTTTTTTGCAACTCAATTCATCAATATACAAACAAAACAATTTTACTCTCTATTTTACAATTTGTTCTTCTTCCCTCATTCCCAAAGCAAAGCAACGCACGCATACACATACAGTTTATGTAGCAAGCGTCTGTGTGTGTATGCATGTACTCTGTTGATGACGAAAGACGTAGTAGACAGCAAGCACCGCTGCCAGCAGAGCCGATTATTATATTGACTGTAACTTGTGTTATATTTAGTCGATCAAATTCAAATTTTGCGATCTGGGGTTTTATATCCAATACTAGAGACCCGTCGAACTTTGTTCCGCCTTAATGACAATAAATAAGCAGATTGTGTTTTTTTTGGAAAAAATACAAAAAAAATTAAATAACTTCATTAATCATTCATTATTATTTCTGTATTTAGTACATAGGTTGCTCTTCACTTAAGTACCTTGTGATACACGACATTTTTTGTTTTATTATCAGGCGCGAAAACAACGCAGATGGTCTTCCGACCCGTGAACATGCCACGCATACCGTTGCACAGTTTTGGTTGGTTTATGTTTCGAAGCATGATTACTACGGAGCCAACCTTTAGGCGCAAATTGTGCGGTGGTAACCTTAAATGTCGGATTAAATCCTCCGTCTTCGATAATGTCTGCCCCAAATGATGTCATTTCGAAACCATTATTGTATTTTCAAGTATTTGCAAGAAAGTGGCGGAGTCAACACTGGCAATTTCACTTTACCATTAAGGCAGCATAATCCAGGCGTTTCTCCGGAAAACTGCAATCGTATCGAAACGCTGCTCGATTCAAATCAGCTAAATATCTTGTTCTGCGTCGCAAATTATCTATTTGTTGCCTTCTGTGGTTCGCTCGACGATTCTGCATTACCAACCGAGCTCTTTCACGGGCTGCTTCACTTTGCTGTCGTGATTGAGAAGCACGAATTAATGCTCTTCTTCGTTGAATACTAACGCGGCGCTCTTCTCGTGTAATTTCTCCTTGTTCATCGGATAATTGATTCGCGATGTTCTGTTGCCTAATTGCATTACGGCTTGGCCGGGAAAGATTAGATCTTCTAGGAAGTGGCATAATGATTAGATTGCTAATGGGTTTCGTTTGATAATATGGGTTACTAAACACTGCACAAAACACGATATTCGAATTTCTATTATGTTACTACACAAAACACAATATTCGAATTTTTCCTTCAGTTTTCACATTGTATATTACAGAGCACTACAATGACATAAAAACAACAGTTGACTTTATTTAAATTGACTGTTAGAAAACGTTTGTATAGGGAAAAGAAATTGGCTGTTTTAAGGGGTTTTCCGGCTATTATTTATTGTTTTTAAGATGTATTTTCCTATTCGGGGTGGAGACAAATACAACAAATCAAAAACATGAAAATTGGTTCAGCAGATCTCGAGTTATAGCATACTCCAATTTTTGATGGAAATGTTTTTTCTAGTTCGTCTAGAGCTATATGATATAGTGGTCCGATCCTGATGGTTTTCATACTTTACTTTTCCCGGGTAATAAAAAACCCCGAAAAAAAATTCAGCCCGATAGCTGACTGACGGACAGACGGACATGGCTATATCAACTCAGCTTCTCATGTTGATCAAGAATATATATACACTTTATGGGGTCGGAAACGTCTCCTTCTGTGCGTTACAAACATCTGACCAATTTTATAATACCCTCTGCAAGGGCATAAAAAAAAAACTAAAGATAGTTTAATATTAAAAAACTTGTTTTATAAAAAACCTTTTTTTACCACCAACAATGTTGCTTGGTTTAGACTTTTAATTATGATTGTTAATTTAATCGTTTGTATGGCAGCTATATGATATAGTATTCTGATCCATCTGATTCTGGCACATGTACTGTTTTTATCAATGACTAGTTTATATATCAGACATTTATTCAAATATAGTTATGATTTTAAAACGCCATATTTAAATTACTACTAGTGCGCCACTTTGCCCCACCATTAATTTTAGAATTTTAAACTAAATATTTTAAAACTGTGTGAATTTAAAAAAAAAAAACGAAGCGCACACCATAAGTTAATACATATCGGAACCTGTTTTAGTTAACATCTATCAAAATTTAAAATTTATTCAATGTTTTTAAAACCATTTCTCGGCGAAAAAAATTCATTTTTGAGGTTTGAAAATTACATAATCCCAAAAATTTCGGATACTACGAATTGGATACTTGTAAGTTTATTAGCCTACCAAAATGCGATCCTAGGACACATCACTTTTTGAATCGTGCTATTATATTTCAAGATAATTCAACTGCGCCAGTTTTCCCCATGCGCCGGTTAGCCCCACTTTCCCCTATGTATGAACACTACGAAGAAGTGGTAGATCTAGCAAAACTAAGATAAACCGCATATCGCAATGAAAACTATCTAATTATTATCCAACTTTAATGGATAAAACGTTTAAAAGGTCTAATTTTCGCAATTGAATGTTTTAGCAAAAACGTCTTAAATATTTGCCCTTAATGGGTCGATTTGTGTTGTACACGTTTTTTTGAATCTAAAATTTTTTTCTATTAAAAAAGCGAGTAAAGAAGTATTAATATTTTTAATTCTAATAAAAAAAAAACTTTATTGGCACTCGTTCTGCAATAGCATTTAATTAGGAACGATTTCGTGTTTAATAAATACAAACAACTAAAAATGAAATTTTATTTTCGTTTTTGCGCGAAAAATGTAGAAGCTACTTTAACTTTTTCATACCTTGACTGCTCCATGCAATTGGCGTTAGTTGCAAAAGCAACAAACAAATTTCAAAAATGCACATTGATATATCTCTAGTTGAACTGCTATTCTATTAAATCGAAGTGCACAATATTAACAATAAATTAAATCGTTAAATTTAAACTGCACTATAAAACTTGTTCAAATTTCTTTTCATTTTAATAAAACAAATTTTTAGAGAATGTTTTTCACTCGCGAGTTTGCTATGTTAACAATTAAACAAGCAAATATTTGATTGTATAAGGCATATATTCGTTGTGTTACTTTGTAGTAGCCGCACATTTCAGCTTTCCCTAATCAAAGTTCTTAATTTTTTGTATGACAAAAAACTATATCAACAAATCAATCAACACATATGTATGTACATGAAAAAATATCGTTGTCCCATTCTAACATACGCGCGCAGAGCTAACTATCTTCTTGGGTGTGATAACAACTTTACCCAACATACGTTCTTCGTTTAATTGAAATAAGATTGAGACCACTCATTTTAAACTTTTAAATAACTTATTAATAAGCAAATTTCTGCAAGCCCTTTTATTGAATAAAAACCTATTTCACACAATTTTCTACAAAACAAAGTAGCAGGCTATAATGTGACCACATAAATGAGACAGAAAAATGCAGACAATAGGTGTTTATTAATCGATTATTTTTTTTGTACAATCGAAATGAAACTTCAGAATTTGAAATTCTATGGTTTGTTTTTAAATCCAAGGCGGATTTCCTGTTAAACTCTTAACATGTATAATTAAAATTTCCAAATTGCCAGTGTTTCTGGTGAATTTATAAAAAATTATTACAACTCAAACGCTACGCCATCTGTAATTTCATTATAAATTTAATTCAGTGGCGCCCCTACCAAACATAATTTTTTTCTCATCTCTATATAAAGTTTTGTGCAACACTCTGTTGCGAGGTACCTGTTTGTTAACACTGTCGACGCAGCTGCTGAAATAAAATGAATAGGTGGAAAAGAGAAGACCAAACGACTCTGGTGTATGCATACAGGTGCAAGCGAGAAAACAATAATATAATTCTGCTCCGTTTTGCAGCGCCGCTTCATTCGAAGTTTGCGTTGCTGTCGCGTCGTGTGCACGACTGAGAAATATTTGAACTGCAGAGAAAAGAAAATAAAGACAAAACCAAAAGCAAAATAAAAACAAACACTAAACGTGCATTCGCGCCAAATAACAACAATTAGCGAAGACTAGAAGCAGAGTGAGTGTTCGTCAGTGTGTGTGTGCCGTAAAAAACCAACATCCTACCCACTCCTCTTTAGTGCATACCCTTACGACGGTCATCGAGATGGACAAACTGGATGCAAATTTAGAACAGCAATTCGATCTCAATCTCATTGAGGCCGTAAAATTAAATCCTGTAATATACGACAGATCTCACTATAATTATAAACACTTCGTAAGGAAGGCCCAGACATGGAAGCAAATAGCCGAAACACTTGGTGTGCCTGGTAAGTTAAATGGTCTCTGTCTGGTTATTGGCCAAATTGATTAATTTTGTACAAAAAACGACGCAAAAGTAAACTGCGACAGCGACGACGCAGTAGCGGTTGTGAAATTTCAGGAGCGTGGTACTTCAATTAAAGGGGTTCGCTGTTTTTAACAAAACATGGAGTCGGATTATTTTTTAAATGGTAGTAAGAAAATTAAAAACCAAAACATGAAACAGCTCTAACTTTGATTTGGTAGTAAGAACTAAAAAACACTTCTATGTGCCCCTTAGTGCGCTCCTGTCTGAAGTAGCTGTATGTGTTTGACTGTGCAGTCAATATTTTTGACGTTGCTGTACTTTTGCGTCGACGTCGCTGTAGTTGTCTCTCTCACCCTCATCCATTTATCGCGCTTCTCACGCACACATTGATACGGCCAACCAGGCCGCTTTCATTTAATTTTCCACCAAGTATACCAACAAATGCACACCACCTTAAAATAGTCTTGCTTTATTCAGTCTTCCGAACAAATTTTGCAATTTAGAAATTCTAATTATTTGTCTTTGTTAGTAGGTTGTCTGAATTTTTTCAAAACTTATTACATATTTTTGGTGAAGAAGCCACAGGTTGTTTAATGCTACTGTCTTGCTTCGATGAACTTGCAGTAACGTCACCGCCTCTGCTGACGTAGATGACGACGTTCGGTAGGAATCTGCCTTCTTTTCGCTGCTTTTACCAACAGCTGCTGGCTAACACGTTTGTTTTGATTTTGACAACGTGGCAGGGTTGCCGCCTTATTGCCAGATATTATGATCAGATTTCCTATAGCTTTAAAATTATTAGTTGCATGTTGCATTAGTTGTAACGGATGTCGCGCGGATTATGATTGGGCACATTAAATGTATATTCAATATATCTTGATCAGAATTAATAGTCGATATAATAAAGCCACGATTTAATTTTTTTTTTTTTTAGTTCAAATTTTTAGATTATTTTATCAAAAAAAGGTTTGCCATCATTTTACACTATTTTTAGTTTAAAGTACAAAATTAGTGCAAATTAGTGGATTATAAATTTTATTTCAAAAATAAAAATATCGTAAGAAATTGGCAACGACTTAATGGACCCTCTACAGAGTTTTTAATTTCATTAGTATTTTGGTTTCTTGTGTATAAGAAAATTTGTTATAAGTATGTACATATGTACATATGTCTTTATTCTACAAATGTCTCAAAAGTTTCATTTTGTTTCTTGCAGAACAAAAATGCACGAAACGTTGGAAGAGTTTACGAGACAAATTTGCACGCGAGATGAAACTGTGTCAAGAGTCTCGTTGGCGTTATTTCAAACAAATGCAATTTTTGGTCGACTCCATTCGGCAGTATCGTGAATCTTTATTGGGTAAGTGTTCTAACGGAAGCCAGAACGCTAACCAGGTGGCCGATCCCACACAACAACAACCGCAGCAACAGACAGTGGTGGATATATTTGCTCAACCGTTCAATGGCAGTGCCACCACCTCGGCGCAAGCTCTAACACATCCGCATGGTATGCCATTAACTACAAAATGTTTTCGTTTGATTCCTTGAGACTTCTCCTTTTTAGAAATTACAGTCACAGGAGATGCACAGCAATTAGCCACTGCCGTAGGCAAGGATCAAAAACCATATTTTTACGAGCCACCGTTAAAGCGCGAACGCAGTGAAGAGGAACACAGCGATAATATGCTGAATACTATAAAAATTTTTCAGAATAACGTCTCTCAGGCTGTTAGCGCTGAAGATCAATCGTTTGGCATGGTCGTTACTGATATGCTCAACACGTTGGGAGTACGACAAAAGGCCGAGGCTAAGGTGCACATCATCAAATATTTGACAGACATGCAGCTGCTGGCCCAACATAATAAGTACTAACTTCAGCTTCAGCTGCTGCAATTGGATGGAGTTTTGCCCCAAACGATCGATCAGTAGCGCGCAGCTGCCTCTATCTATCATAATGATCATCACCGTTGATGATTTTTTTTAGCTTCTAAGTCTTAAAAGTCAAACTAAAGTTTAGAACCTAAATAAGAATGCAAAAACAAAAAATGAAATTCATATATTTGTGTTTATGTATGTATGTATATATAAACATATGCATATACACATATATGAATATAGAAATAAAATTCCTAATGCCCAGTCCTCCATTTGTTAAAAAAGAGGAATATTCCGTAACCCCTCCTATATCCATTGGGACGAGCTTTTACGGCAGTAGCATTAGCAAATAATTTTTCTTCAAAACCTGTACATTTTCTCTAATTACGCATAAGTTAAAACAAAAATGAGATATTGCCATTAGTCGGTGTCTCTTTAAGTTACGTCTATGTTATTTTTAGTTTTGTAAGTGCAAGACCAGATAATTGCGTTAACGTAACATCATGAATAATTGTGCAATTACTTGTATTAAAAAAAAGTAACACTTGAGCCCTTGACTATCAATGTAGTATTAGATATTGCCAGGAGTATTTTAAAATCCGACACAACATTTTTTGTTTGTATTTCCGATGACTATATTCGAATCTACAAGGTGGCGCAAAAGAAGTCGTCCGGGCCAAAGAAAGTCATCCGATGTTGTTTGGCTCTCATTGTTTTCTAAATACAAAAAACGTATGTTTATTTGACCGATAAATTTCTTAATGTTTAAATAAGCTAAATTTAAAAACAGAATCAAAGTTTTTTATAAAAAAAAAAATTAGAGCCAAACAACATTAGGTGACTTGTATTTAATAATAGATCCATAATATCACTTCTTTTTTGTCTCCAACTTCTGAAAAGTGCCAAATCGTAATATTATTTTTAGGCAATTTTGAAAGGTTTTCCTTTATTTGAGTACTAATATTTAAGATTGTTCTGTGAAAATTGAAATTGACTAAGGCAAACTATGATACAATTAGGCGATTTGAAACAAAGCACTGTCGCTTGGAACTAAAAGCACAAACAGGTAATATTTTCGATTATTTGCAAATGAGAACAGACGTATATATTAATGAAAAAAAATTAGAGCCAAACAACATCGGGTGACTTGTATTTAATAATAGATCCATAATATCACTTCTCTTTTGTCTCCAACTTCTGAAAAGTGCCAAATCGTAATATTATTTTTAGGCAATTTTGAAAGGTTTTCCTTTATTTGAGTACTAATATTTAAGATTGTTCTGTGAAAATTGAAATTGACTAAGGCAAACTATGATACAATTTGGCGATTTGAAACAAAGCACTGTCGCTTGGAACTAAAAGCACAAACAGGTAATATTTTCGATTATTTGCAAATGAGAACAGACGTATATATTAATGAACACATGTAAGTATAGTATATCACATGGCTCCCACATGTAATCTGAAATGTACATTGACGATCAAAACTGTAACACCAGTTTGGAATCTTTAATTGTCTAGCGCATAACTCTTGTAGGAGTTAACCTACAATAATGAAAAAGGAGGAGGACAGCGAGAAGGACATATTTAAAAACTCAACATTTTTATAAAAATTTTAGATGCTAATATAAATTGCTTTTCTGCTTCAATAAGATAGATTGCTATACATATATGTAAATGTTAGTTTAAATTACCACGTTTTACCTCGTTTGAAGTCTTTTTTTCAACAGTATATAAAAATATTAGTATTGCAATTTTCCCTTCGGCGAGGAACAAAAATTCGACGAACATTTTAGTAATACGGCTCAAAATATCTCATTTTTGAGGACGAAACTTATAATAATATTCAGAAGATACTTATATATTCACTAACAAGAATACGTAGTGCCATGAACACTCAAAATAATAAAGAAACCCGTGGACGTTGTAGACGTTAAAAGAGTGCTTTGAAGTACATATGTGCAAGGCTTAAATAAATCGGCGAGAGCCAAATAAAAATGATTTAGATATCTCTCTTAGATAGGGCCATTTCTAATAAAAAATATTACAAAATTATCAATATTATATACCCTTGCGGTCCTTAGCCAGAATATTTTTACATGTTCCAAAGTCTTTTTTTGTAACTCAATTCATCAATTTCCATTTCTTTTTCTTCCCCATCCCCAGACTCACACAGTTTGTAACTTGTATTCTATTTATTCGATCTGATTGGGATATGATGTTTTATATCCAAAACTATCATATAAGTAAATTTCATTGGGATACTCCAATTTTTTAACCTATTTTTCTTATAAAACTATATGATATAGTGGTCCGATCCTGAAAATTTTCATACTTTATCTTCTCCGGGCTACAAGTAGCTCAAATATCAAGTTTCATTTCGCTAGATTAAGACGGCAGCTTAAAATTGATTTGGAGAGACGGACATGGCTATATCGACTCAGCTTCTCATGCTGATCAAGAATATATATACTTTATTGGGGTAGACCAATTTTATAATACCCTCTGCAAGGGTATAATAAAAATGCTTCTAAAAGCTGGTAATAAAAAGAGTTCTTTTTTTAATTTTTATTTTTTTGGTCAGGGTTTCAATTAGACATCAATACGCAATATTGAGTTCATTCGAATGGAATAGAATTGAGTGAGTGAGAAGCACACAATGAATGAATGTGTATAGAGTAGTAGCACTAACCATAGAACACATAGATGGGACAAACTCATGATTTTTTGATTGCAAACGCTAGCCTAGTCATGGAACCCCAGAGAACTTCGGGAAAACCCGAACGCTCGTACTCTCAATGAGAGCGTAAAGTGGGGAGAGGGCCAAGCAGCTACGAAAATAATTCAGTCTAGCACAGACTACCGAACGACGAAGGCAGGCCTATGTCGCTTGTGATTTCGTTCTGTCTATGTATGTGTACACTCGTCGGTACATGCTCAGGCTTCGTAGTGTGTGTGTGACGTGAAGTTGTACAACATCGCATTTCAATAGCTCGCTCGACCAAAATTTTTAATTTTCGACAAAACAGCGACAATGCGAATAGGATATGCCCCTGTGGAAAGAATATCAAGAAATATTGGCATCATCTTCGTATGTATCTCGGTGGCTGTACCGATAGAGTGCTCGTTTGGTGATGCGTTTTGGGGAATATCCCCTGGTTCGATTCCCAATTCGAAATCGTCGGCTTAAATAAGGTTTTTTTCTATTTTATAATTTTGTTTTTTTTTTGTGGATTTTTTGTTTCTTTAGTTTTTGTTTATTTTTCTTTTTTATTCATTTATTATTTATTTATTTTTTATTTATTTATTAAAAAATAGAAGAAAAAAAAACCTTATTCGTCGGGTTTCGAAGTGGGGGAATCGAACCAGGGATATTCCGATCGCCAAGCGAACACTCTATCGGCACAGCCACCGAGATACATACGAAGATGATGCCAATATTTCTTGATATTCTTTCCACAGGGGCATATCCTATTCGCATTGTCGCTGTTTTGTCGAAAATTAAAAATTTTGGTCGAGCGAGCTATTGAAATGCGATGTTGTACAACTTCACGTCACACACACACTACGAAGCCTGAGCATGTACCGACGAGTGTACACATACATAGACAGAACGAAATCACAAGCGACATAGGCCTGCCTTCGTCGTTCGGTAGTCTGTGCTAGACTGAATTATTTTCGTAGCTGCTTGGCCCTCTCCCCACTTTACGCTCTCATTGAGAGTACGAGCGTTCGGGTTTTCCCGAAGTTCTCTGGGGTTCCATGACTAGGCTAGCGTTTGCAATCAAAAAATCATGAGTTTGTCCCATCTATGTGTTCTATGGTTAGTGGTAGTAGTATATTTTGACACTCATGCAAAGCGAATTGAGTGAGAATGAGACATGCTGAAAACATTTGAATTACTCGGGTATCACAGAACATACATACATTGTATTTCGTGTGGAGTGTCGAAGTTTCGCTCTTTTTTGTTTCCTTTAAGTTCTAGTCTTTGTTTTCTATGTTTTAGGTTTCCCAATATTGTGAAATACATTTTCTTTAAGTTCTACTCCTTGCTTTGTGCTCAATTTAGTTTTTCTGCAGAGCAACAGAACAACAACAACCGTTTTGACGTTCGAATACATTCGAAGCCTGTCCTCTCATTTACGCATGTTCTCACTCTTACTCATTGCTTCAACATTGTGCGAAATCACTCACTCATTCATACTCATTCCGCTTTGTACTCATATTCACTCAACTCAATTTAGCTATTGTACATTCGAATGTCACTTTATTGCAACTCATGGAGATGTTTAGTTTCAATGTTTAAATTGCGTTTTCGGCCAAACTTTTGAAGCTTCGTCAATGAATATTTTAAACACGATTGAAACGATCGACCGACTTAAAAAGTGCACATCGTAACGAAATCGTGTTAAAGTTTTTTTACACTGGACATTTTCATTAAAGTTCGATAAATAGAAGAGCTAATAATTTGATGGTCATTTTTACCGAGAAGGTCAACTTCGATCCCCACCAAAAAAAAAAAGCAAAATCTTGCTGTTTTTCAATATACATATGTATATAAACTAAAAGTGTTGATATTTTTGGGTAGAAAAGTAGAATAAAGGAAAGTTGAAATATAAAATATAAAGTTAAAAATATCAAAGAAGTTAACTTCGGCATAGTTTATATACCCTTGCAGTCTTGGGCAATAATATTTTTACTTTTCGAAATTTCTTTCCCTGCAACTGAATTCATCAATACACAAACAAAACATAATTTCTCTTTTTACTAAAATTTTTTCTTCTTCTTCCATCATTCCCTAAGCAAAGCACGGCACGCATATCCAATATAATGATGTTCTGATGATCTGGTGTTTTATATCCAATACTATCACATTAGTAAATTTCATGGGGATACTCCAATTTTTTTCATAAAAATTATGAAAAAATGGAGACAGAAAATAAATTTCAGCCCGATAGCTTATAAGATGGCTGAGTAAAACGCATACGCACGGACGGACAGACGTGGCAATATCGACTTCTTATGCTGATCAAGAATATATATACTTTATAGAGTCGGAAACGTCTCCTTCTGTGCGTTACAAACATCTGACCAATTTTATAATACCCTCTGCAAAGGTATAAAAAGGAAAATATAATTGCAAATTTGGCTTTTATCGTTAAAATGTTGACTACCTCTTAGAGTTCTCTTACCGTAAAATTTCTGTTCCTAAATTCGTCGCTTAAATTAGTTATTTGAATCTCATATGTGATCTCTCTTTTTTTTTTTGGCTTGTATTCTTAGCTTGAATGCTAATGTAATGACTAAAATTGTATATCCTTGTGAATCCTTGCAAAAAAGGACAGAAGAAAATTTTGTCCAGTGTAGCTTTCTCTGTATTAGAAATGATGTCTTAAGCCATGTCCATTTGAAGTCACGTGGATGGCCATACCCTTCAGTATCGGTCGCCGCAAATTCCTCTGAAAATCCGAAGCGATTTCTCAGATGTCGCCTCGGACATTCAGGGGACATGCCATACAAATTTGCGGCGACATTTAGCATTGTGTGTCCTAGCGTCTCGGACATTCTCACGAATTTTCGGCGACATGTCGCCGGAAATTCCGCTGAAGACGAAGAATGTTCAACGGAACTTGCGGCGACATTTCGCCGGAATGTCCCAGCAAAATAGTGGTTGTTTTTTCAATAGAATTAGCGGCGATATGTCGACGCAATGTCCCAGCGAAATTATAGCTCGGATTTACAATCGAATTTGCGGCGACATTGTCGATGGAATATCTCCACATTTTCCCAAAAATAAATAAAAACTTGATTTGATGTGGTTTTTAACATGCATTAGTTTTTATTTAATAGCATATTTATTTTAATTTCTTTATTTATATTCTTTAACATATTAAATTAAATTTAAATACATATTTATATTTACATTTTCTTACGTTTTTGATAGTTTTGCTTAATTTACGTGTCTTTGGCTTGTACCAAACAATTTCTTAGCACGTCGGCTCATCCGGAATCGAATTTTGGATGGATTCTGAAAAAGACAAAATTGATTAGGGAATGAAAACTTCATAATATTTTAATAACACTTACTTTTATTACTGTATACACTGAATTTGAAAATGGGGGTGGAATCATTAGTCCGTCTCTAGTCTAAATGGCAAGTCAAGTCTGTGGCATATTTTCAGACGTCTGGTCTGCATGCTGTTGTCCAGCAGCTTGAGAGCCAGGTCAGTATCATTTGTTGCACATTAATAATAGAAAAAATATTTTAAAGCGGACGAGTTATGAACAGGTTTTTGTTTGTCAATCTGGCCATTTAATTTAAAGGCAACTTACATATATTGTGTTAGTCTGGTAAGCCCATGTGGGTCACTCGAAATTTTATGTAATTTAAACAATGACACAAACCGATCACTCACCAAGCAGTAATTCTAAAATTGGTCTTGCGGACACCTGGGCAGTAAGTATTAATATTTTCAATAAGAACATAGAAAACTTATAGTAATTATCCAGATTCGAACGTGTCACTTGTACAAAGATGAGTATGACGATTGTGTCAGTTTCAAAGCTCGTTTCCATCAATATTTCATTTTTGGACGGGACTCAGATTGCTCCCAATGGTTAAAAGACTACAGAAATTGTGAACGCTACCAGCAATCTAATGGCAACGATTTAGATGCTGGCCAAGCTGTTATTCAAAGTGAAGAGCATCGAAGACTTGCTCGACTAAACGCACATTATGCAAACGACACTTGGGAGAAAAGGAAACAACCACCACAGGATTGGGCAAATCCTCTGCCGGCGTGGCTAGAAAAGCGAAATGAAAATACTTATTTGGAAATGAAGCAAAAGGAGCTGTCAGGACTGGCATTGACGAAGGAAGAGGAGCAAAGTTTTTGTGCTATTATGTGAAATTAAACTGCAATTTGAAATTTAATATAACATTGTTTAGTTATTATTAAAAGAACGGAATATATTTCAAACGTTAAAAAACTAAACACGGAAAAACAAATGTTCATATATTTTTCCCTAAAAAAAATTGTATTTTTTCTGATCTGGCAACTCTGTTACATATGGAAATCAGCTGGTGCCTTTATGAGGGCGTGGAAGCCTGATTTCACTAGTCATGTAAATGCGGTAACTATCTTCGTAAAGATGCTAAAAATTGGAATATTTGATATAAGAGTTATAAGTGCACTAAACAATACATTAAGTAGCACAGCAGGTAAATGTTTACTCTAAATTATATAATTTAAAACATTGAAATGATGTAGAAACGCACACGATTGTACATACAAAAATTGTTGTGAAACTGTTAGTGCTACTCCGGATATCTGCCTCCTATGCCACTGTTTGCAGGAGGTCCTATACCAATGGCATTCAGAGGTCCTACATAACGTTTAATGATCTGAGGAAGAAAAATCGGCGGTACAACAAAAAAGAACTAGTTGGGTAAGCCTTCCTTTTTTTTTCGTATTAAACACAAATAAATGACTTTTACATAGGTACTCCATGCAGGACATGTTCCAGGTAGTTTCAGATGTGCCAAATTACTTCAAATTTGTTCCCTATGTAAAGAGATCTAATGTGCATAGTGAAGACACCCAAGGATTTAAGGCAGATCTCATTGTTGGCTTCCCTCCATTTAGTGAAGTCTATACATCGCGAGTAACGTTAGAAAAACCACGGCTCGTAAAATCCGAGTGCCATGATGGACGTCTTTTTAAGTATCTGTTGAACGAATGGCGCTTCAGTCCTGGTTTAAAGGATATACCCAATTCTTGCGTTATAGACTTTAAAGTCGCATTTGAGTTTAAATCGTTATTTCACAGCAATATAGCGAATATATTCTTTGATTTGATTTGCACCCAAATGGAAAATGCTTTTATTCATGAAGTGCGGCGGCGGAATGGGCCACCATCAATACGTTCACATGTGCTTACCTCGCAAAGGTCTTGATGACAAAACGAACAAAAACAACAGAAATTCTCTCTTTGAATTACGTTTTTGATTAATCTAAAGTAAATTTTCGCTGTAGAAGAATAATTCAGATACAAATTTTTATAAACAATAAAAACATGTGTTATATTGTAATGCCAATTTGAAGTCGCTGGGATATAAAGCATAGCAACAGAACAGTGCTCTTAAATATTTTTAATTTTGAACACTAAATACATGAAATAAATGTATGAATTTACCTAAAAGTTGTGTGTTTTTCTAACCAACCGATAATACATCATATACCAAGGTGCAAGTAAATAACAATCTGAACTTTTGTGAAGACCCAATAGTCTCGTTTTTGATTTGCGATTTTTGACAAAAATTCTTAAGGGGTTTTTAGTAGGTAAGTGTTGAAACAGGAATTAGTTTTTATATATTTAAAAAAAAATTGACAAATCAAAGTACATATACCCTCAATACTTTTATTAATAGTATAATTATGTTATCCTGTTCAATTTAAGATACTTATTTCCTGCATACATAACTATAGATATTCATACTAATGTATGTACATATAAGCTTAAATACTAGATTTTGCGATCAAAAATGGTGCAGTTCTCTATCAACGGGGAATGACTATTATTGCAGAACTAACTCTGTCTTCATTTTTGATTTTTGTTGGTTACAGATAAACAGAATTACAGAATATCTTATTATTTAACACAAAATTAACGTAAAAGGTAAAAAAAATCATAGAAAACAATTAAACAATAAATAAAATGTTAATTTTTTTTTTTTGTCTTACATACGAAATCTAAATATCACTTGATTTTAGGACAATAACAATAAACCTTTACCAATTTCCTCAGTTGTGTTTGGCTCGTTTTCCGAACATGTAACCCTTCCAACGTTCTGCAGTTTGAGTTATTAACGGATCACCATCAATAGTAGCCAATAGTAGCAACTGGTTGACATGAGTGGCATGGTAATCCCAGCGTGCCAAATTTGGAGCAACACCTAAACTTAAATGACGCAAGTCGTAGGTAGTTCCCGATCCTGTGTCGTACAGTAGAAGCATTTGTTTAAGCGAATGCATGCCCTGGGTAAAAAGTTTGCTTGCCTCGCAGGCAACTCGTGATGGAGCTGTGTTATTTAAATCGTAGAGTCCCAGTAGTGAGTAAACGAAGCCATTTAGCACAAACGACGGAGGGGATGTAGGATATTCCTCGTACCAGTAATACTTATCCATAAATTGTGCTAAGACTCCACCATCTCGGGACAAAATTTTGTAGGGTTGCAGTGCAGCTACTGCTGCTTCAAGATAACGCTCATCTCCGCCAGAGTGCCAATAGGCTCTTGCCAAAACGGAAATTGCATGACCTTGTCCCATGGCCGAAATCCAACCAGGTTTTAGTTCAGCGAAACCATTTAAACTTCTTCGCACTGGATTGGTCCAACCACCAGTTTGTGGATCCTGATTATGAACTAACCATTCTGCAGCATCATAAAAGTGGGCCAAGTGCTTACTTGTGGACAATGTAATGTTGTCATAGAATCCAATGCCCAAAAATGAAATACTAAGTATTTCCAAATCAGTCCTGCGGACCTTAATTGGCGAATGTTTGGCTCCAAAAACAATAGCTTTCTGTACATCGATATGCAGATCGCGAGTAAGGTGGCGCCATCGATTTAACGATAATCGTCCCATGCCGTAATAGATATTCGTGTCCTGGACGCTCAAGAGAAGATCAGCTGGCAAATAGTGCAGATTATATTTTAATTTTGTCTCCCGATTAAGAACCTTGACCATTAAACTGCTACTGTTTGTTACCAATAAAAGGTCAACGCTTAATAAAAGGTCCAAAGTCTGACGAGGGTTAATAAAAATGGCACTGGAATACCCAATAGCTGTTTCAAATTGTATGACATTTGTATTAAATTTGGGATGCCAAATTCGTGACATATTACTTGCTTTTGGTATGTGCCATTCCATTTGACTTGCATCAGCATCCTCCAGAACGTGCACACGTGGTGCAGCCTCCGTCAAATTCTTGCTATAGTGCGAGAGGGCAAACTGAGCTATTTGAGTTGGATAGAAGTACCCACTTTTCTGCCACTGAATGCTGACAGGAACTCCCTCAGCTGCACTGATGCATTTAACGCGATCCCTGACTTCTACATTATAGTTTTCAAAATACATAAAAACACCATGAGGATCGTATTTGCCCTTTGGCAAATTGATCTTGGCATTACTATGCATCCAATCAAATCTAGCTACATCTGCCACGGAGCTACCGCCAACACTGGTGGTGGAAAGAGCTCCATTTACGTCAAAATACTGATGGAGAAATGAAAAGGGCACATATACCTCATTATCTATTTCATCTCGTTTACAGTGAATATTATACTCCTGATTAATGGAGCATTCTATGTCTTGAAGATGGCAAGCCGAAGTCGCCTCAACTCGGAGTGAGTTTTTAGTGGGTGAATCCTCATTAGATCGCCTCAATTGAAGTTCGCCAGGTCCGAATGGGAAAGTCACACAACGCATGTAAACGCCAACAGTAATCGTCATTACCGCCAAAATAAGACATAGGAGCATAACTTTTAGATTAACCCGCATAATGATGGTAAATAAAGTTTTTTTTGCCTGAAGAGTGACATATGACGTTAAACAGAAAACAATTTAAATAATATACCTACCTCAATAATATTTATCAACGGTCCAAACTCCCGCTGTACGCTTGGGTCTAATCTCAGAGCATCCTCGGCTTCCAATTGCTGGGACATTTGCCACCGCTCGTGGCGAATTCAGAAATCACTTTGTTTTATTTTTGTAGTCAGTCATAGTAAGCTAGGCCATTAGAGTTCTTTATTCAGTCGTATGTCGGTCGCAGATCGACATGTACAAAAGTCAGAAAATTTTTTCACACGTGCGCCACATCTCCTGCCTTCGTTTGATCACTTCTCGCGAATCACACCTGAATTGAATCCCAATGTTTTGTCAGTGGAGTCCTTCAACTTCTGCATATTTTTAGTATTTTCAATTGTTTTTTCCCAAAAATAATGTTTCGTACCAAAAGGCGACGATTGGTAATTATCAAATCGGAATGGTAAAAATTGGAACACAAAAGACCACTTTAAAGCGAATGCTTTTAACGGTGTATGTGAAACAGCGAATAGAAACTTCTAAGATTTTAAATGTTTAGAAAGTTTTAATAATACATACATACTGCGAGCCAAACACCTGTAATAAATAAAAAACTTTCCATCGTCAAAAAAAAATATATATAATACATAGGTATTATTAAGTAGTTATAACTATGTATGTATGTATGTATGTCTTACACACATACATTATGTATGTACATATATGTAAATATGTATGTATTTCCGAAGCTTCGATGTGGTAGCTTTGAAACTCAAATAGAACCAAATTGGAAAGAAATTTGTTAACTGCTTAAAAATTGCTTTTTCTTTTCTCACCCATTGTTTTTGGTGTAAAATGACTCTTTTCTAGAGAATGGCAAATTTTCAGTGATGCATTTAGCAAATACCGATAAAAAAAAGTCAATCGGACCGCGTAAAGTATGAACGTCTCTGTTGGATGGTGAAAAGGGTGATCTATTTTTTATATATATATATACCGTTATTAGTCTGTAAAAGCAACAACAACGTCTTAAAGTCAAAAACGATTTTTCGTATAAATACATATGCCAACTACTGTACCTTGTGGAATTTTGTAAAATATAAAAATCTATTGGTGTTTAAGATTTCACTGTTTCGAATTTGGTCAATTTATGCGGTCTTTCTTTAATGTTGGCTGTAATTAGCGATGCATAAGGGCCAAGAAAATAATTTTGCATATCAACGACAATATCGCATTTAATATTAAATCGAAAATATCATTTGACGTACAATATCGTCCAATATCGATATTTTCGATATCGAAACTCTTTTTAACATTTAACTGTGGTTTTTCCTTTTAATTAAAAAATAAAAACAACAATGAATACACATAAGAAAAGCTTTTTTACTGGATATATGTACATACCTTTGCAAAAATGTATATTAATTTTTGTCAAAGATGCGCATAGAAGGCAGCATATCTGACCATATAAAGTATATATATTCTTGATCAGCACGACGAGACGAGATCAAATAGCCATGTCCGTCCGTCCGTCTGGATCAGCGCAAACTCCTCCTAGACCGTAAGAGCTACAGAGCTGAAATTACATGTAGGCTTGTATATAGTGTACAGGTTGTGTATGTCGGATTCAGCCGGATCGGACCACTATATCATATAGCTCCAATACAAAAACCAAAGTCACGAACAGTGACTTTTCTCAATAACTTCGTTATTTTCTGAGCTATTGTTGTGAAATTTAATGTTGGTGAGTTTATTACACCTGTAAACGACTGTGCCAAATTTGATCAAGATCGGGTGACTATATCATATAGCTCCCATAGGAACGATCGGTCGAAAGCAGTGACTTTGATTAATAACTTTGTTATTTTATATGCTAAGATTACGGCCTTTAATCTGCGAACAAAAGTTTCAGAATACGCGATTCGAGTATCCGAAATTTGGCATCTGGCAACACTATCTCAAAATTTAACAGCTTCTTTTAGCCGGAAATAGCTACTTTTGTCTATAATCCCGCTAAAAACTTAATTTTTCTTTTGTTAATTAGCGCGTTTTGGGCCCGAGTAACTTTACTCAAACATCCCAAAAATAAAAGATTCGAGTCTTTGTGGCTTTAGTCGGTTTCTTGTTTGCTTTATTGTCTGACCAGAACCGTTCTCTAGGTACTGACGTGGCGACAATGGTCTTTTTAATATGCATACATATATACATACATTGTAATAAATTATAAGTTGATAAATGAATTTGTGTGATTTTTTCATTTTGCAAAGAATTACTTGCCAGACTTAATTTTTGAGTTTAGTCAAATAAAAAACTTACTTTGGCATTATAAACCAGTTGTTACTTTATATAAATTGCCTGTAACAAAGAGCCAGGGGTTAAAAAAAACGTCCTATTCGATATATTGCAATAAATATCGATACATCGACCAAATATCGCAATAAGGCTTACATATCGTTTTGAATATCGATATGCGATGTATCGTATAGATATTTCTAACATTCCTAGCTGTACTGCACATCTTTATCAGGTGGCAAATTGGTTAAAATTTGTTTTTAAAACTTAAAAATGATTACTATTAGAAAGACTAAATTTAATGTTAATTCTACTGAAGGTCGCCTCTTACTGTTGGTCTTGCTAAGTGAGATATCCACATTAGTATCAGGATCTACAGGTGATAGAACACAGTTTTTTCGTAATTGTCGTGAGAACTGTGAGCGTACAAATTGTTCATTAAACGGAAAGGAAATTCAAGAGCAAGCGGTGAAGTTCTACAAGCAATCAATTTTTGATTTAATCACACAATGGACATGTGCAGTATGTTTAATTTGGTCTTTGTAATATGTTAGATATTATAGGCTTTCGCCTGATTTCGTCTAGGATGAGTGTCAGTATGCCTGCATGTGGCGGACTGTATTTGCATTTTTTGAGAGGGGATGGCCCATTCCCCAATTCTATGGCAAATGGCCTTTTTGTAGACTGATGGGCATGCAGGAGCCGGCTTCGGTTTTCTTTTCCTTGTTGAATTTTCTCATGCATTTACGTATGCTGAGGAAGTTTCGTAGAGAAGTACGTGATGATAGTCCTTGCTATATTCTATGTCATATCTTTGGTTTGGTAAAAAATTTTGACTTAAAAAATCATAAGCAAATTTACTAAACTACTTTATTTTGCAGACTTCTCTAAATGGCTGGATATGGTCTTCTATATTTCATACGCGTGATAACCCACTTACGGAACTACTTGACTACGCCTGTGGCTATGCGGTTGTCCTGAGCTGTCTGTACTGCATGATTATGAGAATGCTGCATCGGTATTCGCTGTTTCTACGCGGTGTTATTACTTTGGCTTTTGTTTCGTACTATATTAATTACTTTGCCTATTTAAGCCTGGGCAAGTTAAATTATTCCTTTAATATGAAAGTGAATGTGTGCACTGGCTTGCTGTCCGCTGTGGGGTGGTTCATTTGGTGTCACCAAGTAAGAACAAGGAGACCATATTTTCGACGTATTCTACGCTTTTATGTGTTGTTTGCCTTAGCCATGAGCTTGGAATTATTTGATTTTCCACCCATATTGTGGATTCTAGATGCACACGCTTTATGGCATTTGTCCACTATTCCTCTAGTCTCTGTTTATTATAATTTTATGATCGAGGACTGCTGCACTTTACGCAAAGAGAAAGCATTAAAAGGTGACTACTCCTTAGCTTATACATATAATAAAAATATTTAAATTTTTTTATTCATTATTAAAACTACATCTGCCCACATTGTGAGATAGTAATCGGCAGTTTTGGTTTATTATTTGGCCCAGTCGGAACATTTTCAATTTTTCGCATTATAAGTAATCCATCCAATACTCTTCCGAAGACAACATGCTTACCATCGAGAAAGTTGCACTTGGCGCATGTGATGAAAAACTGACAGCCATTGGTATCTTTGCCGCTGTTGGCCATAGCCAGTAGCCCGGGGGAATCGTGTTTCAATATAAAGTTCTCGTCTGAAAATTTAATACCATAAATGCTTGTTACCCCAGTTCCGTCGCCTTGCACAAAATCGCCGCCCTGGATCATAAAGTCTTTAATTACTCGGTGGAAACTTGCCCCCTTATATCCTATAGGCACTCCATCTGGACGGTATTCTCCTGTACAAAATTGTCGAAAATTTTCTGCAGTACGGGGTACAGCGTCGGCGAACAACTCGAAAATAATGCGTCCAATCTCCTACAGGCAGTTTCAATTGTTGTATGATACGTCATCCTTTTGAACGTTTGTTACTTACTGTGGTTCCTACAGCTATGTCAAAGAACACAACAGGGTTGACGCTGCTCCGCAGTTGAGTTTGGATTTGATTCCAGTTAGGCATTTTAATAAAAATTTAAATTTGTAAATAGCACGATGTGTTGTTTACGTTAGCGATAGCGTTGACGAATGTTAGCATTTAGTTAATACCACATTTCAGTGTTAAAAAATACAAAACATGCGAAAACCAAATTATGTTTCTATTGGCGCTGCCAGAAATTTTTTCGACATTTTTTAAAGTTGAAAATAAATATTTTAGTTAAATAAAAAGGTAAATATTTACTTACGTTACTCGCGCTTAAACTTCATAAATTTGGTATCAAACGAAAGAGAAAAATTCCACGAGCACGACCTCAGGTGCGCCTTGGCGATTTATTATGTAGTTTTTGTGCAATTAACAAAAGAAAAATCATGTTTTTAGCGGGATTTTAGCTAAAAGTAGATTTTTCCGGCTAAAAGAAGCTGTCAAATTTTGAGATAGCATTGCCAGATGCCAAATGTTGGATACACGAATACGCTTTTTAAAACTTTTGATCGCACTATTCTCAACAATCGAAAATATTGCTGAGTTTACATTATTTCTTGATTTTAGACAACAAATATAGTTCAGAATACAATACTCGGCTGCTACAGCAGCGGAATATTCCTTAATTTTATACTCGAGATTTCAGTGTTGAAAAGTAAAAAAATCGGCTAAAGCTAGATTTCAGTGTTGGCAAATGCTAATTTTTATTTGGCGCGTTGTTTGACCGCCCTGGCAGCTAAATATTTTACTCTAAATTATAAAATTAAGGAATATTCCGCTGCTCTGGCAGCCGAATATTGTATTCTGAACTATATTTGTTCTCTAAAATCAAGAAATAATGTAAACTCAGCAATATTTTCGATTGTTGAGAATAGTGCGATCAAAAGTTTCAAAAAGCGTATTCGTGTATCCAACATTTGGCATCTGGCAACGCGATCTCAAAATTAGACAGCTTCTTTTAGCCGGAAAAATCTACTTTTAGCTATAATCCCGCTAAAAACATGATTTTTCTTTTGTTAATTGCACAAAAACTACATAATAAATCGCCAAGGCGCACCTGAGGTTGTGCTCGTGGAATTTTTCTCTTTTGTTTGATACCAAATTTAGGTAGTTTAAGCGCTTTTTAAGCCCGAGTAGCGATAGTAAATATTTACCCTTTCAAATTAACCAAAAATTTGTCAACTGCCCATTTGTTTACTTAAGATTGTACTCATTAGTTGTTATCGATACCTTTGGTGTAATCGTTATTTATCGATACTTGTTTCCGCACATGTTTATCCAAATAGGATTTGTTTACGATTTTGCATAAGTTTGGTGGAGTTTTTTGTGCATTAAATTTATAAAGGTAAGTTTATAGAAACTAGGACATATGTACATAATGTCTATAAATATGTACTTGTTTCTACGCTTATTTCGCTAAAAATCGTAGAGAAAGACGAAAAATAAGAAAAAAAATTTGTTCTGTTTCAAAATTTTAAAAAACAAACAAAGACGTGCATATAAATGAACATCCCTTCAGTACCGGTCGCCGCAAATTCCTCTGAAAATCCGAGGCGATTTGTCAGATGTCGCTTCGGAATTTCAGGGGACATGCCATACAAATTTGCGGCGACATTTAGCATTGTGTGTCCTAGCGCCTCGGACATTCTCACGAATTTTCGGCGACATGTCGCCGGAAATTCCGCTGAAGACGAAGAACCAAGTCGCTCGTATGTTCAACGGAATTTGCAACGACATTTCGCCGGAATGTCCGAGCAAAATAGTGGGTGAATTTTCAATCGAATTTGCGGCGACATGTCGACGCAATGTCCCAGCGTATATGTATATTCATGCACATTATACATACATATGTACATATGTACTTATTAGAGGAATCCATTCGAATTGCTATACATACATATGAACGTATGTATATTAAAGTATATACATACATATGTATACATACATATGTATGAGGGTAAGTCAAAACCCGGCACAAAGAAAGCGCTTAAAAAATGTAGGTGTATGTGTGCACTTGCTTGTGTGCGTATGTTGCTTTACACTTCGCAAAATGAAAATTCATCAAATTTTGCCTCATATCAGGAAAACAAGCGCACTGCTCATGCTGTTGATTTTTTTGTGTGAGGACATCGGCAGCCGTTACACGCATAAGAGGTGGCGAGCGTGTCTGTCCCCCGGGGGATATGAATGCCGGTCCCTGGTTGAATACGTAAATAAACTGAAGCTGTTAAGCCGAAAGAATGCTTTCAAAAGTAATACGACCCTCGAATTAATTCGAATATGCTTCAACTTAGCGGAATGGTAGAAATCTAATTTATTAGACAATTAGGTACCACAAATCCAGAAAATATGTAAATATAATTATTAGTTTAAATATGCCTTTAATATGCAATAAACATAAATTTATATATGTATATTTATGTATATACCTTAAAACATTTGTATTATTTTTTGACATGTTCAACCTTAAAAATAAAACTATTATTTCATATTTTTCAAAAAATAGCATACACAGATAAGAATAGTGATTAGAATATGTTTGTTTTTCATTGGTCTTTGTCAGTTTTTAATGGCTTTTGCGAAATACGAAAAGTGTCTGTTATAGTAGTTACACAAGAGGCAAAAAAAAAGATCAATTTAAATCAAAAATGATTTTTCGAGTTCCCCTTACTCAATAAAGTCTAATATTTTGTTGTATATCCTTTATTTTAAATGCCGGCTTCGCATTGAAGGAGCATCAAATCGATGAGGTCCTGACAACGCTTCAAGGGGATTTGCGACCATGCTCATCCTGAACTACTGGCCAAAATTCAGCTTTTTTGATGGATAGTAATGAGAAAACATATTATAACATATGTAAAAAAAAAATGTTGTCGCACTATCTTATTTATAACAAATACCAACTATATTCTTATACATATTTCAAAATTATTTTTTGTAATTAGGTGATTATTCTTTAATTGATCCCGTAGTCCAAGCCATAAGTATAGTAATATTGTTACGGTAATCTTTTTGAAGTCGGTCCGATCTGACTTAAAAGATAACGAAAAAACTCATTCCACAGATTGAGATCTGGCGATTGCGGCCGGCTCTGTATCTAATACTTTTAAGGAGTTCTATAGCAACCATTAATTTACTTTAAAAGCTTTATGCTTCTTATTCTGGTAAAGCTTAAATGTCTCGGAAATGCCCATTGTCCTTGTCGATTGTTTCAGATTTTCTTTCAAAATGCTTAGATACCCATCCTGGTTCATTATTTCATCGATAAAGACCAGATTTCCAACTCCCTCTGTCGGAATGCAGCCCTAAATCATTACGTGATCCCCGTCGTGTTTTACTGTTGGTAAATAGTTCATCTCCATCTCCGCCCAACCATTGTTTTGCCGTCACTCCCAAAATTAATTAATAATTTTAATTTTTCTACATTTTGTCTTCGTCAAAGAGTGGGGCCTTTCATTCCATTCGTGCTCTTTAAGTGCAATTGTAACACAACTTCCCGCTACTCCAATGTTGCATTTTTTAAAAACCGACTCCACAAAAAAACAAATATTAATGTGGCACGAGTTTTCGCCTTTTTTTTTCTTTTAACTATCTTTTTGTTGCGGACAATACCCATTCTGCCATATAGAAATAATCCAGTGGTCGGCTCTGCCGCAGAGCTACCGTCTCACATACACTGAAAGCACTTCGTCTCGTGCTTGTCAGAAAAAAAATTATTCTCGAAAATAGAATGAAAAAATCGGTCAAAATGTCAAAAGTGCATATAAATATCAAAGAAGCTAACTATGCCGAAGTTTATATACCCTTGCAGTTCTTTATTATATTTAATCCGATAACAAAGGTGAAATTTCATACATCAACAGAATTAGTTGTCGTATTATTAAAATGCTTAAATATTTCAACTACTGAATTCAAAACACATTTACTGATTATTAGACAATATAAATGCTCCATTGAACGATAATCAGGATCCTGGCGAGCACCGAAATGGGCCTCTACGTCCCGTTCGCGCTCTTGCTGCCTGAACGCGCCATCCTGTCTCCGAACAATAAGCTGAGCAGTGTTGGCCTCCTACTCCGTCGAACGATAATCAGGATCTTGTTGCGTAATACGGCGGGTCCGTGTGTTTCGGGCCTGCTCCTGCAGCCTGTACTCTCTATTGGCTCGTCGTTCAGCACGTGCCAATGCGTCTTGCCTACGATCTCGTTCCCGATCATTTTGCCGGTTATTTGCCATGCGTTGCGAATTTCTCTCGCGAACCTCGTTGCCATTTTCTTGGCGGTAAGTAAGAGTCCGAATTGCAGCTTCCGGTCGTCGTTGTTTAGCAGATTTTCTTGACAAGCGAGTCATTTTAAAATCTTACAATTATAGTATATTATAACGATGACGTATATGTATATGTTTTGATGATGACGTAGTAGGCAGCAAGCAGCGCTGTCGGCAGCGCTTGAACCGATTTATATCGACTGTAACTTGTGTTCTATTTATCCGATCACATTCAAATTTTGGGTTTTATATCCAATATTATCACATATCTAATTTTCATAGCGAAACTCCAATTTTTATGAAAATGTTTCTTCTAGAGCTATATGATATAGTTGTCCGATCCTGATAGTTTTCATACTTTATTTTTCCCGGGTAATAAAAAGCCCCGAAAAAAATATTTCAGCCCGATAGCTCTTAAGGCGGCTGAGTAAAACCCATACGCACAGACGGATGGACAGACGGGCATGGCTATATCAACTCAGCTTCTCATGCTGATCAAGAATATATATACTTTATGGGGTCGGAAACGTCTCCTTCTGTGTGTTACAAACATCTGACCAATTTTATAATACCCTCTGCAAGGGTATAAAAATGTTTCTTGACAAATATAACAATTAATTTTGTTCTTTTTTTTAAATTTGCATGCGATTTACAATGCGTTATTTCCAATCAAATTCTTTCAAAGCTGTTTATAATGCATCAAATAATTATATTACATTACCTGTATTACATAATTAAAATACATTTAATAATTTTTTGAAACAACTACCCTTTATTTTTAGTGTAAAGAAAGGAAATGTTTCGCAGTTCGTTTGTGTTGCTACATACACAAATGTTAAAGACTTATTTGTCCTTTATCGAGGATAGAGATTGAATATATACCACATGAAACTAATAAGAAATAAATATTATTTTGACATAAACATTTTAAGTTTTGTTTAAACTGTCTCGGTGATGCCCATAAATATAAATAATTAGATTAATATAAAAAGCAGGATTCAAAATATATGAACTCAATTCTAAAAATGCAAACTAATTCACTTCGTTTTTGCTTCGTTTGAATACTGTGATTGATCATCTCACCCATTTTTATTCTCATCCAAACCATTTAAAGCATTGTTTGATCACTCATGTTCATTTTCGGCATAAGTATTTTGACGAGATCGTATTCTGAGTTTAGCACGTTGTCGCGCACTTTGCAGAAAAATACCGCTAAAAAAATTAGACCCTAAACAGAGTTATTAACGTTTTGGAAGGACTTCCAGTTTTATCAATACAAAGAACCAAAACCACTTCAAGCTTTACATAACTTTGGTTGATTCTAAGCTCTTCACCAGTGTATTATGTGAAATGTTGTATGTTGTGAAAATTGTAATTCTGCAAGTTTGCATCTAGGTCATATTTATGGAGGGACGGACAGACGCACATATAGACTTGGCTGGTGGTTTCGGAACTTTCCGACTTTACGTTAGATTTAGTCTAAGGT
Source organism: Drosophila willistoni (assembly GCF_018902025.1). Classification (NCBI taxonomy): domain Eukaryota; kingdom Metazoa; phylum Arthropoda; class Insecta; order Diptera; family Drosophilidae; genus Drosophila; species Drosophila willistoni. The sequence goes on from NW_025814047.1 coordinate 10,319,451, forward strand.
ATATAGTATAACATGGCGTGGTAAAAATACGAAATTAGCTTGTTTGACTTTCATAAACTAAAGCCCCCACATCTTACATAGATATGTAAAATATAAGTTAGCATAATATTCATATATGACATGTATGTACATGCATACACATGTACATTCCAAAGTCCCACCTGCAACGTTACGATAATAAAATTATTTTCACCCATTCTAATTCTCGTTGGTCTTTGCCAAAACAACAATTCTAATCGATTACATTTCCCGTCTTCATTCAACATTTGGTTAGCACATTGTGCACAGTTTTGAGTAGCTTTAGTAACAAATGCCAATTTTGATCATGTGTCATGTGTTTTCTTTTGCGTAGTAATTTTTTTTTTTTTTTTTTTTTTTTTTTAATAAATTTTTGACAAACATAAAAAATATAACAAAAATCTATGATGTTTGTTCTATGTTGTTCTATGATATATGTTTGTATGCGTTTGAATTCATAAATAAGCTAAAACGGAGAACAAAATTGTTAACTAGGTAGGCCTCATTTCAGCTCAGTAATTTTAATACTATCTACTAGTTGTACATCAACGCGAGATGTGACATATTAAATTTAATTTTAATTACTCGCGTCATCTGTGTCTACATCTGAGATATACTTTAGCTTACTTTGATTATTATTGTTCCTTTCATTGTTTTCTGTGGCTTGTTCAAAGCTCTGTTGTATGGTTTTTGGATCAACAACTAAAATGGGGGTACATCCATCCATTAAGTGTTCAGTTTGATTTTGGTATTGCTCTCTAGAAATACTGCGTGTGAAAGAAAAACGCAAGGATTTGGTACGCGTAAGCTTCTTTTTGATTGGAGGTTTGCCTGCGCCGGCAAGGGCGTTAGCTGCTGGTTCTGAGCTTGAACGTTCCGATGAATCTGGTGAATTAGGGATTGAACCGATTTCCAGTTTTGCATCGCGTAAGATTTCTTCGGCGAAGTTTTTAATTTGACACCAAGCTTCAAGGATGTCTTTTTCGGTTGCATGTTCGTATGTAACACAAAAACGAATAACATAGCGTCCATTAAATTTCGCTGGAGTCATGTGCATTTTTCCTGAGTGATTAATCTGAGCGAGAAGTAAATGATTGGACTCATCATCAGTACTGTCATAAAAAATAAAATAAATATGATGTGGTTAGAATGAGACCCCTATCGCAAGTCCAATACACCACTTACCGCATTCGGAAGCAGACCAGTCCTAAATGAACATCGTTACGCACTTCGAAACGTTCATCCTTGCGTACCAGCATTTCGAACTTTTTAGCCAAAGCCATGTGGTTGCGTATATACTCTTGAAGACCTTTAATACCATATATGCGAAACACAAACCACAATTTCAAAGCTCTAAATCTGCGACTTAATGGTATACCATAGTGTCTGTAGTCCACGCCATTCATATGATCATGGCGTAAGTATAAAGGATTTACATTCAAAGCACTTTTCAGATTCATCACATCACGCACCCAAAGTGCTGATGCATCGAAATTAGTCAATAGCAACTTATTGGGATTTGTATTAAAGGAATCCGCAAACTCAAGCCCAGCTGAAAAAGTACGCATTTCGGGCAGTATAAATGAATTTCCCGCGTAGGCTCCATCTACATGCAACCAAATACTTGAAATTCGTCGGCAAACCCTACCAATCTCCGTGATATCATCAAAAGCGCATCCTCCCGTTGTGCCTACAGTTGCTACTACAAAAAATGGTGTTAAGCCAGCGGTCACATCATTTTCAATGGCTTGTTGTAGCAAATCAACTCGCATTTGTCCATGCTCATCAGCATCAACGATTCGCAATTTAACCAATGCCATCTTAGCGGCCTTCTCCACGCATGAATGAGCTTCTCGACTGGCATATGCTATAAGATTGGGCAAGAAAACGCTATCATGGACCGTTGTTTGTCCCTTCAATTCATTTATTGCTCTGGCGCGAGCTGTTATTAACGAAACTAAGACACATTCCGAAGCAGATCCTTGCAATGCTCCGCCGCCAGTACTGCCTGGTGCATCTGAAATAAATGCCTTCGGAAGACCCAGGGCCTTGGCATACCAGTTCATAACAATTGTTTCTAATTCGGCGGCAGCTGGACAACTAGCCCAACTGAATCCAATTGATCCAATAGCACTGCTTAGCATATCACCTAAAATAGAGGGGAATGAATTCCCCGACGGAAAATAAGCAAAGAATTTGGGATGATTCCAATGTACAATGCCTGGCATAATCTTTTGCTCGAAGTCCTTGAGAATATCTTTGAATGATTCGGGCGATTGTGGGGCATCCGCTATAAGACAAATAGAATGAAAAATTGAAAGATATTTCTTTCAGCACCTATTAAGTTAGTTTTTCCCCACAATATTTATAGTAAGTTTCGTTTTGTTATTTTTGGCAGTGAGTCTAGGGGCAATATCAACAAGTAAATCGAGAAAAGGTGTGTTGTTTGTGCTATGTATGTTTGCTTATGCATAATTAATTGATTTGTTTAGTTAAACTCACACAAGACAGGTACAGAGGTACAGAGAGAGGTGGAAAGACACATTCCTCATTTAGAAGCAAATATTTAACTTGGTGCGAAATTCGCTTGAAAGCAAAAGACATCAAAAAGTTTAATACATTGGGGCTGACTAAGTGTTAAGCCATTTGCTACCCCCGCAATTGTGCTATATATGCACACTCATTTACCGTTCCACTATCCACTTGACTCTGACCAAATCATTGTTAAACAATTAATGAACATGACTCTTCAAAATTTATTTTTTTAAGATACATATATGAATAATGAGTTTGAATATGAATAAAATTGTTACCAACAGTGCTATAATTATACTTTACAGACTACTTTTCTTATTCCCTAGTAATAATCAGTTTAAGTGTATTAAAACTTCGTGTTCGCTTAGAAAGTTTGCGACCTTCCTTGTGCCTACAATTCCACAATATATCACTTGCACTATAATTAACAAGTATTGTTTGATTTTGGTATGTTTGCAATGTTTACAATTGTATTAAATGTTTTCCTCACCTGGAATTATTTTTTTTAAATAACCAGGATTTAGAGTGGGAGCCACATCACGTTCTTCAATATGGGTAGAGTATTCGCATATATAATCTACAACTTCCCTGCCATATTTTTGAAACTCATCTACATTCATTTTTGTAACTCCAAAGGTTAAATAAATTTTTTAATAAATCACTTTTTTTTCCTTGTTTCTTATTATAAATATCACTTATAAGTATCCTGAAGCAGCTCTTGTTTTAATTTATATAATGGTTATGGCACAGCTTTCTTTGCGCGACTGATTCGAACTCGAAGGTTGCATTCGTTTTTATATAGGCGATTAAATAGTCACGAACACACAAAGTTCCCCATCGTGTTTATCTCGCTCTCAGATCGAATTTGGAAGTACTCTTTTCTCCCATTTGGCGCAAGCACATGGACTATCATTTTCTTTGTACTGACGCGATTTGACAAAAACGTACTCTGAAAAAAGTTAAGAAATTATGTACAAATTGAAATTCAATATAGGGAATCCCCACTCATAGTGTTGAAAAATCGGTTGTTCTTTTTTGCGGAGCAGATACTAATTACTGTAAGTTAATTTATAATTATATTATTTCTTGGCTTTTGCTAATATACATAGAGGTCTGAAGATACAAAAAGAAAATCTTTGCATCTCTTTGGGACGCCAAAAAATATATATATATATATTTAAATACCCATAATGGAGACAACGTGTTTAAAGGCTTTAAAATACCAAACTTTGTTGTTTAATGAACTTATATTTATTAGAACGACTTAAGAACAGAACTAGATAAAACTTAGAGTTTGTGTTATGTATATGGTGATGTGTATTGTAATTGCCGCAAATATGAATTCTTATAATTGATACGAAATTATTGTATTCGGTTTGTAGTTTTGCAAAATTTGGGCTAATTTCAAATCATAACCTAATTAATCAAGCATGGGGTAAAATTTACTTCTCTGACTCATATGTACATATGTATTTATCGCACGCGTCGTCATCTTTTTGCTGTACAGGGTGCCCTGTGTGTCCGTAGAGAATAGGGTATATTATACCAATAGACTCATATGTTGCACACCGTTATGGTAAAATATCTTTACTATTATTAAAAAGCTATTTTTTGAGAATTTCTGTAAATTGTATTTCGTGTTCTTAAATGAATAAATCTATTATTTGTAGTGTGTACAAAATAAATTCAAAAATTGTTCGTTTAATCGTTCGTTCTGTTCATTTGAGACTATAAACTATAACTAAACTAACTGGACCAAATTTGGTATACAAGCAGATGAAGTAATTCGGAAAAAAAACACACTTAAGGTCTATTTGTAAAACTCAGATAATATTAGAAAATTAATATGTATAAAAATTTCCCACTAGGCGAACAACCCAAGTTTTCACGAATAAAATTTGTTAAATTTTTTTTTAAATTGTTACTATAATTTGAAACTCACTGAAAACTTTGACTTATTATTTAATTTGTCAGAGTATAGAAACTTCATCACAACTAAAATTGGTACGGCCTAAATTTATTTCGAGTATTAAGCACCGGAAAAAAGCAGTGGAACTTGAAGAGACGCCTTTACAGCATGACTAGCTGACTTCAAACCATATATAAATATTTTACACAACGTTGAAATGACGTCGTACGGCTATAAATACATATTTCGTTTGTTTATATTCAGATTTCGCGCTCACGATTTAAGCTGCTAAAGCAACCGAATTGAGGGCCTTTGTGTATGTACGCATTCATAGTTAGAGTTGTCTACTTATTAATTATAAATTTTTAAAGTGTTTAAGATGGCACAGCCAAAAACTTTATTTGAATGATGTAAAAAATTACTTACTTTAAGACGATTTGTAAAAGTTAAATGCTGATGTTAAAATATTTAAAAAAACATTAAGCATAGTGATATTTTTCATCAAATCTGTACCCAAAAAATTAAATGAAAATATTTGTGGCAAGATGAGATGATATGTAAGTTGTAAAACTTAGCTTTTATAGATAGACTATAGAGTAATGCATATGTGGTAAAATTAATATAAATTTATAAATAATTATTATCTATTCTATACAAATTTGTAATTTAGTCAGCGTGTTCTTGCGCGAAAATTTTACTTTCTAAAGTTCAAAGTGTTGATAGATATTAATATATAATATCAATGTAAATAGTTTGATTGCGATAATTAAACAAAATGTTTTTTTTTTCAAATTCCGGGAACGGAAGAGCTCTTCGCAATAATTTCAAATAAACCGGATCTGAAAATATTGGTGATTTTATCCCTTACAGAAATACAAATTTTTAAATTTACGGTTCGTAGCAAAGATATGGTATCTCGTTTAAATATTGAAGCGCACGTAGAATATCCAACGGGCAACTGCGTTCTTTTGCATAGCTTACACGTAACTTGATATTTTTTTTAACAGATTGTGATAAGACTTGGTGTGTTAATAGATAGCAAATAAGAACAAAAATTTTTAGATAATAACACTTTTGTATTCGTCCAAAAGGAAAGCATGGAAGAACTTCCATACCTCTTGAGATACATCCGAAACATGTTTTGAGCTCGTCGTCTGCTTTCCCAGAAACGGGAATAAAAAAAGGTCTATGGGTGTTAAGTAAGAACTGTAGGGCGGATTATTCGACGGATTAATTCGTCTTCGGTTTTGCGAATTTTTTCGACGACTTCCGGCAAACAAATGTTTGTGTACCACTCAGAATTATCAGTCCTACGTTGCTAAAGCAGTACGGTAACGGAAAACTGCATGAGTTTGAGTGACTGTCTTCCTCAAAAGTACAACAAAACAAAGAGCCGGCTTCATGAAAACATAATTCTTTTTTTCCCTTGATTAAATCTATATTTATATAACCTTTTCGAATTTTTAGTTTTATGGTTTTACTACTGTTTGATTCTTATCATCTAATAACAATAGTTCTGAAGGCAGTGACAACTTGGTTCAAAGTCTCCGAAATTTGAAAAACCTTTTAACTGCTTTTCTTATTGCTTTAAGTTTTTCTCAGCAAAGGCGTCACAAATTTTGTAAATTACGTTTAGTTATAAGTCATCAGCGTCGATCCGATTCATTTAATTTTATTTTTGCGACTTTTCAATCAATTCAATAAATGCTTATGATGCCACTTGTACGGTTACCTTTACGTTTAGTATAGTGGTAGAATGCTTGAACGATGCTTCTAATCGTAAAAACGGGCGTATGACCTTGGAACTTACTAACCAAAGTTTATCCAGGAACAGCCAGTATAATTAAATTTCATCTTTAGGCTTTCTGCTTTCTACATTTTTGAAATGTGCAGGAGGAACACACGGCCTATGAGTTTTCCAAAATATTTTTTTTGTTTTCAACGGATAGCTGGTTATATGACCTGGTGCAAGTCGGCAAGACGAATTATTTAGGGGAGGGGTCCCAGTTGTGACATTCTCAAATATTTATGACATGCGGTATTGAATGACAGTTTGACATTAAATCACAACAATTGGTGTGACATTACTTTACTATTTTCTCATTTTCAGTGAGGTGCGTCACAACTGGCCTAAAAAAAAGTTATCCAGAATAAATTTGTTCAAAAATTTTTTGAGTAACTCAAATAAACATACTTTCTGTGGAAAAAAGTTGCGTTTGGTTAATATTTAAACGGTAAACTTCATAATTTTTCATTTCCCGGAATTGAGGAAAAAATTTCGAGTTTTTTCAACAACTGGGCCTCCTCCCCTACATTATTTACATAAATACTATGGAATTGCTATATATTAGAATTAATCTAGTCTGTGGCTCAGTGGAGACATTCGAAGCTATATAATACTTGTTGTTATCGAGTTTTCGAACTATAGTAAATCAGTACTGGGAGGTGTAGCTCCTTGGGTATTTTATTATATTATTTTTAGAATTTTAGAATTTTTTTATGATAAAAATATTAAATATCGCTTATGTCTTTTCTCTCACTTTTGTTGCGACATGTATTCTAATTTCGAATTTTCATGCCTATATATTCATTTAATTGGTGTCCAACAGTTTGCGCTTGTTTCGAACTGGCTCAATATTAATGTCAGGACAATTTACTAAAAGAAAAACATGTAGATTTTTTTAGATTTTGCGTTTCTTACCAAAATATTAATATATAACTGGGAATTACCAATTATATATCTGACTAAAGGGCTATTTGCCATTTAACTTTGAGGATACATCTTGATGTATAAACCGCATTTAGATGCATTAATGAAATTTATTTACCGCGATAAAAGAGCACTCGGAAAGTAGCAACGCTAAAAAGCGAAAAATAGAACGGAAGTGCTGGGCGTTCAAATTACGCAAATTACTAATATTTTGTCGGAGAATGGGTACCAAAAAAGTGTATGAAAAAAGAATGCCGAAAGAGAGACAAACAGATTAATTCAGCGCAGATGAACTACTCGGACCAATCTTGAAGATAATCAAAAATCTGAACGAAATTTCGATACTCTTTTACAGCATATTATTGATAAAACACAACTGCAAGTCGATGCGCAAAGGCAAGCCAAAACTAAACAATGTAATGTTGTGTCCAGCTCAGCGCGGTGAAGATGGAGTGTAGCTGATTGTCAGAAAAATTGCGTTTTACGAGAAAACATTATTTTCAAATCAAACCTATTCAACACTCCAATTATGTCGGATATCTGTCAATTCAAAATCCCTCGGAACTTAGATTTTGCCTTTTTATGACGGACGTGTAAAAATAATTGCCCCACCGATGAGTGGTCGAAATATATCGGAGAAGAATTTAAGAACAAACTGTTTTTTTAGTTTTGTTTTTATTTACCCAACAATTGGATATTCCGCGTCTATTGCATTTTAATAGGTTCATTGCGTCTGTATCCTTGCCGCCAGTTTAAAAAAACATTCTCAATAGACCAAGCTATATTTTAAGCTTAAAAAATTTTTTAAAACATACTAAGAATACCCCCATAAGGGTGGTGTTACATTGCAAAAATCATACCTTCTATTTGAAAAAAGTTAAAAGCATTTTAAAAAAGCATGAAAAATGTTAAAAGCATTTGATAAAATATTGATCAAGCTTTGAAATGAATGTTTGCCAATGCCAATAGTGCTAGCTATCCTTGCTGTAATATTCTAGATCAAAGTCAAAAAATATTTCCAAGCATAAAAACGTTGTAAGTTAGTTGGTTAAGACGAAGCCCTTTACACTGATTCCGATGGCGCCCAAGGGTAAGTACATAAAAAAGTGAAGTTGCAAGCTTTGTCGTTGTTTTTTCGCTTTATGTATTTTTAATTTCCAACTACTTTTAGGGTTGATGGTATGATATGGCCATGCTGATGATAGAGCTTGGTGGTTCTTGAAATAGCTAAAAATCTTATAAATTAGTAAGATTTATTGAACTCAAGCCGGCTAAAACTCAATTTTGAATAACTGCAAAAATGTCGATATCTAGACACATTTACATCAATATGTAATAAACTCAACCTTTCGGAACTATAGTTGCTATTTTCCACATCCTTTCATGATCGCACGTTTCTCAGCGATGCAATAACTGGGTACAAAGAGGCTGCCAGGATGTTAAAAAGGACTTCATTGTGTCTACTTCGAGAAATTTTGAATGTTTAGTGTATCTGAACCATTTGTAGTCCTCGGTCGTACATTCCTGTGCTTTCCGATTAAGTTCTTTCCGTAAGCTATAAAATTATATTCTATGATGTAACTTTTCTTTTGCGCATACAATTCACTCAAAAGTGGACTTGTTTTTGATGCATATTCGGCAAATTCTGCACCATCTATTATTTCCTGGCAATTTTACATCTGCTATTCAAGATGTCATTTTATAATTTTAAAAAACCTCTTCCACGTGTTTTCATGCCGTGTTTAAGGCAATCAACTTTTCATCCTAGATTCGCAAAGAATACAGCTTGTATAACCTACTTCGTTCTATGTACATCCCAGCAAGGTGTATTATCAGTTTTTGTTTATCGTGGCCGAGGTGGTGATTAGGCAAACTTTATAGTAAATTCTGTACACATAATTCTGCAATGCATCGGTGAATAGGGAATTTAGAACCACAACTAAAAAAAACAATCTTCATTCGTTGAATTCAAAATATGAACTGAACTGAACTAGGAGGTAACAATTGTTCTTAGAAGATCTTATTCTAGTGCGACTTAAACCCACATTTTCGGGGGTTGCAAAATTATTATTATTTTAGGCACGGCATAAGCCACTTGACATCCTGCCGTTGTGATCTTTTGGGTTAGTTTAGAACTACAAGTGTTTTTCCACAACGTGTTTGGCTGATTGTATTTTTTATTTATTTGTAGAGTTAACTTAAACTTACAAAGTTTAAGCCAACAGTTTGTAGCCATGGCTACTGAGGCCTTCGGCTAAATTTTATGTACATAAATATAGTATATATAGGTATCTTACAGCTACTATACAATATATATATATGGCTGATTGTAATTCTAGTTATATGCTAGGTTAGTTGTTTGTGACAAAGTACAGTTGTATTATATTTTGTATGGTGCATCTGATTTGGTGAAGCCGCTTCAGATGAACACGTTTATTCTTAAACATTCTGAGGGGTGCCGCCATATGAGGAGATTTGGATCCTTTTATTATTAAGTTGTCTTAAACAAATTATTATTATTAATATTATCATTAGTAAGATGACTAACATTAAAGAAGTATGACCAGCTACATGATTGAAGCTTAAACCTAGTAATATAGTATTATGTTCCTTTAATGATTGTAATTGGCTTCCTATTGTTTCCATTTGTGCCGAATGGTTTACTATGTTTGATTCTACTGGGTTCCATATTTTGCTATGTTACTAAGTTCTATGTTCTATATTTGCTATGTTACTAATATCGCCTATGTGCGAAGTTTTAATAGCTATGTACGACTCTGATTGGACACTATGATGAGCTACTAAAATTTTGTCTTCTGTCCTAGCTGTGCAACCTGATCTGAGGCCTGAGGCTCAAAATTCCACCACCTCCTGCTATTCGTTACTGCATTGGACTCTGGCCTTAGTTTTAGGTGTGACCTTGAATAACCAACTACTGCTGCTATCTAATTCTACCTAGTACGATCTTGTCTCTACAATCGTTGTGTATAAGCAGTTAGATTTGGTATTCTGTTCAAAAGGTGTCAGCTCACATTATCATTGGCCCCACTCCATGTTCTCCTGTTCGACTGCCGGTTCCGAAATTATTGCATAGCTGATTCAGACATAAAATTATACGAGTCTATTTCAAAGTTATATATTAAGTACTAACTATCTATATGGACCATTACCATTTGACTATTGCTCAATCGTACAGGCACTAGAATTTCTTTATAGAGAAAATACGGATGTCTACCAAACAGTGGTATTTTTGCATTTATAATTATTTTTCTGTCAATAAAAATACCCTTGGCCGTCAACAGAGTATATATTTATTTTAACTTTTACCTTTTACCTGGTAGTACTAATGCTTCGGACAACTTGTCCTTTATTTTTGTTATTTTCAATTTCATTTGGCTTGGTTTAAAAAAGTTAGGGTTCAACCTACCATGGTTAATGTCTATTAAAAGATTTATTATTCCTGTCTGAATTTTTCACATTCATCAACCACGGAACTCAATTGCCTTACAATCATGAAGAACTGGATGGATTCTTTCTATTTGTAATAGCTTTCTTTTAGTAATGCTGTCATATTTTCGATCTGGTTGTTCATGTTATGAAAATTATCATTAATTTTATTTATAGTTGTCTTAAGAATGTTTGACGAACTACTATCGAAGTCTGCTCTTCTTCTAGCTGTTTCGAGCTTTGCCGATTTATCAGTAAACTGCTCTTTTTTTCTTCCATCTGTACTCTGTCATCTGCATCCATGATGCCAAATAATATAATATAGTACAGTGAACCCATGAATTCAAACGATGCTCAAACGATTTTGACTCATAAACAATCCATTATTTCTTCGATTTCCATAATTCTTTTTACCGTGTTGTTTAATACAAAATGGCACTGATCTTAAAAGTTATATAACTTTTGACTTAAATCCCTCATTTTAGGAATCATTTCATAAAATGCTTTATTTCCTTATTATTAAATTAAGCTTAAAGCTAGCTATTTACATTACAGAGTTTAGACTATTGTCTATGCAGCTTGTTTCTTATTTTTATACCCTTGCAGAGGGTATTATAAAATTGGTCAGATGTTTGTAACGCACAGAAGGAGACGTTTCCGACCCCATAAAGTATATATATTCTTGATCAGCATGAGAAGCTGAGTTAAGAGTCTTAAGAGCTATCGGGCTGAAATTTTTTTTAGGGGTTTTTTATTACCCGGGAAAAATAAAGTATGAAAACCATCAGGATCGGACCACTATATCATATGGCTCTAGAAGAACTAGAAAAAACATTTTCATAAAAATTGGAGTATGCTATGAAATTTACGTATGTGATAATATTGGATATAAAACCCCAGATCCCAGAATTTGAATGTGATCGGATAAATATAACACAAGTCACAGTCAATATAATATTCGGCTCTGCTCCCAGCTCTGCCGGCAGCGCTGCTTGCTGTCTACTACGTCTACGTAAAATTGTTTTGTTTGTATATTGATGAATTGAGTTGCAGAAAACAAACATGCAAAATTATTATTACCAAGGACTGCAAGGGTATATAAACTTCGGCATAGCCGATGTTTAAATTTAATTATTTTTATTATTTTTTTATTTTTTTTTTATTCTGTAGAATTTTGCATTTAAATGGTAAAGGAAATTTGACGAAAAACCTTTAGTTTACAAGTGTTTTTCCACAACGTGTGTGGCTGATTGTAATTCTAGTCATATGCTAGGTTAGTTGTTTGTGACAACTAACAGTACTATATTTTGTTGGTGCATCTGATTTGGTGAAGCCGCTTCAGATGAACACGATGTTTATTCTTAAACAATCGAAAAAATTTCGTATTCGTAGCAGTTATGATTTGCAATCAATATGAATAGCTCAACGAGAAAATCTAAAGAAGTACCAAACCTGAAGCAACCCAATGTTCTATGACCTAAAATTATATATACCTGTTTCCGCTTTTCCTATCAGGTAATTAAAAGTGCAATATTTCGCTCTACATCTTCCTTATACTTTCGCGCGGTTTTTTTTTATGGCGACGCACAGTTTGGCCTCTGCTCGGATAGCGTTGCAAAAATCAGTTTTTTCATGATCGCGTTTGGCAAAAATGATATATGCTGATATATGATAGGGAATACTTCAGAGATTATGAATCCGAAAAATTTTTGAAATCGGTTGAGATTCATGGGTGCTAGAGGCGCCCAAAGATGAGACATTTTTAGTGAAAAGGAAAAAATGCTAATTTTTAAAAAAAATCGCAACTTTAAAACTGAATATTGGGCGATTTCAACAATCGATCTTGGATTTTTTTTATCTGAAAGTATGTTCTTTATTAATAGCATGTTTCATAAATTTTAATAATTACTTAAATAGTTATTGAATTAGAAGCGTTTAAAAAATGTACTAAATATTGGCATTTTTTGAACTTTGATGGAATAAAACTAGCAAGACTCAACGAGTATCAATACCGGACTATATACACTAGGTAGGTGAAATATTTACCTATCAGATGTATATCGTCCCAAAATGCGGAGCTCTGCGACACCGATGCAGAAGCCATTAAACTAAGGTAACCTCGCTTAAAAAATGTGCTGCAAGGTATAAGGAAGAAGACGAGGGCATGCGTATTTGGCTGTAGCGTCTTTGTATTTAAATGATAACATTGCGTAATGCTGTCATGTAAATACTAACTGCTAATTAGCTGCTTTGGAAAAACTGACAAGACAGGTAAGTGTTAATTAAGTTTATGAAAAATTGGTCCTAGTTGTAGGTTGGTCCATTTTATTTCCGTTTACCTAATTGGATGTAAATATTAAGTTTTTTACCTAATTAATACAAAAAGGGTAATAAAATTACATCTTTAATAACAGGGATTAGTCAAGAGATCATTAAAAGGTTGGCTGTTATCTTGAATGTTAAAAATTTCAAGGAAATTGTAAATGGTGATAAATTTGCCGAATATACTTAATAAACTGCTCAACTTTTGACTGAATTGTATCCGCAAACAAAACTTACCTTAACGCTACATAGGATTTTGGCTCAAATAAAGGATTTAATAGATCTCAGTGTTTACCAATTGGAGAGCTATCCGAAGAAGCACAGGAATGTAAAAACAAGGACTACAAAAGGTTCAGATATACTAATACTTTAAAAACTTCTCGTGTTAGACAAAATGATGACCTTTTTAACATGCTAGCAGCCTCTTCGGACCCATTTATTGCATCACTGAGACACTTGCGATCACGAAAGGATTTGGAAATATAGTCCCGAAACGTTGAGTTCATTAGATATTGATGTAAATATTGAAAATTATTTTGAAGAAAATCAGCCATCAATAGCAAATTTTCAAAATTAATTAAAAAAATTTTTTTTTAAATTTTCTTTTTTTCTTTTTTGTAATTATGTTATAAAATCAAATTAAAACTTTAAAAAATGTTACATAGTCGTTCAGAACAATGAAAAATTCCATTTGTGATTGAAAAAACCGTGTTCGCTCCATTTTTAAAGGAAAAACATGCTTAGAAATATTTTCTGACGTTGACCTTGAATATTACAGCACCACGAACACCCAACACTTTTTAAATTTTAAAAATCGCTGTATTGGTTTAGAAGCTATGATTTTTGCAATGTAAAATGCCAAAAGGCCCCACTGTGCGACGTGTCTCTATTTTTATGGCCGAAGATACATTTACATCGCAATACTTCGCACATTTAGACTATATCCGTCTGATAGGTAAATATTTAATCTACCCAGTGTATGTGGTCCTAGGTTGACCCTTGTTATAATAATAATTTGGAATGAAATTACACTAATAGTTCACTTTGCCCATGAACGCCTCTAGTTGTGCTAGATTAGTGGGTGGCTTCAGCTCCTTTAAAGCTAAAGACCCGATGTGTCAGGGGTTATTCCTTTTTGGCTGATTCTTCTGCCTAGGTATTCGATTTCTTCTCTCTCAACTCTGATCAATCACAGGATCATGCTAGCTCTCAATCACTTGCGGATCCCAATGCTCCTCCGCCTCCACTAACTGTAGTGCCTCATCGTAAACAATTATTTATCTCTAGGCTTGCTCCTGATACTTCTGAGTGGCAGCTTACATTAGTAATATATGCCCTGCTAAAGTTTTAATTCAAAAGTTTAAGTTTTCTAGGCCTCGCGAAATCTCCTCATTTAAAATTACAGTACCTAATGAGTATTTCTCAGCTATGGTTGACACTAATTTCTGGCCAGAGGGCCTAGTTGTACACGAGTTTGCGTCCGTTGCCTGTCCACCTTCCTAATTTATCTTCTGCTTCAAAAAACTAATAACGTCTAGTCTTTGCATCCATTATCAAAATGTAAGAGGACTTCTTACCAAGCTCTCAAACCTGTTCTGTGATAGCCAAACCTTTTCGGCTGACATATTAGCTTTCTCTAAAACTTGGCTTAACTCCTCTGTTTTGGATAATGAAATTCTTTCTAATAACTTTATTTCTTATAGGCTTGATCGTGTTGGTCGTCGCGGCGGTGGAGTACTTATTGCTGTCAACTCGAATCTGTGTTCAAGTGTTGTGCCGATTGATCTGCCCTTAGGTGTTGAGTTTATTTGCGTCGAAATTACATGTTCCAACTTTAGCTTATATATTTCTTGTTCATATATTCCTCCAGCTTCTGATATAACGACCTATATGCATCATGCTGATGCTTTGCAAACTATTTTTAATCGTCTTAAAGATCGCGATTTCCTTATAGTTTTAGGTGATTTCAACTTGCCTAATATTTCTTGGCTTGTTGATGATAATCTATCTTTCTTAATTCCTTCATCTCAACATGTTTTTCTTGATAGCCTACTTGAATGTCCGCTATATCAGTTGAATTCTTTCCTTAACTCTTCTAAAAGAATCCTTGATCTTGTTTTTGTTTCTGATCCCACTGTTAGTGCTGTATCCCGAACACAGCCCCTAGTGAAACCTGAAGATCCCTATCACCCTACCATTGAACTTACTATTTCTTACAATTCCGTTACTAATTCATTTAATAACATCTCAAATTCTCGTCGTAGATGTTTTCGTAAAACAAATTTCAATCTTCTTAATAGCCTTATTTTCTCTTTTGATTGGCCTTTTTCTTTTGAGTGCTGCGATATAGATCGTGCAGTGAAGTTTTTCTACTCTGCTCTTAATTCTCTAATTGATAAATGCGTTCCTTATGTGAATGTCTCTACCGTCTCCAGCGCGTCAGTCTGGTTCACTCGTAGGCTCTCTAATCTCCGTAACATTAAATCGAGATATTTTAAAAGATTTAAAAAAACTGGTTCGCGTCTTGACTATGCAAATTACTGTATAGCCAAATCTCAATTTTGTCTTTTAAACACTCAATGCTACAATAATTATATCGTTCGCTGTAAGGTTGAATTTTATAAGAACCCCAAAAGATTTTATAACTTTGTCAATTCCAAAAGACGCTCTAATGTCCTACCCTCCACCTTCAGACTTAATGACCAGACTGCTAATAATGATTCAGACATTGCAGATCTGTTTGCTAAATTCTTTCAGTCGACTTATTCTACTACTGTTTCGGAACCCACACCCTATCCCTTTTCAATCCCACATTTAAATTGTATGTTTTTTCCTAGTATTACTGAAGACTGTATTATCTCTAGCTTATTATCTATGAAGTCTTCCTTCGTACCTGGGCCTGATAATATACCTAGTTGCATCCTTAAAATGTGTTCGATTTCCCTATCTAAAACTTTATCTCGGTTATTTTTTATATCGAGTGAGTCTTGTACCTTTCCCGATATTTGGAAAGAGTCTTTTATTATTCCGCTTTTTAAAAAGGGTAGCAAATCGGATGTTTCTAACTACCGTGGCATTGCCAAACTTTCGGCAATACCAAAGCTGTTTGAGAAAATTATTACGTCTTCCCTTCAACACCTATCCAGATCCACTATTTCTCCTTGTCAGCATGGATTCATGAAAGGTCGTTCGTCGCTTACTAATCTTTTAGAATTGACTACCCTTGTACACCATGGCTTCCGTAAAAAGTGTCAAACTGATGTTATTTATACTGACTTTAGTAAGGCTTTCGATACGGTTGATCATTCTATGCTTCTCGCGAAACTTAACATAATAAGTTTTTCCCCAAAACTGTTGGCTTGGTTAAAGTCGTATCTTATTGGCAGAACCCAAAAGGTGTCTTTTCGTTCCTCGATATCTAAAACTGTTCGAGTTACGTCAGGTGTACCCCAAGGCAGTCATCTGGGCCCCCTGTTATTTACACTGTTTATAAATGATTTGCCTTTGGCCTTGGCTCATTCACGCGTGCTCATGTTTGCGGATGACGTCAAGATTTGTTATTCCTATAATGATCCTTCTTTCCAACAGTACTTGCAATCAGATCTCGATGCGTTCTGTGATTGGTGCCACGTTAATAAATTACACCTTAATGCCTCTAAGTGTTCTTTTATGACTTTCAGTCGTTTGTCTCCGTTCCTAGCTCATTACTCTGTTTAGTCTGTTCTGTTAGATTGTGTACCATCGTTCAAAGACTTAGGCGTGATGTTTGACCCAAAACTTTCATTCAATGTTCATATTTCTTCTATTGTCAATAGAGCATGCAGTCTTCTTGGCTTCATTAAACGTTGGGCCAAAGAATTTGATGATCCCTATGTAACAAAGGTTTTATACACTTCGTTAGTTCGCCCTACTCTAGAATATTGCTCGCCAGTGTGGAATCCGCAATATGATGTTCACCAGCGTAGTATTGAATCGGTACAGAAGCAATTCCTTAAGTTTGCGTTACGCGGTCTTAATTGGGACCCGAGTCTTCGCCTACCTTCTTATTCTAGCAGACTTCTTCTTATTAATCTTCCTTCACTTTACAACCGTAGGCTCGTTTTTGGCATTCTCTTTCTCCATAAACTAGTCAACGGCGAAGTCACTTCTACTAATTTACTAGATACGCTATATTTTTGTGTTCCCTCACGTCGGACCAGAAACTTTTTTCCTATTCACCTTAGTAGATGTCTGACTAACTACTCTCTTCATGAACCTTTTCGTGTTCTTTGCCAATATTTTAACAACCTTTCTCACCTAATTTCTCCTCATCTTTCTGTCACTTCTCTTCGCGCTATACTTTTTAATCATCTACAGCGAAACCAATAATAATATTCTGGACTTGGATTGGTTGCAACTCATCCCTGACCACATTGGCTGTGAATCGGGGCATAGCTGGCACCTTATGCAAATAAAACACCTCCACCGGGTCGGGGATGTTTAGTTGTGTATATAGCTAAGCTATCTTCTTCAATTAATTACTATCTGTCTTTAGCTTAAGCTTTTTCGTCGACTGCTGTGTTAGTTGACGTAAATAAATAAATAAATAAATAAATATATAAAGAAAAAAAATGTATCCTTGCATTTAATACCATTCTCCTGAAGAATGCTTAAAATTTGTTCGACGCAGGCGTAGTGCTGCTCGATAGTTGACGATGAGACAATTATGTCGTCGAGATAATTTCCACAACCTTCTATGCCACTCAAAACCTGCTCTAAATACCGTTGAAATATATCTGGGGCGCTCGCGATTCCATATGGTAAACGTTGGTACTCATAAATTCCTAACTGCGTATTGACAACCATAATTTTCTTTGATGCATCATCCAACTCCATTTGGAAGTATGCTTCTTTTAAATCGATGTTTAAAAGAAATTTACCATGGCGTAAAACGTGGAACGGCGCTTGTCGAGTTGGCAAGGGATATTGTTCAATATCTAACTGATAATTGACACCCTGTTTCAAATCTCCACAGATCCGTAATGCTCCATCTGGTTTTGGTGCGAGTATAAACTTTATTTAAGACCAAATACCAAATACATCTTCAAGACGTTGGGCTTCTTTCTTGAAGAGTGAGAGTTGTGCATAGGGTATTGGCTGGCTTTTGTAGAATTTTGGAACAAAATTTTTCTTTAAAATACCAAAGAAGCTAACTAAGTTTTTATATGCTTGCATTTCTTGGCAAAAAATTTTTACATGTTCAAAATTCTTTTTCTGCTACTCAATTCATCAATACACAAACAAAACATTATTACTCTTTTTTTGCTGCAATTTTTTCTTCTTCTTTCATCATACACATATAGTTTATGTAGCGTTGCGTCTCTGTGTGTGTGGTCTGTTGCTCTGTTTATTGCGACCAAAGACGTAGTGGGCAGCAAGCAGCGTTGACGGCAGCGCTTGAGCCGATTTATATTGATTGTAACTTGTGTTCTATTTATCCGATCAGATTAAAATTTTATTTCCAATATTATCATATTAATAAATTGCATAGGGATACCTCAATTTCTTCACCTATGTTACTTCTAGAACTTTATGATATAGTAGTCCGATCCTAATGATTTTCATACTTCATCTTACTCGGGCTAGAAGTAGCTTAAATACCAAGTTTCATCCCAATAGTCTGATATTGTCTTTCATCGAAGTAGGTCGTGTTTTTTGCGCTCAACTACTTTTTTTCGTTCTTTCGTGTACTTAATTTATAACATTCGTATTAAATTAAATTAGCTCAACCAATTTTAATCATCGCTTTATTCATCGCGAAATTTAAAGGTAAATTTACATTTTTATTAATATCAAAACATTAGCAAACGCACATATTATTTTGTTGTTACGCTGCTTAGTTTTTGATTTGTTTCTAATTTTCGCTCGCGACCGTTAACTTCGCGCTTGTGACAAGTTTTTGTTGTTGTGTGTTTTAATACAAAAATATTTTCTTTTTTTGTTGTCTCCTTTTTATTTGCATATTGCAGTTAGCTTTTGCTTTGATTTGTATACGCCTCTCTTAGCATTCCGGGCAAACATCCGTTCCCAGGAATATTGCCAATAAAGTAGTTACAAGAGGAGCTAGTAAAGTGTTGGCTGCTTCAGCTGCTACTGCATTTGCTGTTGCTGCTACTGCCGTGCGTGACACTTCCAGTTCCCTTGTTGTAGTTCCACCCAAAAGGCATTTTGAGGCTTGATCCCAATACTACTTCTGAAGAAGTCATAGCCTACATCCATGGCCTATCAGAATGTAACTCTATATAGATAATTTAGCTTTTGACTTTCATAGTCTTGGCTTTGCTGAAACTTGGCTGAAGCCTGATATTGGCGATGCTTCAAATTTCACCTCAAAATATTTAACATATATACATGTGTTAAAATTTCTTAAAATTCTTTTTCTTGTACTTGTTTTACTTGTCCGTATATTTCACCACAGTCCGACATTCACCATTTGGAAGCCATTGAACTTGTTTCCTCATATTTCTCTGGCTAAGACTTGCTCGTTGTTCTGGGATATTTTAATTTACCTGAGATTGCCTGGACCCTTTCATATGATTCTTTATTACTGTTGCCCTCCTCGCCACATTGTTTCATAGATGGTCTGCTTGAGTGGTCCCTAACTCAAATAAATCCTGTCCGGAATAGTCGTGACAGATCACTAGATCTGGTATTTGTATGGATTCTTCCAACTGCGATGTTTCCAGGACTGATTCCTTAGTAATCCTTGAATACAACTTTCATCCAAATCTGGATGTAACGATTGACCTTCCTTTTGGGGGTATGTCTCGATATAATAACTCGATGGCTCAAACCCGATGTTTTCGCAAGACAAACTTTACTATATCTGTATACCTGCACGGATATGGACTCTGCCATTTCTGTCTTCTATAAAACTCTTGAGTCGTTCTTCGATGTTTGTGTCCCGCGTGTGACCCAAGAATGGTCTGATAGACTTGCTTGGTTCTCACGTGAGTTATGTAACTTGAAGAACGTAAAATCAAGATGCTATAAAAGATTTACAAAATCCGGTAAAGCATGTGATTTTTACCTTTATGTAGTTGCTCGATCAAATTTCATGGTGTTAAACGCTATAAGGATTATCTTCATCGATGTAAACAAAGGTTTTCTCGCGATCCTAAGCAATTTTATAACTTTGTTAATGTAAAACGTAAGACATCAGTGCACCCGTCTTACTTGTCTTTCGAGAACAATAAAGCTGATCACGGATCAGCCGATATGTTTGCTGATTTTTTCAAAACAACTTATTCCTCTTTGATTTATCAAGCAAATCTTCCTTATCCTCATCACTTGCAATCGTCTAACTGCATTTTAGACCCTATGTTTGATGAAAGTTCGGTTCTAAGCGCGCTCAGTTCCTTGAAACCATTATATGCACCATTTAAAAAATAATAACATCTCAATTGCAGCATTTTAGTCGCTCAATTATTTCGTCATCCCAACATGGGATTAAAAAACGTAGATCGACAACTACTAACCTATTAGAATTTACATCTCACTCGATCAAAGAACTCAAGACTGCCGTGCAAACTGACGTCATTTATACTGACTTCAGCAAGGCTTTTGACTCTGCTAATCATACATGCTTTTATATAAGTTGAACGCACTTGGCATCCCCAGCCTTTTGCTAGATTGGATTCTTCAATATCTTTCTAAGCGTACACAAAAGGTCCTCTTTAAGTCTTCATTTTCTAAGACCATCCAAGTGACCTCAGGAGTACCTCAGGGTAGTCATTTGGGTCCATTGCTATTCACTCTTTTTATAAATGATGTTCCATTGGTAGTGACACATTCTCGTGTGCTTATGTACGCGGTTGATGTTAAGCTTTACCTCAGTTTTAAAGACATATCGTCTTCTTGCCTGCGTCGATCCGATCTTAATGATCTTCAGAGTTGGTGTGAAACCAACCTATTAAACCTCAAAGGCTCTAAATGTAAAGTTATGTCTTTTTATAGATGCACTCCATACTTAGCAACTTACTATCTTAACGACACTGCCTTAGAATGGTTAGATATTATCAATGACTTAGGTGTTCTTATGGACCATAAATTAACTTTTAATCCTCATATTTCTGCTACAGTTAGTAAAGCTATGAATGTTCTTGGGTTCGTGAAACGATGGTCAAAAGAGTTTGACGATCCGTACACAACCAAAATTCTGTATACTTCATTAATCCGTTCTATCTTAGAGTACGGATCTTGCATATGGTCACCTCAATATGAGACGCACGAAAGTAACATTAAATCTGTTCAAAAGCAATTTCTTTAATTAATCGTAGAGTAATGCTTGGTGCTATCTTTATTCACAAACTTTTAATAGGTGAAATAGACTCTACTGAACTATTGAACCAGTTAAACCTATCTGTACCCCGTAGACCTACTGGAAATTGTATTCCTCTATCCTTAAAACACTGTATTTCTAACTATTCTTTGCATGAACCTTTTGAGTCCTATGCTCCTATCTTTTGTATCCCGTAAACAGATCAGAAGACTCTCTTTCTCTTGTGAAAACCTCTATTTTATCACATTTAGCTCGTAATTAGTTTTTAATTAATAATTAATATTTTAATAGTTTGTCTGTTTTATTTGTATTTGTCCACGCGATCGTGCCGTCCGATATACGGCTGCGCCCCACGGTCGGGCGGGAGGAGGACAGCTCTCTATTAGGGTTCGCGCGAAACAGGCGTGTTGTATGGGCCACTTGTACGTAATTCGCATTGTACGCTTCAACGTCCAGACAATATAATAGGTCTTAAGATGGCTGAGTAAAACGCATAGAAACAGATAGACGGACAGGGCTATATCGACTCAGCTTTTTATACTGATCAAGAATATATATATGTACTTTATGGAGTCGGAAACGTATCCTTCTGTACGTTACAAACATCTGACCAATTTTATAATACCCTCTGCAAGGGTAAAAAAAAACGCTTGCTTTTGCATTTTTTTTTGACACCGATTGCCGGTTTAAATACGTCTTTATATTTGTTACAAAGAACTGTCAATTGGTATTCTTGATCTTGATCAAAATTGAATAGCTTAAACAAATCCAACACGAATGGAATTGTCTACATTTGTCACTACGATGGTCACTATTGACTCGACATTGCCAACCTTTGCAGTTGTGCGCAATTCCCCTATCACTGGGATTTTATTTTGACCAAACGCATTTAAAATTCTATGACATTTTTTAAACTTCGGACTGTGTAATTTTGTATATCAAGTAAACAAAAAATTCATAGCTGAAACACTTGCACCAGGGTCAATTTGAAAGGAAATTGATTCATTAAGAATTTGCAGTTCAATAAAATTTTTTCCACTTTCTGTAAAATTTGTGACATTGTGCACTGTTTGTATTGTTTCTGTTTCTGGCTTTTTTCTTTGATCTCCATTACCACTTTTATCTTTGCCTTGCATCACAGTATCACGAAATTTACATTGGTTTCGATTATGAGAGTAACCACTGCAGCGAGACCAAGATTTTAGCGCGTTCTTCTCTGCTTTTGCTTCGTGTTTTTGCTTTTTTCTATTTGTATATACTGCATTTATTTCACCAATTTTTTGTTCTTCACTTCGTTGCATACGATTCTGCTAATGTTAGAATGTCTTGTAGAGTTGGCTGTAACTTGTGCAATGCAGGTGTGCGGACAGTATCAAAAGGCGTGTGTACAATTATTTGATCGTGAATCATCTCGTCTATGTGATTCGACGAATTGTGCTAATTGTTGCAAATACGTTTCTCAATTTTGTTGTTCTTTGTTGAATGCTGGAACGTCTTGAACTAGCACTTGCAGTGTTTCCATGAACTGTATTTGTTTTTGCATTAGTTCTTGCTGTTGTTGTAACAACAATTGTCTATTAGTGGAAGCTTCTCCTCTCATAACAGTTCTATTCCACCAAAGTTCAAAAAACGCCAATATTTAGTGTATTTCTTAAACGCTTGTAGTTGAATACAATATTAGTAAATATTAAATTGTATGTAACAGTGCACATGTGTTTGTAAGAGAAGTGAGATATGTTTGTAAACAGAGCATGTAAACACAATTTTTTATTAAAAGTGAAATGCATTTGTTATTATAAACTTAAAATATTTGTTTTATTCGGCGCATAGTAACCTAAGTCGGCGAGACGACTTACTTCATTCTGTTACTCAATTCTACAATACACAATCTTTTTCTTCTTCTTTCCTCATGCCTTTTTATACCCTTGCACAAAGGTTATATTAATGTTGTGTCAGAAGTGTGCAACGCATAGAAGGAAGCATCTCCAACCATATAAAGTATATATATTCTTGATCAGCACGACGAGACGAGTTCAAATATTCAAATGTTTTTAAGCGATCGTTCCTATGGGAGCTATATGATACCCTATCTTGATCAAATTTGGCAAAGTCGTTTATATGTGTAATAAACTCAACAATAGCTCAGAAAATAACAAAGTTATTGAGAAAAGTCACTGTTCGGGACTTTGCCGTTTGTATGGGAGCTTTATGATATAGTGGTCCGATCCGTCTGAAACCGAGATATACAACCTGTGCACTATATACGTGGAAAATGTCAACTCTGTAGCTCCTACGGTCTTTTGCGTTGATCCAGACGGACGGACATGGCTATTTGATATCTGCTGATCAAGAATATATATACTTTATATGGTCGGAGATGCTTGATTCTATGCGTTGCACACTTCTGACCAAAATTAATATACCCTTCTGTCAAGGGTATAAAAAAGGAACCTGGGAAAATATTCTACAATCAAAAGACAATACACGGGTTTCCATTCCAAACTCAGTATATTAAGGGTTAAATGGATGTAGTTATCTAGCTTGTTTTAGCAACCTCTTTAATTTATATCAAACTTCTTTTTTGCCGGATCGGGTTCGATAAATAAAACACAAGATTTTATTCCTTGTTGAATTATTTTCCAATATTTGTCAATACGCGCAGAATAGAGCATTAGAGAAAATTCTTCAACAACTGAACAATTTCAACAATTTGTGAAGAATCTTACAGGAAGAATGGCAAATCATCCCTCAACAGTGCGCAGGTCTAGTAGATTGTGTTCCTAAGCGTTGCTCCACTGTTTTTAAGGGCAGAGGGCATCCTACACAATATTAAAGTAAATTTACTAAACATTTTAACTTTTTAATCTTGTTAGGTATATGAGCAGAACATTTTGGATATGGTCTCAATTTCTTAAAGTTTTTCGTCAAATATGTATATACAGTTAGACCTCGATTATCCGCCCGCCCATTAACCGGGCACTCCTATTATCCGGGATGAACTTGAATTTGTTTCATTCTCACTGTTAACCGTGATTACTCCTATTATCCGTGATTTCAAACGATTTTTTTTTTCTAAAATAATAAAACGAATTCGGGTCTTCCCCGTTTTAGTTTGCAATCAACAAGAAACACGCGTGTATATACATATAACACATTTCTATAGTCAGTGTGAGTGATTTAAAGTTATCTATGTATGTACTTATAAAATTTAAAGAACGAAATACGTTGAAATTTTGCTGTCGATTTACCGGGTTTTTCGATTTTCCGTGATGACTCTGCTGCCGAGCCTCCCGGATAATTGAGGTCCAACTGTATTTTTTTTATAACTTTGTTTTTGTTGTATTTGAAGATCATACATATATGTATTTATGTTCATGTGCACACAAATCAATGACTGCTAGGGTATAAATGTAGCCTTTTAACTTCTTAGCTATTTTTTTTTAACAATTAATTAATTAATTTTTGATTGCAACAGTTAATTTTAATTATCTCGGGAAATTTTACGTAAATGCGGCTGTTGTTACTGTTTTTGATGCTGAACAGTTGATGTTGGATGTGCACTGCTATTCGGGATTAAATTTAGATTTGACGATATGTTTCCCGTTATAAATTCGTTCTCCGGAGATGGTGAAGAGCCTGCTCCCGAATTTCGTCGGGATGCGGAATGGGGACGCACATTCGTGTCCAAATGTCGAAAGCTGCGAGTATAAGATATAAAAGAAACAATCAACGATAAAGTTTTAACTAGAATAGCAAATTAGCAAACCGCAGAGGAGGGTTTCCACTGTTGCTGTTAATACTACTGCCGCCGATACTATTGCTGTTAAACAGAAACGCTAATGGCCACGAAATCCAGGAATTATGATCGACCGAACTTTGCGTTCGTATTATCGGTGCACTGCCACGACTGACTACTGGTGATGGCAGCTCCATTGATAGTTTTGGTGTCCCGGCTTTGTTGATAGCAGGGTTATAAATCTTTGGATCGCTAACCATGCGTACGAAGAATGAACGTTTTTGTGCCAAATTATCCTGCTGTTTCTTGCGGATAATTGCAAATTCACTGATCTCATCATGTTGCTCTTTTTCTAGGAGTTCGTTGGCAAAGTCCACAATAGTGTCCCATGCGTATTCAATATCTTCAGCTGTGGCATTCTGAGCTACGGCACAAAAACGAATGATGTAACGTTCATTAACACTAGCAGGAACCATGTGCAACTTGCCAGATTCGTTAATTATACTCAATAATTTTTCATTTAATTTATCAGTGCCTTTAAGCCGAAAACAAACCAATCCCAGCTATTGAAAAATGTAAAGAGATAAAGTTATAATCGAATCGTTACAAAATATGTGAATATGGTACCTAAAAATCCAAAAGACCAATTGTATTTGTTCATATAATACAGGTGTGTCACAGAACTGAATGAAAACGAAAAATGTTGGTGTTACTGTCACAAATATCAAAGACATTTCATTTTTGAAACTATTTTTGGACTCCCTGGTACCGATTGGCAAATTAGCAGAAACGATTACCAATAGTGGCTATTTCGATAGTTGCTAAAGGCAATAGGGTAACGCAATGCAAAAATATATAAATCTGTTTTCGATTTAACGTTTTTATTCGTTTTTGCAAATGGAAAAATATAAAGAATGTTCCAGAAAAACAAGAAAAAATTTGAGAAATTGGTGAACGAATTAATATTATATTACAAACTCAAAAATTTCAAAATATTAATTCCATGCAATATAGTCGTTGAGTCGACAACCCTATTGTGTACATTTAAAATTAAATTAAAATTGACAAAAATTGAATCCCACATTAGAGCATAGCCAACTAACGTTATATTATATAACTAATTATGCTATTTTTTTGGGTCTTTGAAGAAAATTAAGCGGGGGCAAGAAAAATGTTGTATTATTTTCTTCGATCATTTATGCATAGTTTTGTTGAGTTTTCTCAATCAACTTTCATATTCACTTTTAAATTCTCATTTGATAATATGTATTTCCATACAAAATACAATTAATTAAAATCTCATTTTTCCACAGGGCGGCATAATATTTTACTATTCGGAGCTATTAATGCATCTTCTTCTTTTGGCAGGCCAATATCAGTACAGAGTTGTCCACTTGGTTAATTTTCTATAGAAACGTACTAGATCCAGCAGGTTGGTAGGGGCGCTTTGAGCAAGAACGACCGATGCTTAATTTTTTCAATGGCGTTGTCGTAAAACAATAAATTTAATATAAGAATAAACATTTTAGGCGATTGCTTAAATGTATTTCGATCCAAAAGAAATCAAAGTTTATTTCAACAGTACTTTATTCCATTTATGTTTCGACAGTAGCGCAATATTATCCAAATGTTGGAGGAAAAGCAGCGAGATTTTAAAACTATCAAACGTAATTTCTGTGACACCATACATTTGCTTTTAGGTTGGTTTTAGGTTGTTATCGATTTCTGTGACACCCCTGATATTAAATCAGGCCTTTAATGTTTAATAATAAATTTAAATACCTTGACTTCATTACAGATTTCGAAGCGGTTGTCTTTAAGTACCAATTCTTCAAAGAGCCTTGCTAATTTAATATGGTGTCGTATATAATGTTGGAGGCCAGATATGCCATAAGAACGCAATACAAACCTAGAAATATTATTTAAATTAGATAAACCTAAAATTTGTAAGTTATACCAAAGCCTGGCTCTTCTTTCTTGCAAAAAGGACATATTATTATGTGAAATTTTGAATGTAGGCTTGTATATACTGCAGGTTGTATATCTCGGATTCAGCCGGATCGGATCACTATATCATATAGATCCCATACAAAGGACAAAGTCACAAACTGTGAAATTTTTTCTGAGTTATAATATTTTTGTTATAAAATTTTTTATTTGTTTACTGCCAAATGACTGTACCAATTTGGATTCAGGTTCTGGACCCTTCTTTTGAGCGAATTAAGTAATCAGAAGCTTGGAACGAGCACAGATCATGCAAAATTCTGCTCCAATTGGTAGTGCTCGAGGATGATCAAGACCAAACAGTATTTCTTGTTACCACCATTTTACCGTTCTCCCTCGATGGCTTTGTTTGCAACGTCGAGAACTGTTTTTAAGGCGTCAATTGTGGATTTGTACAACACAATAGTCAACCCTCTCAATAAGATGGATTGCGTCTCACCGGGTAGGCGTACTTATTGGCCCACAGATCCACAGAAAGTGCCTGACTTGATTGATTTCGCAGTAACCAAGAGGATTCCACGTAATCGGATCACTGCGGAAACACTGCTAGATTTAACTTCCGATCACTCTCCAGTGCTATTTACATTATTAACAAGACCTCAAGTACTTGATCGCCCATATAGGCTTACAAACAACAAAACAAATTGGCTTAAATTTAAAATGTACATGAGTGCCCACATTGACTGTTCGCCGAAACTGGATGCTGCAGAGGACATTGATATGTGCGTCTCTGCACTTGAGTCGATGATGGGAGCTGCAGCAAGTGTATCTACTCCACATGCCTCTTCTTACACCAAACCTGTTGACAGGCCTACGAACCGGCGGATAGAACAATTAGTAACGGAAAAACGACGTCTAAGAAGAGAATGGCAGATTACTCGATCACCAGCAGCAAAACTTCGCCTAAGGCAAGCTCATCGCAACCTCTCCAAGGCGTTAAGACAAGAGGAAAGCTGGGCTCAAAGGAAATACATAGAAAAGCTCAGTCCAACCAGCACTAAACATCCTCTGTGGAAAGCCCACCCAACTTTAAGCGCTCCTACAGAGACAATTTCACCGATAAGGAGTCCAACCGGTGGATGGGCCCGCAGTGACGAAGAGAGGGCATCCGTATTTGCCACACATCTTAAAATGGTTTTCCAGCCAAATCCAACATCAAACTCATCTGTACTTCCCCCTTCGAACACATTAACGGATAGTGAGTACTCGGAACTCCAATCGGACGAGATCACTGCAGTTATTAAAAACCACATAAAGCCGAAAAAAGCCCCTGGCCATGACCTAATCACACCGAAAATGATCCTAGAACTCCCTATCATTGCAATACAATATATCTGCAAACTGTTCAACGCTATAATAAAAATTGGCTACTTCCCAAGAACATGGAAAAAGTCCACTATCAAAGTGGGAAAGGACAAAACCCAGCCATCATCCTATAGGCCAATTAGTTTGCTGCCATGTCTTTCGAAGCTTTTTGAAAAGCTTTTTTCAGATCCGCCTAAACTCATTTCTGGCATCGGAGAACACAATCCCTTTACACCAGTTTGGCTTCCGCGAAAAACATGGTACAATTGAACAAGTCAATCGCATAACATCCGAAATACGAACAGCATTCGAACTAAAAGAATACTGTGCGGCTGTCTTTCTCGACGTTGCCCAGGCTTTCGATAGAGTTTGGCTGGAGGGTCTGATGTTCAAAATCCGGCAAAAACTGCCACAGTACACACACAAACTCATGGAATCTTACCTTTACAATAGGAAATTCGCTGTAAGATGTAATGGCTCCGTCTCCGCTGATTTTGAAATCAAAGCTGGTGTACCGCAAGGCAGTGTACTCGGCCCATTGCTCTACCTGCTGTACACTGCAGACCTACCAACGAGTTTAGGACTTACAACGTCCACTTTTGCCGATGACACGGCAATCCTTAGCAGATCCAAATGCCCAATACAAGCCTCTGCAAAACTAGAGGAACACCTTAAGGTGGTAGAGGAATGGCTAGCAACCTGGCGTATCCGGGTCAACGAGCAGAAATGCAAACATGTTACATTTACGCTTAACAGAAGAAACTGCCCAGCTCTAATGCTAAACAACGTACCAGTTCCTGAAGCCGTGGATGTCATTTACCTTGGCATCCACCTAGACAGAAGACTAACTTGGCGCAAGCACATCGAAGCAAAAAAGTCACAGCTTAAACTGAAAGCGAGTAGCCTACATTGGATCATCAATGCTCGGTCCCCTCTACGTCTGGAGTATAAAGTCCTCCTATACAACTCCGTACTGAAACCCATCTGGACTTACGGAGCCGTACTATGGGGAAATGCAAGTACCAGCAATGTCGATATTATACAAAGAGCGCAGTCGAAGATTTTAAGATCAATCACGGGTGCCCCGTGGTATATACGAAACGACAACATTCAAAATGATCTAAATATACCTAGCGTAAAATCTGAAATAGGTACTCAACAACTAAAGTATTCTGCGAAACTGGATGCACACCCAAATGTTCTTGCCAATTCCCTTACGCGAACTAATAATAGAACTCGTCTTAAAAGAAATGACAGACCAACCCAATAACAAGTGATTAGGGCCGCCTGCAATATCCCCAGGATTTATCTTAAGTACTAGTCTAAGAAAAATATCTCAAACTTGTTGTTAGGCTCTAATTTAAGAGTAGATTCAACAAATATATATTAAACGTTAAAAAAAAAAAAAAAAAAATGGATTTAGACTTTCTGAACCCAATCTGCATCGGTGACAGATCGTCAAATGGCTGCTCCTAAGCGGAGCTCTATTAGCTTCTCAAACATCTTTGCCGTCAAGTTCAGATGGTCTGAATTATCAGAATTTATCAGGAATTGCGTCTGGTACTGGAGCCTTGTGGTCATTCCTCCCTGCGGCTATTTGGATTTCCTCTTCCGGGCTGATGTTGCAAGCGTCTAGTACAACGATGTGTGATTCCGTACTTGGTGGTACTATTGGAATTTGCGATCTCGGGTATTGACGTTTGGCTTGCAGGCACCGTGTTCGCGCCTCCGCGATGGATCCGTAGGCAGCTTGCCCCTTCCTCTGGCATCCATAGCGAGTTGATCTACTGCCGATTTAAACTCATGTAGTGAAAGACTAGGTGCAATGTAGCAAGTGAAGAACCACACGTCTCCGATAAGCGCCCGAACGAAGCACCTAAATGCTCTAATATGCTGCATAGGTGGGACACTCGATCCGCAATTCCAGATTTCAGCCTTGGATGTTAAAGCAAACTGGCTTATGACTGTTTTGTGGCCGAAGCATAGACACTAATAGCATCTGTTTTGAAACTGTCTCTCTCGAATCGGACATATTTCATAGCCAAAATCTATTGAGCCTTCTCTCACTTATGACGGCCATCAGCTTGTCTCTCTTAGATTCACTTGTCGGGCCTTCATAATTTTTTACTGTGGCCTTTTCACTTGAAATCCCCATAAGCCATAGTCTCGTCCTTTTAATATTATTTTTATCTCGTTTAGCTTGCCGTCCAGTCTTCTAGTAACTAGACTCAGGATTTCGGCATTTCTTACTCACTCTCTTGCGTGAGACAGTCAGAGCCGATTTATATTGACTTGTGTTGTATTAATCCGAACATATTAAAATTTTGGAATATTCATGCAAAACTATCCAATTAGTTTTTACTAACGCGTGTTTTTTTAAGCGTTTGGTTTTTCACGTTGGCAACACTGACATACCGCATGATGTTCATGACAGCTGTGAAAGTGAAAATGCTCAGTTTAGTTTGCCATTTCATCATAGAAAGACTTACGCCCGAACAACGTTTACAAATCATTGAAATTTATTATCAAAATTCGTGTTCTGTGAAAAATGTGTTTCGCAAATTACGTCCATATTATGGTCGACACAACCGACCAACCGAGCAAGCCATAAAGGCAATTGTGGACAAATTTCGCACACATTTTACTTTATTGGACATTCAACCATCGAATCGTGTACGGAGAGTGCGCACAGAAGAGAATATTGCAGCTGTAGCGGCCAGTGTCAATGAAGATCGCACAGAAGAGAATATTGCAGCTGTAGCGGCCAGTGTCAATGAAAATTCCCTTAGACATGCTGGAAAAAGTGGTGCAAAATTGGACCTTCCGTGTTGATCACTTGAAACGCAGTCGCGGCCAACATTTACATGAAGTCATTTTTAAAAAGTAATTGGCAGAGATTGTTTTATCATCTCAAATAAAAATTTAACAATACACCTAGACCTCGCTTTGCGTTGGGGATACGTTCCAAAAAAACACGACGCAAACTGAAACGACGCAAAGTGAATTAAGATTTTCTATAGGCAACCATGGAAAGATCAAAGATAGGTTCCCGAGCTATGAAAATACTAATTTCTAGAAAGAAAAATTGAACAAAGTAAACATTTAAAAACAAAAATATTATTGCATTCATTCATTAAAAAAAACTGCTTCCATTAAATCAAAATAACCTATTCAATTATTTTATCTTTATGAGTTTTTAGTGGATTCGTTCACCAAAAATTTGTCCAGAGTTTGGGTAATAGCTTTTTTTTGTAAATTTAAATAAATTTCTTGGTAGCAGTTGATGTTTGCAGCTACCGCCTGGGATACCTTAAAACTTCTGTCATTGTCAGGATCGTTTTTTATAAAAATTCTCCATTGCTTCGTCAATCAGACCCATCGCTTTTGAAATTTGTTTGGAGGTTAAACACTGTTCTACGAACATTTCTACTAAACCATCCCCGAGTTTTGATATCAAGACGCAATCATAAACAGAAGTAGGTAAGCTAGATGTCAATGTTGAAAAACGTAAAACTGCCAAAAATTCAAAGGCAATGTTGGTAAACGTTGATATTGGCGTTGCCACAATGGTTGATTTGAAAAAAAAAGTTAAACAACGCAACAACGAGAATATAACGACGCACAGTGAAAATTAGTACTAATAAAGCAGCGACGCAACTTCGAAAAAACGCAAAACGAAACGACGCAAAGCGGGGTCTAGGTGTAATATTCAAATTTTGTGTGTTTCATTTTAATTTTAAAAACCAAACGCTTAAAATAACACCCGTTATTAGTAAATTTGGTAAAGTAAAACTATTTTTCGTATATCACTAAATAATTAGTGGTCCGATCCGGATAATTTATCTTACCCCTGTTATAGGTAGCCTAAATACCAAGATTCTTTCCAATAGCTTTCCAAATGAAGGCGTGAAGTTCATTTGCAGCGACGGACGGACAGACGAACATGGCTATATCGACTCAGCTTTTGATATATATATATATATACCTTACGGGGTCGAAAACATCTCCTTCTCTACATCACAAACATATGACTACTTTTATATTACGTTCTGCAAGGGTGTAATATGAAGATGAACTAGAACAATCTAATCTGATAATTTTTTTTTGATTTCTGGGTTGCTGTTGATTATGACCGTTTGCAGCCATGAATATATAAATAGTGTCTAGATCGACTTGACTGTTGATGCTGGTTAAGAGTATATACACCTTATGATGTCGGAAAAGCTTCATTCTGCCTATGCATGGTATAAAAAAAACAACACGAGATTTAGAGAGTTAGTTAAAAAATCATATACACTAGGACCA
The DNA here is from genome assembly GCF_018902025.1 of Drosophila willistoni. Taxonomy (NCBI): domain Eukaryota; kingdom Metazoa; phylum Arthropoda; class Insecta; order Diptera; family Drosophilidae; genus Drosophila; species Drosophila willistoni. The sequence continues at coordinate 10,352,062 of NW_025814047.1, forward strand.
CATACCAAAGTTTCAGCGAACGAAATCGTCGACTAAGTGGAACTCCCCAATGTCGATAGTCGATGGCCGCATCCGAATAGCCATGTTTGAGATATAATGGATCCACAACCAGTGCTGATGTCAGACGGATGCGATCTCGCACCCACAGAGTCGAGCAATCAAAATTAGTTAGCAGCCATTTGTTGGGATTTGTATTGAATGAGTCAGCGTATTCGATGCCCTAATGTTTCGATAAACTTGTTATAAGAAAAGACAAAAGAAAAAAAAAGGCAAGGAAGAGTGTTTGTTTGTTTGCCACTTACCTTCAAAAGAGGTTTCAGTTCAGGACAGATGAAACTATTACCAGCATAAGCGGCATCCACATGTAGCCAAACATAAGGAAATTTCTGCAGCTGCTTACCAATCTCGGGCAAGTTGTCAAATGCACAAGATCCAGTGGTACCCAAAGTAGTCGATACAAAAAATGGTACAAGACCTTGGAGTTCGTCCTCTTCCATAGCTTCTGCAACGGTTTGGCCCCGCAGACTGGCATTGTCATCTGGTTCCAAAATTCGTAACTTAACAAAACAAATCATTGCTGCTTTTTCCACACAACTGTGCGCTTCTTTGGAGCAATAGGCTATTAGTTTGGAAAGCAAGTGTCCTTCCTCTACAAAGGGGTGCTGAGATTTTAGGCGTTTTAAAGCCTGCGCACGAGCCGCAAGCATTGTGACAAGAATACACTCTGATGCCGATGTCTAGATATACAAAGTCTGAGCTTAAAATATATCTGATAAATTTATTGATAACCTCATTTACCTGAATGACACCTCCACCGGTACTACCCTCCTTCAGCGCCAAAAAATGATCGGGTAGTCCAATTGCTTTACCCAACCAATCCAACACAATTGTTTCCAGTTCAGTGCAGGCTGGACTTGCAGCCCATGAGAATCCGATGCAACCGATACCATCACCTAGCATGTCTCCCAAAATTGAAGGAAATGAATTACCGGCCGGAAAATAGGCGTGGAATCTCGGATGCTGCCAATGTGTTACACCAGGCATAATTTTTTCTTCCACATCATTCATAATATCATCCCAGTTTTCTGGCTCTACAGGAGCCTCCGCTGAAATAAGGATATTAAAAATTCAACATAAATAAAATAAAAGAGACGAGTTTACATAGCCATGTCCGCTTGTCTGGATCGACGCGATCTCCTAGACCGTAAAAACTTAAGAGCTGAAATTTTGAATGTGGGCTTCTATATACCCCACAGTTTGCATATCTGCGATTCAGCCGGATCTGATCATTATACCACAAACAGTGACTTTTCTTAATAACTTTGTTATTTTTTCAACTATTTTCATGAAATTTTAATTGACGAATTGGTTAATCCTATAAAATATTGTGCCAAGATCGGGTGACTAAATTATAAAGCTTCCATAGAAACGATCGGTCAAAATCAGTGACTTTAATCACGATTTTCGTAAAAAATGGTCAGTTTAAATAAAATGGAGTGCTACATGGGCATAAAAATATGACATAGCTCGGAGAAAATCAACGTCACACCTTCATTTTGAAATATTTTTGAATAAAACTTTGTATTTCTGCTACTTATAACCTGTGTAGAAAAGACTATAATAAAGTATCCAGATGGAACAACTATATCATTTATGAAATTTTATATATACTCATGCGATAGTTTTTACTGTGAAACATATTATCCTTAGACGCAATGCTTCAAAAACTGTATGAGTGTGCGTTCCGATGTATGTATGTACATACATCTGCATTGAGACAAAAAAGAATTCTTTTTAGTCTGGCCTTTTATTAGGCCAAAAAAATTTTTACAATAAGCCGCGTAATTTCAAAAGATATTAAGAAAAATCAAAATATTTCTGTGTTCTGGATGTGATTATAAGAAGTCTTTTACCTTATACGAATCTTTGATTCATAACGCATCGAATACGAAAATAAAAAATTATAAGAATGTATTAAGTTTCAAGTTATCGCTAAAAAACAAAGATTTCTCATTGCTCAAGGCACTTAAATGGTAGGCTTGTTCAAAATTTTTGACGTTTAAACGACGACAATGAATATTAAGCTAAAAGGCAACGTGTTGATATACATAAAATATAATTTAATTGGCTGACACCATTTACGATTTTTTTATACAAAAAAAGCGTATATTATAGGGCATAGAAGGAAGCATCTCCGACCATATAAAGTATATATATTCTTGATCAGCGCGACAAGTTCAAATAGCCATGTCCGTCCGTCCGTCCGTCCGTCTGGATCGACGCGATCTCCTCCTAGACCGTAAGAGCTAAAGAGCTAAAATGTTGCATGTTGGCTTGTATATACTGCACAGTTTGTATATCTCGGATTCAGCCGGATCGGATCAATATATCATATAGCTCCCATACAAAAGTCAAAGTCACGAACAGTGACTTTTCTCAACAACTTTGTTATTTTTGACGCGATTGCTTTCAAATTAAATATTTATGAATTTAATACACTAATAAACGACTGTGCCAAATTTGATCAAGATCGCGTGACTATATCATATAGCTCCCATAGGACCGATCGGTCGAAAATAATGACTTTGGTCAATAACTTCGTTACTTTTGAAGCAATTACCATAAAAATTTATATTTCTCAGTTTAGCATAACTATTAATGACTGTGGCAAATTTGATTAAGATCGGCCGACGATATCATATAGCTCCCATAGGAACAATGGGTGGTGAACAGTGACTTTGATCAATATCTTCGTTATTTCCTAAGCCGTTTTTTCGCAAACATTAGACCTTTTACACAAAAAACTTGCAAGGGTATACAAACTTTGACGAGGTCAAAGTTAGCCCCGTCCCTCTGGTTATCTAGAAACTTTGGTACAAGTTCGAATCTTTGAAAACTGTTCAAAATGAATTTTTCCTTTATTCATATGAATCGAAATATGTACTTTTGAGTAAAAAATGAAGTAAGTAAGTCGTCTCGTCAGGTGAAACAAATATTTAAAATTTCGAAAACCAAATGTATGCCTATTTAATTGTTTTAACATGCCTCATACCATATGCTATCTCGCTCACTCTACAAACACACGAGCACTCTAGCGCCGCCACTAGCCAACGGAAAATTCTGCACTTATGGATCGCGTAGCAAAATACGTTCATACGTATATTTTGTATGTTTCTAGTCCGATTTCAATCAAATTTGGTAGTTTGATAGAAATAGATAAGATTTATTAGTCTGCCAAATTTAATCGCGATGGTCAAAAAATTGCAAGACCCAATCGGTTTCTTCTAAATTATGGGGGCGGAAGTGGGCGTGGCAACATATTGTATTCTGCGCGCATACTAAGCCAATATGCATACTAAATTTGGTGACTTTAGCTTTGTTAGTTTTCGAGAAAATCAGTTTTGTTTAATTTTCGGGGGCGGAAATGGGCTTGGAAAAATGTTTAAATAGTCAATATCTGCGAGTCTATTAAGCTAGCTTACATACCAAATTTAATAATTTTTAAGAAAATCTGTTTTTTGTAAATTCCGGGGGCGGAAGGGGGCGTGGCAAAAATTTGAAACAAACTCGATAAGCGTACATACTACACGAGACTGCATACCAAGTTTGGTGGCTCTAGCTCTTATAGTCTCCGAGATCTAGGTGTTCATACGGACGGACGGACGGACAGACGGACATGGCTAGATCGACTCGGTTGTTGATCCTGATCAAGAATATATATACTTTGTGGGGTCGCAGATGCCTGTTACATACATTTTAGCGACTTTAATATACCATTTCACCCTATGGGTGTATGGTATAAAAATACGCAAATGTTTTTTTAGGTGGCTCACTTGGGAGATTTTCACACATATACATACATACCTACTTGTACATATATGTACATACCTATATATACAGTGGCGGCAAAAAATTTGATACATTAATTCGATTTATTTAATATTAGTGAAAAGTTTTGATGTGTTAATTTATAGCGTTGAGTTGGTCATTCTATCGAGATGATGAACCGTAAATTTTTTGCCAAGTTTGAATTTGGGGATTCTTATCAAAATTCATTTTAAAAAAAAACCGTACCAAATTTACGGTACATCATCTCAATAGAATGACCAACTCACATAGAATGACCAACTGACATTAATATGCACATTCATCGAAAAAGAAGGCATGTGAGAAAGAGAAATCAAAAATCAAAGCTTTTGTTATTTGTTAACTGTACGTCTGAAAATTATCAGGAAGCGAAAAAGTGCCAGTTAAAAGAACTCCATCTGAACTCAATAAGAACTGTAGGCTTTCGCAAGTACCATGCCAAACGGTCAAAATTTAGAAAATGGTTGAAAATTTATTAAAAAAATATCCAAAAAGGTTACATCGGCTATGTCGAATTTAATAAACTCTTGCAATCTTTGGCAATAATATTTTGTTATGTGTCTTTCTGTGTTCCCTTGCATACCCGTGCACAGGGTTTTATTAAATTGGGTAGATGAAGGAGAGAAGGAGACGTTTCCGATATTTCAATATATATTCTTTATCATATAATCTCGACCGTCCGTCGATGAGTATGCACTTTCCTCCGCCAAAGCTTTTGGGATAAAACTTGGTATTTAAGTAATTTATAACCTGGAATAGTAGTATGAATGTAGTATGAAAACCATCCGTATCAGACCACATGTACATACAACATTTAAAAATATTATTGCCAAAGTCTGCAAGGGTGTATTAGCCTCTTTGATGTTAAGGCTTTTGAACTCACTGGTACCGATTGGTAAACTAACAGAATCAATTAGCGAGGGTTATGTAATCCAAAAAATTATTAAATCTGTTCTTAGATTTAAGTTTCTTATACGTTTTTAGAAACGGAACAAAAAAAAAAAAGAGGGTGTCTAACGGTTAGACACGATAGAAGTGAAACCTTCCGTAAAACAAACTGAGAGAGAATGAGACGAAAGCAGCATTAGGAGCGGGATAATTATAGGTTCATTATAATATTGCTATAAAGGTCATGTTTTATTTTCTTCATGTTATTATTATTCATCCTCAATGTTTTCAATTTCAACAAATGATACGAGTGGCTTATGATAGCTAAAATATGATACAAATGCTTTGGTTTCGATGTTGTCAACATATCTTTGAAATACCGCGTCAATTGTTGTTTTTGATCGTGTTGTTGATTCAGTGCGATTGTTACACATTTTTAAACTGAATGTTGTATTGAGAAAGTCAATTAAAGGAACCGATGTGTCCAATGCAAAATTTACGTTAAAATCGCCACTTAAAATCATTGGAACTTTATCGTAATCTTTTCTAAGTATCCGCGATACTTCTGGTGTATACTTTATTAAATTTTCATGAATGAATTCCGTGATGCTATTTATTGATTGATTGGGTGAAATATAAATTGCCACAATTAAAACTGTTTTTCCATTGCTCAATCTGGTTTCGCATGCACATATTTCTCCCACTTTAGAGAGCTGAACAGACAGTGATTCTAGTTGCTGTGCATTCATTCATTATATATTTTGTGATACATTTTTATTTACTTTTTATACCCTTGCAGAGGGTATTGTAAAATTGGTCAGAAGTTCGTAACGCACAGAAGGAGGCGTTTACGACCTGAGAAGCTGAGTTGATATAGCCATGTCCATCTGTCCGTCCGTCTGTGCGTATGCGTTTTACTCAGCCGTCTTAAGAGCTATCGGGATGAAATCTTTTTTCGGGGTTTTTTACTACCCGGGTAAGATAAAGTATGAAAATCCTTAGGATCGGACCACTATATCATATAGGTCTAAAAGAAAACATTTTGCGGACATGGCTATATCAACTCAGCTTCTCATGCTGATCAAGAATTTATATACTTTATGGGGTCGTAAACGCCTCCTTCTGTGCGTTACGAACATCTGACCAATTTTACAATACCCTCTGCAAGGGTATAAAAAGTAAATAAAAAGTAAATAAAAATGTATCACAAAAAAATATATAAATATATAAAAACAGAGCCACGTCGACACTTTGTAAATTGCCGTCGAGTTCTGTAGTTAGTGTGCTCGCTTGGCGATCGGGCGGCCGGGGTTCGACTCCCAGCTTGGTCAAAGTTTTTCATAATGCTTTTTATTCATAATGCTTTTTATATATTTGCATCTCATTCTCTCGCAGGCTAAATACTATAAGATCTATATGTGTCTCTTTTTAGTGTCGCTTTTTCGTTTCATCGAGTCTCTAATCACTCCCAACGATTCTAAAGAAGTTTTCACTTCAAAAATAATTCTTAATTCATAAGCAAGAAAAAAATTTGAGTAATTGATAGACGCAATGTTATTATATTTCAAAAACGTACAATTTTAAAATTTCAATCCCTCGCAATATATTCTTTAAATCGATTGTTCAAATTTTACATTGGATTAAAGTTTGAAATGTCAATTATTACTTGAATTCTGATTTTCATAAATATGACATTTTTTTTATTCATATATATGAATAAAAGTAGATATTTTCGAATCGATAAGGCAATAAATTTTATTAACTTTTTATCTTTTGATAACTTACATGGTAGCAAATGCCTCAAATAGCCAGGTTCCACGCTGGGTGTAACCCGGCGGTTGTTTAGGGTCTCCAGATAATTACAAATATATTCAACCATTTCCATGCCACGTTTTCTAAATTCGGTGCTATCCATCTTAATTTTTTTACTCTAAGTTGTCTAAGTTGTTTTTTTTCAATTGCCAAGTGCGACAATTTGACTATTTAAACAATTTGGCTTGTTTAATTTTATAACTTATTGTAATTTTCTTTCAAATGCTTTGTAATCAATTAAAGTTTTTGTTCTAAAGTCGAATAAACACCACCAATTTTTTTTACATCAATTTATTACACTTGTTGAACCTTTTTGCCCGGTTGACAAAACTGTAATGTTCCCTGTATTCGCTGTGTGGTCCGCAGCTAAGCTTGGCTTTTGCTTTGTGGCTGCTTCTGCTACGCCTTGGTATGTCTAATCATTGCATACTTTAGCAGGGAGGAGACAAATTGGGGAATGAAAATAAAGTGTTTGGTACAAGCTTGGCGCATGTCTGATGACGCAGTTGGACGCAAACCATTCACATCCACGTATATCAACCTCCCCTATTTTTTGCTCTTAAGCGTGAAAATATGCCAAAATATTTATAAAATATTTCATCACAAATTCGCGAACCCACTCCATATTTTGAAATTCAAATTTCAAACCGTTGAAGGCATAATTTTAACTAATTTTATAAAATGTCACTATGCCATTTACACATAACACAAATCGAATTTCTTTCCTAATGACATTCAATTACATGTTTTGGGTACGTTTTATCCAGTTTTGTAAAAAACCAAATTGAGTTATCATTCGAATTGTGCTTGATACGAATAATGATGGCATTATCAATAAAGAAAGAAGTGCCAGCTCCAGCAGTGAAAGAAAATGGCTGGAATTTTAACGCATTTCTATGTATTCAAGAAGCATTGAAATTCCAAAGCAAGTACCCTTGTTTACGTGCTTCATAAAAAAGAATATTAGACTTATAAGGTGTATACATAAATAATTTAAGGGGTTACATACCTTTTATATTATAAAAAAATCTAAAAATTTTGTATTGCTTTATCGTAAAGAACAACCCTTGGAGAACATTTTCCCCAATTTTCATAGAGATTCGAGCAGTAGAAAAAGGTACAGCCATCCTAACAGCGCGCCTCGTCGCGGCCGAGAACCCGAACTTGAAACTTTAAAAACGAATATCTCGAAATGGTGTTTTTTGAAAAATGACTTTGCGTTGATTTGGATTGGCGGAAAACTAATGAACCGATTTTCTTCAAAATTTTTTTAAAATGTTCGTAATGAAATTTTTTTTGTGCTTGCAATTTGTTTACTTTTATGGTTTCTGTTGACCTGTTTGACCTGGCGAATTATCACCGTAAGGCTCTTCCAAAAAAAGGCCTGTAAGGGAAACAGCCACCCCTTAAAAACTATTCAATATTTTTCCACGAAATTTTACACAATCATTGTTAATAAAGTGTACTATCAAAAAATTTCAAAAAATATCAAAAAAACATTCGTCTAATGAAATAATTGCTACATACCTAAAAAAAATTCCAAACTTTCCTCTTTTTCTCCGACAAAGAATATATATAACCCCTTTAAACTTTTATTCTCAAGATATTTTAAAAAGTTCTCTGTAAGATTTGTAATTTTAATAATATTACATAATAATGTATGGCATAAAGTTTGAAACAAGATCGAAAGACAATTTCATATAGATATCATTGGAACTATCCGTCAAAAAACTGATCTTCTTGGAAATTCAACGTTATATATATATTTTTTCCGCTCTGTCGCCTGTAGGTAAAAAATAAATAACCGAAGAGTTTGGAGGGTATACGAAATTTCGTATAGTTCGGCAAGTTGGCTCCGGCCCTTTGGTTGTATTTGTAAATTGAATTGTCTATTTTTTACAAGACACGTGGCCATACCCTCTGTATTTCCACGTCCTTCTTTCCTTAGTGTGAAAATATTCATTAATAAACTTCTATCGTTGCGCATGTTGCCTGTCGAATTCAGAGACGAACATCACTGTTGGCCTTAGAAATCTCTAACAAGTGGCCGTGCTATTGAAGCTGTGTCCTTCCCTTGACTTGTGGTTGTGTTTTCGATGTTTGTAGTGTTGTCTGTAGTGGCATTTAATTTAATGGAAAAAGTGCTGACGATGCTACCGCATACACTTAATTGCTAAGGAAATTCTATTTATTGCATTTTAAGTGAGCAAGATGAATTTCTCTTTTAGTGATGACATACTTTTATTTGTCCATTTTCTTATAATTAAGTTATATGTCTCAAAAACATTTATATCTATGCAAATGTAAGTGCTATTTATGTAAGTTTTGTGTTACTTCATGTTTTCTTTTAATCTGTCAGCCACTAAAACCTCATCATTTGTTTTTTCATTTGCTTGCGGTCTCTTTCAGTACATAAAGCAACCGACAGTTATTAAATTTACACAGATTGCAAAAGCAATACCTGCAAGGGACAGTTAACGATGGAACTACAAGTATGATAAATCAAGAAGCAAAGACTTTAAGTTTAATAAAAAAAAAAACATTTTAATGGTTTTAAAACAAATAGTATTGTATTTAGTTCACGAAAATTAAATTAGAAGTCGAAAAACTCGATGATGAAAATCCCTTAATTATACCCTTGGTCAGATATTTGTAACGCACAGATGGAGACGTTTAAGACCCCATAAAGTATATATATTTTTTATCAGCATTAAGCAGCTTATTCGATATAGCCATGTCCGTCTGTTCGTTTGTCCGTCAGTGTGTATGCGTTTTACTCAGCCATCTTAAAAGCTAAACTTAAATTAATTTTTTTTCTGTGGTTTTTATTACCCCTGGGTTCTGACCCAGGGGCTTGATCTGTCAAGTATGAAAATATCTCAGATCGGACCACTGTACCATATTAGTTAGTGGATATAAAACATCAGATCCCAAAATTTTTATCCGATCGGATAAATAGAACACAAGTTACTGTGAATATAAATGGGCTCTGCTCAAGCGCTGCCTGCTGACTACTACGTCATTGGTCGAAATAAACAGAGCAGCAGACCACGCACACACACACACACACACACACACATTGCTAAAAAAGTTATGGACACTCTTCGCCGCCTGGAGAGGCAGCGAAACGCTTGAGGGGCATGAGGCCCGCCTTTTAAGCCTGCGAAGCAATACCTCCCGGCAGTCCCGCAGGTTAAATTGGCACCCAACACTTCTTCTTTTCCACTTCTACCTTCTCCACACTATACCCTTTCATCTTAATCTAACTTTGTTATATTATTGTTAAATAAATGAATTAAAAAAAAAAACACACACACACATTCTATGTGCATGCGTTCCGTGGTTTGCTTAGGGATTGAGGGAAGAAGAAGAAAAAATTGTAGTAAAAAGGGTAAAAAATTTTTTTGTTTTTGTATTGATGAATTGCGTTGCAGAAAAAGAATTTTGAACATGTAAAACTATTATTGCCGAGGACTGCAAGGGTATATAAACTTGATATTTTTTAATATTTTTTATTTAACTCCGATTATAAGATATTCCCGTATCTCAAAATATTTCAAACATTCCTATATATCTCGTGAACCGTATGTCCAACCACTTATATGTAAGTCACATGAAAATGTGCACATTAATGCCGTTATTAACCTTAAAAACAAAATTTCCATAACTTTTAAACTTTGTGGCACAATTTATACTAATCTTCTTTTCCATGTCGAACGAATTTTCGATAAGTGGGCTAGTTCGCGGTTTGCCCTTCTTTTTATTGATTACAATGCGTGAAACATTTTTATTGAGAACTTCTGACCGTGCAACAGTTTGATGAAAATAGTTAATAAAGTAACAGTTTTTAATAAAAAAAAGACTAACTAAAAGACTAACAAATATTATTTTGTATGACAATAGCTAAGACAAGCATGTAGAAGAAAAAGTTTCGCGAAAACATGTGTCGAAATGAATGAAAATAATAAAACTACTATCCCACATTCTTAAACACTGATTTTCAGACCACCAATATTAAATTTTATGACACTAACTCAGAAAATAAAGAAATTATTGAGAAAAATAACTTCTTGTTGCTTTGCCTTTTGTATGGGAAAGTTTACCTGTTAAGTGGTTTTGTAATGTCTGCGTGTCGTTGTCACAGCTAAAAATATTATTGCATTTTGTAGTAATACTGATGAAGTTATAAGAGAGGACGACATTCAAAGTACACTTGGCACATATTTGACTCTTTTGACAGTAATATAAAATTGACAATGGAATCGTAGGAAGACTGAAATATACATTACCTAGACTCCATACTAATCAGACGAGGACTTAACTTTATCTTAAATGGTATAAAAAACAATATCTTTAGGACGCCTTATTAATTTTATTTCGAGAAACCCTAGGACAATGCTTTTAAATATAGCAAAATATACCACTAAGAAAAAAAAAAAAAGATAATAAATATTTAATAATGAAGTCACTGTTCGTGACGTAGCCGTTGGTATGGGTGGTGTATGATATAGTGATCCGATTCGGATAAATCTGAGATACAGTGGTGGTCAGTAGGTTAGCCCCTTTTTTTTTTAACTTGAACTTTGAACTATACAAGAAGTATAAGGTATACAAGGTATATACAAGAAGCCACTACATGCAAAATTTCAACTATGTAGCTTCAACGGTATAGAAGGAGTTCGCGTTGATCAAGACGGACGGACGGTCATGGCTATATGAACTCATCTTGGTGTGCTAATCAAAAATATGTGGGCATTTCCGCGGTGTAGCTACAGACGTTCGTACACATTCAAAGTAAAAAACAAGTTGGAACGCGACGCTTTTTTAAATAATTTTTACTTTATTACATGCCTCTTGTGTTGAACTTTATTTAACAATCAAGAGAATGTAAGCTGTAGTGTATATTTTTTTTAAATTTTGTAAAATTTGACGCAGTTTGCACGGACAAAAACGGAAGTCTTTTTGGGAGCCATTTGCATAAGGAAGGATTTCATCGAAACTAGAGATAATTTTAACGTAAAAAAATTTTTAAGGATCATTCTTGAATGGTATTTTGAAAATATTTTTGTTTCTTATGCAAAACTTTCATATTTTGCTTAAGAAAAATATATTAAATTTTATCGCACGGACATGTCGAACAGACTTTTTTTTCCATTGGGGTAATACAGCTAAGTTGTGTCATAAAATCAAATATATTCAGGGTTTTTCGTTACACTTAAATCTAAAAGCTGTTACAAATTGCACAAGTATTGTAATAATATTTAAAATTAAACATAAAAACCAAAAAAAAATATTTTTTTTTTGACGATGCCGTTTACCCTACCAAATGTACCAAGCTTAGTACTTAGAACGGTAGAAATTCGCACATACCGTGTCGAACGGACAGACTTTAAAATTTTTTTTGAAAATTCAATAAACTAATTATTTCCTATTTGTTTTTTTTTTTACAATTTATAGTTGAAAACTATATTTGCTCCCAACTTTTTAACTTCTCCTAAGGCTCTGGATTTTTGGCACAATGTGAACTCCTCTGTTTTGGATAACGAAATTCTTTCTAAAAACTTTATTTCTTAAAGGCTTGATCGTGTTGGTCGTCGTGGCGGTGGAGTGCTCATTGCTGTCAACTCGAATATGTCTTCAAGTGTTGTGCCGATTGATCTGCCCTTAGGTGTTGAGTTTATTTGCATTGAAGTTACATGTTCCAACTTTAGCTTATATATTTCTTGTTCATGTAGTCCTCCAGCTTCTGACATCATGACCTAGATGCACCATGCTGATGCTTTGCAAACTATTTTTAGTCGTCTTAAAGATCGTGATTTCCTTTTAGTTTTAGGTGACTTTAACTTGCCTAATATTTTTTGGCTGGTTGATGACAATCTATCCTTCTTCATTCCTTCATCTGAACGTGTTGTTCTTGATAGCCTACTTGAATGTCCGCTATATCAGTTGAATTCTTTACTTATTTCTTCTAAAAGAATCCTCGATCTTGTTGTTGTCTCGGATCCCACTGTGAGTTCCGTATTTTAAGCCCCTAGTGAAGCCTGAAGATCCTTATCACCCTACCATTGAAGTTATTATTTCTTACAATTCCGTTACTAATTCATTTAATAACATCTCAGTTTCTCGTTGTAGATGTTTTCGTAAAACAAATTTCAATCTTCTTAACAGCCTTATTTTCTTATTTGATTGGTCATTTCTATTTGAGTGCTGCGATATAGATCGTGCTGTGAATTTTTTCTACTCTGTTCTTAATTCTCTTACTGATAAATGCGTTCCTTATGTGAATGTCTCTACTGTCTCCAGTGCGCTGGTCTGGTTCACACGTAGGCTGTCTAATCTCCGTAACATTAAATCGAGATATTTTAAAAGATTTAAAAAAACTGGTTCGCGACTTGACTATGCAACCTATTGTGTATTTTTTCCACTTTGCTCTTAATTCTCTAACTGATAAGTGCGTTTCTTATGTGAATGTCTCTACCGTCTCCAGTGCGCCGGTCTGGTTCACACGTAGGCTGTCTAATCTCCGTAACATTAAATCGAGATATTTTAAAAGATTTAAAAAAACTAGTTCGCGACTTGACTATGTAACCTATTGTGTAGCGAGGTCCCAATTTTGTCTTTTAAATACTCAATGCTACAACAATTATATCGTGCGCTGTAAGGTTGAATTTTATAAGAATCCCCAAAAGATTCTACAACTTTGTTAATTCTAAACGACGTTCTAATTTACTACCTTTCACCTTCAGACTTAATGACCAGACTGCTAATAATGATTCAGATATTGCAGATCTGTTTCCTAAATTCTTTCAGTCGACTTATTCTACTACTGTTTCGGATCCCACACCCTATCCCTTTTCAATCCCACATTTAAATTGTATGTTTTTTCCTAGTATTACTGAAGACTGTATTATCTCTAGCTTATTATCTATGAAGTCTTCCTTCGTACCTGGGCCTGATAATATACCTAGTTGCATCCTTAAAATGTGTTCGATTTCCCTATCTAAGCCTTTATCTCGGTTATTCTTTATAACGAGTGAGACTTGTAGCTTTCCTGATGTTTAGAAGGAGTCTTTTATCGATACGGTTTATCATTCTATGCTTCTCGCGAAACTTAACATGGGCTTTTCCCCGAAACTGTTGGCTTGGTTAAAATCCTATCTTATTGGCAGAACCAAAAAGGTGTCTTTTCGTTCCTCCATATCTAAAACTGTTCGAGTTAGCTCAGGTGTCCCCCAAGGCACCCATCTGGGCCCACTGCTATTAATGATTTGCCCTTGGTTCATTCACGCGTGCTCATGGTTGCGGATGACGTCAAGATTTGTTATTCCTATAATGATCCTTCTTTCCAACAGTACTTGCAATCAGATCTCGATGCGTTCTGTGATTGGTGCCACGTTAATAAATTACATCTTAATGCCTCAAAATGTTCTTTTATGACATTCAGTCGTTTGTCTCCGTACCTAGCACATTACTCTATCAAGTATGTTCTGTTAGATTGTGTACCATCATTCAAAGACTTAGGCGTTATGTTTGACCCAAAACTTTCATTTAATTTTCACCTCTATCCAATTGTCAATAGAGCATGCAGTCTTCTTGGCTTCATAAAACGTTGTACCAAAGAATTTGGTGACCCCTTCGTAACAACGGTTTTATACACTTCGTTATTTCGCCCTACTCTAGAATATTGCTCGCCAGTGTGGAACCCTCAGTATGATGTTCACCAGCGTAGTATTGGATCGGTTTAGAAGCAATTCCTTAAGTTCGCGTTACGCGGTTTTAATTTAGACCGGAGTGTTCGCCTCCCTTCTTATTCTGGCAGACTTCTTTTTATTAAACTTTCTTCACTTTACAACCGTAGACTTGTATTTGGCATTCTTTTTCTCCATAAACTAGTCAACGGTGAAGTCATTTCTTCTAATTTACTAGATACGCTATATTTTTGTGTTCCCTCACGTCGGACCAGAAACTTTTTTCCTATTCACCTTAGACCGTAGATGTCTGACTAACTACTCTCTTCGCGACCCTTTTCGTGTTCTTTGCTAATCTTTTGACAATCTTTCTCACCTTATCTCTCCTCATCTTTCTGTCACTTCTCTTCGCGCTATACTTTTCAATCATCCCTGACCACACTGACTGTGAATCAGGGCATAGCTGGCACCTTGTGCAAATAAAACACCTCCACTGGGTCGGGGATGTTTGGTTGTGTATAAAGCTAAGCTACCTTCTTTAATCAATTTGTTGTCTGTATTTTAGTTAAAGCTTTTTCGTCGACTGCTGGTTAGTTGACGTAAATAAATAAATAAATAATCCTCTTTTTCGATGTCGAACGGAACTTATAAAAGTGGGCAAAGAAAATTCGAGAATTTACAAATTATGCGGGTTGCATTATAATCCCAATTTTTTTTTAATTGATTGTAATGTGAGAAACATTTTTTGTTAAACGCTTTTCCTTGTAAAAAAAAAAGAAAAAGAAAAAGTGCTCAAATAAAATAAAAATGCTAATTACGAACTAATATATTCTCAAAATACATAAAATATTAAAATTTGTATTTATATGGTCGGAGATGCTTCCTTCTAAGCGTCGCACACTTTTAATATAAAAATTTGTTTTTGAACGTTTCTTTCAGATATTTTCCAAAATTACGCACACATACAAATGCAACACATGGACAACACATGTAAAATTACAAAAACCAATGTAAAACAAACGGAATCTAATCACAATTACCATCGTTGTATTCTATTCTTTGAAAAATATTAAATAAAATTTTAATTATTAGTGTTTAACATGTCGAAAAATTAATGTAAATGTTGTAAGGTGCTGCACTACTATTTATGAACATAACTGTATATGCAAACACATTTTTCGAGAATATCAATATAAAAAATGATGCATTATAGTAAAGCAGAAAACTTGGAACAGGAATTGACCATAAATGACCTCCCTTTTGATGATTTTATCCCAAAGAATTCAAAGAATTTTTTATGGATGCAGGTAAGTCTCTAAAAAACGGTATCCGAAGAAGAATAGTAATGTTTGTTTGGTCTTTAAAGGTTAAAGGTGGCACTAAAGTTAGAAATGTGGTGGAATATGTTCACTCTTCTTTAAATAAGGGAGAATACCGTATGTTAGTATGGAGTGGCTCAGGCGGGGGTGTTATCAAGACAATTTCCTGTGCCGAGATTCTGAAACAACAACAACCACTCTACCAGGTGACCCGCATGGCCTACACGGAGTAAGTTCCAATTAAACTAACGCATCGGATGCTTTTTAATACCGAACTGTTTTACAGTGTGGAGGAGTATTGGAAACCCCAAATAAACGGTCTTGAAGAAATTATTGTGAAACGTCGTATACCTGCAATACACATTCTAATGAGTATAGATAAGTTAAATGAAAACATCGAAGGGTAAGTAGTTTTGATTGATTGGTTTACATTTGATTTTAAAGAGTTGTCAAAAGATTCCAGAATTCAAACACTAGGACTGACTTTTGGCGAGACAATCAGAAGCAGCAGCCGAAGTTCCATTCTGCAGCGGCATCTATGAAATCTTCTATTGACAAGGCGCATCCACATTAATAACACAGCACAATATAAACAATAAAAACTTTGATCAAAATTTTAAACGCAATTCAAAAGTTCATGTTTTAAAGTTGCAGTGCAGAATTCAATAATTAAAAGGGTAAATCCAAAGAAAGGCGCTATTGCAAAAATTTTTTTTTTAAATATCTAGTAAGCTTAATTATTTTTATCGATTTCAAATGTCACCAAAAATTAAAATAAGAACACTTGAGCAATCAGTTTACACTCCTTGGCCTCTTCCGTAATAGCTATAACTAATTTGTATTACTTTATTTGGAGGACGATCGAAGTAGTAAATAAAGTCAGCATGAAATCGATTGAAACAAAAGTTTGTGAATAACGAATGATTAAATATCAAAGAAGATAACCATGCTTGCCATTGAAATCTTTAATTCCTTTAATGAATTTCTTTCTTTCTTTCTTTCAAATATTTTTTTACCCTAGTAGACAAAGTTATAATTTTTATTGGAAATTATAACTTTTATTTTTTGCAACGCAGTCGAGATGTTTTCGACCACAAGCTATTTGGGCATTTCCGCGGCACGACTTTTGAAAGTAGAATAAACTTTTATATGTGAAATGAATAAAAAAAAAAAAAACAGAGGGCCGGGGCTAACTTTCACCGCGTCAAAGTTTGTATAACCTTGCAAGTTTTTTGTGTAAATGGTCTAATGTTTTCGAAAGAACGGCTCAGGAAATAACGAAGATATTGATCAAAGTCACTGTTCACCACCGATTGTTCCTATGGGAGCTATATGATATCGTCGGCCGATCTTAATCAAATTTGCCACAGTCATTAATAGTTATGCTAAACTGACAAATATAAATTTTTCTGACAACTGTTTCAAAAGTAACGAAGTTATTAACAAAAGACACTGTATTCTTCCGATCGGTCCTATGGGAGCTATATGATATAGTCACCCGATCTTGATCAAATTTGGCACAGTCGGTTGTTAGTGTAATAAAGTCATAAATATTTAATTTCACGACAATAGCTCAGAAAACAACAAAGTTATTGAGAAAAATCACTGATCGTGACTTCGATGTTTGTATGGGAGCTATATGATAAGTGATCCGATCCGGCTGAATCCGAGATATACAAACTGTGCTGTATATACGAGCCTACATGCAAAATTTTAGCTCTTTAGCTCTTACGGTCTAGAAGGAGATTGCGTCGATCCAGACGGACGGACGGACGGACGGACATGGCCATTTGAACTCGCCTCGTCGTGCTGATCACGACGATAAAGTATATATACTTTATATGGTCGGAGATGCTTCCTTCTATGCGTTGCACACTTCTAACCAAAATTAATATACCTTTTTTGCAAGGGTATAAAAAATCAAATGTTTTCAACACTTACAAATTTTTAAGAGTGGACTATTAATCGTAAAAAAATGTTAGGCCTCCAGTTAATAACAATCGCCAAACTCTGCAAATTGTGTATGAAAGTGATTCTTTTGGGTCATCCACGCGACATCGCTCACAGAAAATTTTTTTCCAGTATCATGGCAATTATATCCACCATTTTAGTCATTACATTAGTAGTGAAGCAAAAAATACGAGCAAAAGTAATAAAGAGATATCCATGAGATGAAAACAACTAATTTAAACGAAGAATTTAGGTAGAAAGACTCTACGGTAAGAGAACTAAAGAAGCCTAAAAAGGTACAAAGTTAAAAAAAATATCAAATTTGTACACTTAAAAATAAGATTAACTAAAGTTAATATAAGAGTGAAATATATGAATTAAAGTTAATTAATAAAAGTGACTTATCCTTTTCTATGGCAGCTATACGTTAGTGATTGTTGCATATATCTAGCAACCCCTTCACTGTATAGAAGGTCATTTTAAAAATTTATATTTTTAATTATGCATAAATAAAGAAGGAAGCATCTCCGACCATATATAGTATATATATTCTTGATCAGCACGACGAAATGGGTTCAAATAGACATGTCCGTCCGTTCGTCCGTCTGGATCAACGCAAACTCCTCCCAGACCGTTGGAGCTATAGAGCTGAAAAGTTGCATGTAGGCTTACGTGTGCTAATAACACAAGCGAGTCAATATCACCAATTAGGAGCTTGTGCATAAAAATAAAGAATTCGTTTATTTTACCTCTTCACAAATGTGGCAATAAATCCGACGTCACTACAGAGGAATTTCTAAATTGTCAGCGATACCTAAACTGTTTGAGAAAATTATGACGGCTCAAATACAGCATTTATGTAAACCTATTTTTTCGCCATGCCAGCATGGGTTTGTCAAGAATAGGTTTACCACAACTAACCTTTTCCAGTTTACATCTTTTGTAATCCAAGGTTTTAAAAAACAAAAGCAAACTGATGTTATATATACGGATTTCAGTAAGGCTTTCGATTCGGTAAACCATGCCTTACTATTACATAAGCTGAATTTAGTTGGCTCTCCGGGTGCTCTGCTTGCTTGGATTTCACAATATCTAAGCAATAGGAGGCAGAGGGTTCTTTTTAGGTCCTCTCTTTCTAAGATCATTTGTGTTGAATCGGGAGTCTCACAGGGCAGTCCCCTTGGCCCATTACTACTCACAATTTTTATTAATGATCTCCCCACCGTTCTTTTAAATTCCAGAGATCTTATGTATGCCGATGATGTAAAAATCGCTAATCGCATCGTAGACTCTCTCTCGGTGTAGGGCTAACTTGTTATCGCTAAACTGTTCTAAGAATTACTTTTTAAATAATTTCCCGTTAGAAAGAATTAATAATACTTCTTTGGTTGTAAAAGATTTGGGGATCTTAATAGACCACAAACTTAGTTTTAATCAGAATATATCGACTACTGTTAGTAGGGCTAAGAGTGCTCTTGACTTTATAAAGCGCTGGTCGAAGGAGTTTAAGGATCCATATACTACCAAAATACTTTTTACTTCTTTAGTCCGCCCCTTATTGGAGTATGGATCTTGTGTTTGGTCTCCCCATTATGAGTTTTATCAAAACAAATTAGAATCTGCACAAAAACAGTTTTTACTCTTTGCCTTTCGTGATTTGCGCTGGGATCCAACTGTACAACTTCCATCTTATTCTAGTCGACTTCAGTTAATTAACCTTCCTTCTTTAACTAATGCAGAACTATGCTTGGTGTAACTTTTCTTTACAAACTTTTGAATGGTGAGATTGACTCTTTCGAGCTGTTGAGTCAAATTAACATTTCTGTTCCATCTAGAAGGACCCGTAATTTCACACCGCTTATACTTCCCACTCGCACAAGTAACTTTTCTCTGCAAGAACCTTTTCGTATACTATGTAGTGACTACAACAGACTTTGGCACGTTATCGGTTCCGAAACGACTCCGACTTTAGCGGACGTTGACGATACTATGCGCAATACGTTCAAGTGGCCCCTACGACACCAGGATAAGGCCTGTTTCGCGCGAGCCCAAGCAGATAACTGCCCACCTCCCACCCGACCGACCGAGGGGTGCTGCCGTATAACGCACGGCACGAATCGCGTGGACAAAATACACAATAGAAAAGACAGACAAACACATAATACTATAGCTATCTATTAACTAAATGGGATAGGATAGATGTTTTAAGCATATACAAGATTGTAATCAGAGCAGAGGACCCTAAAAGGTTCATGCATAGCATAGTTAGAAGAACAACGACTAAGGGATAAAGGTATTAAAGGATGTATACTCCGTCTACATGGTACCGACAGATTCACCTGAGCTAATAACTCAGGCGAGTCGATATCACCAATTAGGAGCTTGTGCATAAAAATGACACCAAGCATAATTCTACGGTTAGTTAAGGAAGGAAGGTTAATCCAAAGAAGTCTACTAGAATACGAAGGCAAATTGACATTGCGATCCGAGCTTAAGCCACGAAATAGGAAGAACTGTTTTTGAACGGACACAAGTCTAGTCTAGTGCGACTCATATTAATGTGACCAAATGCAAGATCCATACTCTAAAATAGGACGGACAAGCGAAGTAAAAAAAACTCATAGCCTTTGCGACCGTGGTGGAAATATGGGTGTTAAAATTTAACTTATGGTCCATAAGTACGCCCAAATCATTGTTATTATTTAGACGTTCTAAAGGACTATTGTTTAGAAAATAAGTGACCAGTTAAGGAGAATTACGAAAAAAAGGCATTACTTTACATTTGGTAGTGTTAAGATTTAATAGATTAAACTGTTTCCAGGATTGAAAGTTTTTAAGATCAGCTTGTAGCCGACTAAATGAATCTGTATCTTTATAAGTAAGACAAAGCTTGACATCGTCAGCATACATAAGCACACGCGAATGAACAATGACTGATGGAAGATCGTTAATGAATAATGTGAAAAGCAGAGGGCCAAGATAACTACCTTGAGGTACTCCAGATGTCACAGGAATAGAATTGGAAAAAGAAGACTTAAAAAGTACCTTCTGTTTTCTATTCGTTAAATATTCTCGAACCCAAGAAAGGAAAAGAGGTGGAAACCCAATATCGTTCAGTTTACAGAGTAATAGAATACGATTAACAAAATCAAAGGCTTTGCTGAAGTCAGTGGATATGACATCAGTTTGTTTAGCATTTTTGAACCCCTTGATAATTATAGTGATAAATTCTAAAAGGTTAGTGGTTGTAGATCTACGTTTCACAAACAATGTTGCAATTGCGAAGATAGCGGCTTCGGACTTTTTGCCATTCTTATGCAGAGGAATGATATACGACTCCTTCCAAATAGATGGAAAAGAGGAAGATTCGACAGACAATAAAAACAATTTTAAAATGTGTTTACATAATGCGTTTGCACAGAACCTGAGTATACATCCAGGTAGACCACTTGGCCCCAAAGAATAAACTGGTTTAACTAGTTTTAAGTTCGCTTAAAAGAGAACTTTCATCAATTACTGGATTGTAAATGCAATTCGCATTTTTTAAATGATAAGGGGACGGAGTTGCTCGATATTCCGTTGAGGAATAAGTTGTTTTGAAAAAATACGCAAACATTTTGGCAATTGACTGATCAGTACTCGCTTTCTTATTTTGAAACAGCGAACAGCTGAGTTCATATCTCTACAATTGTAAAGATAGGACCAATCGGTAGTAGTAATGTTTTCATTAAGGCTGGCAAAGTCAGTCTTACGAAAGCACCTAGTTAGAGGTAACTCATTTGAACCAAGTAATGGTGATAGCGAGCGCAGATTAATTTTTAAATTTAATGTAGGATGAAATTTGTCTTCGGGAAGAACAAACGGTTCGATCCTAGAAACATCGCAATAAGCAGAATCCAATACAAAAATAAGATCTAACGATTTCCCATTAGAATTTAAGGTGGAAAACAGTGACTTTGATCAATGTCTTAGTTTTTTCCTATGCTAAGATTGTAGGCCGTTCTTTCGCAAACATTAGACTTTTTAGATAAAACGTTTTTCCACTTTGATGGCTAAGGAAAGAGTTACCAAAAAAGTTACAAGGGTATACAAATTTTGACGCGGTCGAAGTCAGCCCCGGCTCTCTGGTTTTTAGAATTACTTATCACAGAAAAAATATTTATAAATTAAAGATTTTTTTTTTAACGATTAATATATTTGTTGAATCTAATTTTAAATTAGACCCTAACAACAAGTTTGAGATATTTTTCTTCATCTAGTACTTAAGCTAAATCCTGGGGATCACTTATTATTGTGTTGGTCTGTCATTTCTTTTAAGACGAGTTGTATTATTAGTTCGGATAAGGGAATTGGTTAGAGCATTTGGATGTGCATCCAGTTTTGCAGAATACTTTAGTTGTTGACTACATATTTCAGATATTATGCTAGGTATATTTAGATCATTTTGAATGTTGTCGTTCATTGTTAATTGATCTTAAAATCTTCGACTGCGTCCTTTGTATGATGTCGACATTACTGATACTTGCGTTTCCCCATAGTACGGCACCGCAAGTCTCAGTACGGAGTTGTATAGGAGGACTTTATACTCCAGACGTAGGGGAGTGAGCATTGATGATCCAATTAATCCGCTTTCAGTTTACGCTGTGATTTTTTTGCTCCAATGTGCTTGCGGCAAATTTGCCTTCTGTCTAGGTGGATGCCAAGGTAAGTGCCATCATCGGCTTGAGGAACTGCTACGTTGTTTAGCATTAGAGCTGGAAATAAATGTAACATGTTTGCATTTCTGCTCGTTGACCCTGATACGCCAGGTTGCTAGCCATTCCTCTACCACCTTGAGGTGTTTCTCTAATTTTGCAGAGGCTTGTATTGGGCATTTAGATCTGCTGAGGATTGCCGTGTCATCGGCAAAAGTGGACGTTGTAAGTCCTTAACTCGTTGGTAAGTCTGCTGTGTACAGCAGGTAGAGCAATGGGCCGAGTACACTGTATTGCGGTACACCAGCTTTGATTTCAAAGTCAGCCGAGACGGAGCCATTACATCTTACAGCGAATTTCCTACTGTAAAGATAAGATTTAATGAGTTTGTGGATGTACTGTGGGAGTTTTTGAACATCAGACCTTCCAGCCAAACTCTATCGAAAGCCTGGGCAACATCGAAAAAAACATTCGCACAGTATTCTTTTAGTTCGAGTGCTGGTCGTATTTCGAATGCTAGACGATTGACTTGTTCAATTGTCCCATGTTTTTCATGGAAGCCGAACTGGTGTGAAGAGATTGTATTCTCCAATGCCAGAAATGAGTTTAGTCGGATCTGCAGGACCTTTTCAAAAAGCTTTGAATGACATGGCAGCAAACTAATTGGCCTATAGGATGATGGCTGGGTTTTGTCCTTTCTCACTTTACGATTCATGATGGTAGTGGACATTTTCCACACTCTTGGGAAGTAGCCAATTCTTATTATATGATGATAGGGAGTTCTAGGAACATTTTCGGTATGATTAGGTCATGGCTACGGGCTTTTTTCGGCTTTATGTGGTTTTTAATAACTGCAGTGATCTCGTCCGATTGGAGTTCCGAGTACTCACTATCCGTTAATGTGCTTGAAGGGGGAAGTACAGATGAGTTTGATGTTGGATTTGACTGGAAAACCATTTTAAGATGTGTGGCAAATACTGATGCCCTCTCTTCGTCACTGCGGGCCCATCCACCAGTTGGACTCCTTATCGGTGAAATTGTCTCTGTAGGAGCGCTTAAAGTTGGGTGGGCTTTCCACAGGTTAGTGCTGCTTGGACTGAGCTTTTCTATGTATTTCAGCTTTCCTCTTGTCTTAACGCCTTGAAGAGGTTTCGATTGGCATGCCTTAGCCGAAGTTTTGCAGCTGGTGAGCGAGTAGTCTGCCATTTTCTGGAGTAGAGACGCACATTTCAATGCCCTCTGCAGCATCCAGTTTCGGCGAACAGTCAATGTGGGAACTCATATACATTTTCGATTTAAATCTAGCAGTGTATCCGCAGTGAATCAAATACGCAGAATTCTCTTGGTTACTGCGAAATCAATCAAGCCACAGTGGATCTGTGGGCCAATAAGTAGGCCTACCCGGTGAGACGCAATCCATCTTATTGAGTGGGTTGACTATTGTGTTGTACAACTGCTTGCCTTTAGGATTTACCAGGTGAGATCCCCAGTGCGTATGATTGTTATTTTTTAATTATGTGAGATCAATAGGGCCTCTAAACCACTTGGAGTTTGCTGGCCAAGCTCTGGTGCGCTAGGTTGCGGATTCTGTAGATGGTGGAGTGACGGGAACTCATTCGCGGGCTCCGTCTGTCCAGTTCGGAGCACACTAGCGAAGGATACACTAGGACTGGTTGTAGCAGGCATGTTGTATGATCTAACAGCCTTAGCGAAGAATACCTCCGGTGTAGTTTTGGAGGCGTTGAAAATGATTTTTGGTCCAGCTGGGGGTTTGCGCCCGTTTAGGTGTGATTTAAGATCCTTGAAGACAGGACATCCTCTGTAGTTGGCCGCGTGGTTCCCTCCACAGTTGCTGCATAGTCTTAGTGCGACGTTGTTTCTGTCCTTGGTGCAAATGCCATCTTCATGATGTTCGCCGCAGCCACCACACACTGACCTAAGATTGCAATTGTTAGAGGTGTGGTTGTATTCCTGGCAGTTTTTACACTGCGGTGGTTGGTATCTCTTATGGGGCTCCTCTACGGTGATTCTTCTGCGCAATAGGAGCTGTAGGTTGTAGACTGGGTGCACTTCATTTGGCTACGACCGCTTTGCATCTGGTTGGAGCTCGATTTTAAAGAGCGACTGTCGAACTTTGTTCCTGTTGACAACGGACTTGACCGCAAACCCTTTTTCGGCCAATGCGTCTGCTATTTCTTGAGTAGGGACCAATGGCTCAATCCCCTTCAACACAACCTGGAGCCCTTTACTGGTTTTTAGTTGGTAGGTATAGAAGTTGATGTTAGCATTACGGAAGTAGTGCTACTCGTTCATTTGGTTCGGTTATTTTCGGCGTATTGCCACTTTTTTTCTTTTGCGGGCTTAGCTTCCGCTTAGTTATTTTAATATATCTATCCATTCCAGTTTGGACAGAAGGCGTTGGGCTTATTATTGTGGCTGACTCTGGGCGACTTGTCGTTGACGGCTTGGGGCAGGTCAATACTTCAGCAGACGTTGCAGTAGTTGCTGTCAACGAGCTGACGGTGCTGGTCGGTGCAATCGGTGACCGAGTTATCAATATTGATGGAGAAGCACATTGCTCTTCCCACGGCAAATTGCTGTTGGTTGCTGAGTGGCTTGCATTTTCGATATAATGCATGATGGTGGATATAAAACCTCAGATCCCAAAATTTGAATCTGATCGGATAAGACTGCAAAGGTATAAAAACTTAGTTAGCTTCTTTGATATTTGATTTTAAAATTAAGACATAAATTAACAATTAGTCCCAGTTACTTATTTTGTTTGAAAATTTATTTTTTCATTTTTCACTAATTGCGTCCAAGCTTTTTGCGATTTAAATGGTCTGAAATATATTCATAAATTTAAAAAGTTTAAAGATAAATTTATTTTATTTTTAATATAGGTTCAGTTGTTACAGATAGCAACGTAGTATCCCATTTTTTTATTTCGCCTTAACCTTAAGTTTCTATTATTTGTGATTGGAAATGCCTTGTCTCTGCTTTAAAAACTAATTTTATAATATTCGCTGCATACTTGAATTCGACGAAAATGACAAACTAATAGAACAAATGTTAAATTAATCACAATTAAATGTTTTTATAGTTGCCCTGAAGATGACCACCGATCAGTGGTCGAAACAAATCGGAGAAGAATATAAGAACAAACTGTTTTTATACCCTTGCAGAGGGTATTATAAAATTGGTCAGATGTTTGTAACGCACAGAAGGAGACGTTTCCGACACCATAAAGTATATATATTCTTGATCAGCATGAGAAGCTGAGTTGATATAGCCATGTCCGTCTGTCCGTCCGTCTGTGCGAATGCGTTTTACTCAGCCGTCTTAAGAGCTATCGGGCTGAAATTTTTTTCGGGGTTTTTTATTACCCGGGAAAAATAAAGTACGAAAACCATCAGGATCGGACCACTATATCATATAGCCCTAGAAGAACTAGAAGAAACATTTTCATAAAAATCGGAGTATGCTATGAAATTTACATATGTGATAATATTGGATATAAAACCCCAGATCCCAAAATTTGAATGTGATCGGATAAATATAACACAAGTTACAGTCAATATAATAATCGGCTCTGCTCTCAGCTCTGCCGGCAGCGCTGCTTGCTGTCTACTACGTCTTTCGTCATCAACAGAGTACATGCATACACACACAGACGCAACGCTACATGAACGGTATGTGTATGCGTGCGTTGCTTTGCTTTGGGATTGAGGGAAGAAGAAGAACAAATTGTAAAATAGAGAGTAAAATTGTTTTGTTTGTATATTGATGAATTGAGTTGCAGAAAACAAATTTTGAACATGTAAAATTATTATTACCAAGGACTGCAAGGTTATATAAACTTCGGCATAGCCGATGTTAGCTTCTTTGATATTTGATTTTGTTCTTATTCACCCAACAATTTGACCTCGAGCCGGCAAAACATACAACATACAACAAACTTGAAAAAAATTTAAATATTCATAAGTTTTATTTTCATTCTTCAACTTTGCTAAAGAACTGTTAAATCAAACCTTCAAAACTTGTTTTTTTTGTCATCTCAAAACATTTAAAAGTTCGAAATATTTTAATTATTGTAAAAACTACTTTGTTTTTTTTGGATGCACAAACTTCGATTTTTATATGTACATATTAGGCAAGATATGACATTTAAGCAACTTTTTTTAATCATCTAATGGGTATATTTTTTGTTTATGAGATATCAATGCATAGAAACACAGAAGTGGTGCAACGTAATTTATTTAATGGTTATGGTCTGCAATTATCTCTTTTTGTTACATAATAGATTTGGATTCCAATCAAAACAAAAATTAATAAATTGTTCATATCTTTGACTAAAAGGCTTTATTACCATATATGCAATGTTTAATGTCAATAAAGTCGAGTTAATATAACGACAAAAATTTAAGGAGAGTCATTTGTTGTCAAGAGACACTACATAGCATTGATCTGTAAGTTTCTTTTTGACTGGACTCTGAGTGTCTACACATAATTTATTTGAAATTAGAAGTTTAATATAATTAATAATTTATCTTATGGGGAATCTATTTATATAACCTTTTATCTTTCTGACTGACGCCAAAAGTAAACTATTATGCAAGCTCCATATAATATATAGAAATACATATATGTAGGTTTTGTGTTTTAATGAATTGTAGTATTTTCTTCAGTGACTGCTGGTAATTGTTTAGGCTTCACTCTCACCAGGACCTGTATTCTCGTTCCCTTCATTGATGGGCACAATTAGATTTTCCTTCGACATAAGATTATATTTTGTGACAAAATGCGTAAATCGGTGGCATAAAAATGTCTCGGTTTCAAATTCATCAAAAATGCGACGATGGTGAAAATATGCATGGGAAAAAATTCGATACACACGCCGGCAGACCGACCCTAATTTCGTTACCGATGAGTCCTTGATGGATACTCTGAAAAATTGACTTCGTATGCATTATGCGAATTTTCAGTTGTTATTGCCCATACCTGCTTGGAAAATATTTGTTGCTGTTGAGTAGACAAGCAGCTCCATCTAGGGTATGCCTGGTGTAATCAATCGCTGGACATTCTTTTGGCGTTTTATGAGCAGCACACAAAAAAATCCACTGATCGGTGGCTGTCATCTGTGTGCATGTTGTGGGTGAACATTCTTTCTGCAAGCGAACCGCCAATCCATTTAGCTCCATGCAGAATTGACGTAAGTGCTCATATTTCCAAACACCTTCATCTTGGGCCTCGGGCATCGTTAAAATTATCTCCACATTGCTAGGATCCCGTTTAATCATCTGCTGTATGAACTGCTGCACCGCCAGAGTGCTGTCCATTTCCTCCAGAGGCTCATCAGGCCAGCGACAGAAATCCTAAAAGAAATTAAAATTTGTACAACGCGATTGTCGACAGGCTCATGAAACGAGCTTCAAAGCCTAGGTATATGTATACCTTAGACTTAGTTCCCGGTCGGTTTCTGCGCAATATTGTCGATCCATCAGCCATCTTCATCTTCGTATCTCACTGATCTGTATTTTCTTATCCCGTCGTATCCTTTCAGACAAAAGAAAATCAGGAATTCAACTTGCTAAAACTGAAAGGAAAGCTACTTTGAACACCCAGTTAATATATTGTAGCTAGTGTACAGTTCAGTTTTACTTTTGAATCAATTTTATTTTATGTTTGCTCATTGCATTGTTAACCGAAAAAACAAAGAAAAACGTCGCTATTTTTGGGCGAGAAAATTCTTGACATATATCGATATCGATTTTCATTATTAGATCAGAGCATTTTTCAGCACTAGATATGGCTATATTGTTATCGATACAGAGTCACCGGAATATAAAATACCCGATTCCCACTGGCAACCATCCACCATCTCTTTTGGGGGATGGTGCAAAAGGCACGATTACAACTCGATCCATCTCTGAGGAATGCTTAATATTAACGGCGGATGTAAAACAACGATTCCCACTGGCATTATCCACCAGAAGGTATCAGTATTAAATTTGAGGAAAGGTTTTTGAATGAATATGGTTTTGAATACTTGTGCAACCCCAATTCATTACTACTTCAAGTCAATCTGAAATGAAAGTAAGTAAGGCAGAAAACTGTAACTTTAATCAATTGTGATTAGCGAATGAATTTTTTTTGGTAAAAGGGCCTCCGTGTGAATTTTGCACAAAATCCCCCTTGACCTCCGGTAAGGCCCTCTGTACATATGTATGTCTATATGCGTATGGCCTATCCTCATCCTCATCCTTCCAGCTAAATTGAACATATATATTTTGTTTTCGAACGTACAACAAATACAAATAGTTTTATATTCGAAAGTGCATCGGTATTATCTCAATTGTTTATATATTTAGTTTTACTATTTTTCCACTTTATACAATACTGCAGAGGGGTTTTAAATACATATGTACGTACATACATACATACAGTGATGAACAAAATTTTTGGCACAGTAAGCTTTTTTAACTTTGACCCTTGGAATAAAAATGAGTCGCAAAAAGTATATTAGACAAGGAGATTAAAGTTTTTATTATACATAAACAAAGAACTTATTTTAAAAACTTAAACATAGTATTACTAAAAAACCAAAAAAACTAAAAAATAAGGCATATTTCGATGAACACAATTATTGGCACACTAGGCTTTCTATATTAAATTTTTAGTATTATGACCGATTGGGCTACTCTTTTTTTGTTGGAAATATGGCAGCCTGGGTATCCCGTATAAATTTAAAATTTTGGTATTTAAAATTTGGCAAATTAGAATTTGGAAATATAAAGTTGTATTGGGATTGTTTTGCTGTTTGCTGCCAATATGCCATCGAAACAAAACGAAAGCACCGTAGCGTAGAGGAAAATAAACCTGCATTTACATAATCAAGGGAAATCGTATGCGGAAATAGGCGAAATCATGGAAAGAAGGCGTTTCACAATGGATAGTGTGTCAGTTGTAGCCCTGGCTTTAACCTTTGAAGCGGCTACAATATGACTTGGAATGTAGCATAGAATGTTGAGATTGCAGGAAAATTAGCATCTTTGCCATAATAACATGTTTATGAATAAATGTTGAAAACTGTCATCAATTGAGGTCCTACATAAGGAGGGGTATTGGGATAGAAAGCTCAGAAAATAAATCTAAGTGAAACTAACTTCACAGTGTCTCTAAGTAAAATAAAATAAAAAGTAAAGAAGTGCCACTAATATAAAATGATGAGTGTCTACTCACTCACAAAAATATTATTATATAGAGGACTCTCCGACATAATATATTATGATGAGGTTCAATTTAATTGGAACGCTACTGTCGGATGCCTTTAAGATTTATGTACCTATACACACTTTTACAAGTCTAGTGCTGACAGTGGGAATCGCTATTTCACATCCACCGTTCATCTTAACCGTTGCTCGTTCGTTTCGGAATCGGGCTTTGAAAATATCAGAAAGCCACACAATCAGCGATGCCAAGTCTACGTATTTGTACGTAGATCTACGTATTTCGAAGGAGATCTACGTACGAAGAGACTAAAACAACGTACTTTTAAAAAATATTGTAAAATAATTTTAAAACCCAAAATTTTTGGATATTATCAATATATTATTAAATAAATTAAATAAAAAAGATGATATGATTTATATTGGGTTAGCACACTTAATTCCGTTTTCGATATGTTTACGTTTTTTCAATGGGTTAGCAGCGCTAAATTGCAAAAAGATTGGCAGCGCTTACTTCAGAATTTGTGCTTGAAATTGGAGGTAAAAAATTAATGTGAAAAATGGAAATTTTAACAAGTGACTCCGACGAAGAAGCAAACGTAACTCCAACCAAGAAAAGGAAAGTCCTCTACGACGCGAAGTACTCAGTAGACAAATAACAGAAACAAATTAGACACGGAGACTATAAAGGGATGGCTTCACACCAAAAGTGGATTAAAGGAAAACTTAGAGCCTTCTGACAAACACCTAAAATATTTTAATCAAAACATGTATACATTTTTGCAAAACATGTACATAAATTAATATGTATAATTTAAACAATGTAATTTGCTTTCTAAAACGACAAATGAAATTAATAACAACGAAGTACAATACAGTTAATTTAAAAATTTAATGGTTTATTAATTTTTTTTTATTGTTTTTAAGCTTTAAAAAAAAGTACGTAGATCTACGTATTTCCGCAAAATTGTGCTACGTAAAAATACGTAGATTTTGGAGCCTGGCTACGTATTTCTCAAATTTTGACTTGGCAACGCTGCACACAATTCCAAATTTTTGAATGTTGAAGAAACCATCGACGAATTTTTCAGCTCTAGCGAAGCAGAACAATTTGTTCGATGTTGTCATCCATTGGTTTCAAACCAATGGTTTGACGTTGGCATGAAATAATGGTAGTCGAAAAAATAATGAATCAAAGTAAAATTTGGTAAATGTTTACTTAAACGACTAGAAGCTAAAAATCTCTTAAGATACAATTTAATAACAAGCGATAGGTTAGAGCTGTATCGACATCCGGATTTTACAAAATAGGGCTTAAACTTAGCCGCTAAGATAAACTTAGTTAAAACTATAAAAGATTTTTACCAAACTATGCTACAACAAAAAGCTAAAAGTCTGGCAACAAGGAAAAACATAGATTCGATAAAACTGATGAAAAAATTGTTTATCGCACTCTGCCAGTGCCATAAATGAATTACTCAGCTCTAGCCTCCAGTCAAGCATATTTGGAAGAAAAGTTGTGAGGAATTGCGTTTTAATTGTCCAACAAGATACTAAGAAGAAGTCTTTTGTGCTTAGACCAAACAAAGACATTGGCTGAAAATGTCTTATGCTTATTTGTTTAAATACATCATCATTGGCGATACTGGTGAGTATTAACCGTCTTTCATTCCATTTTGAAATGTAACATATGTATGTACATACATATGTACATATGTTCATACGTAGAAATATTATAAATCGCATGTTAAAGATTATATGCATTTATGATATTAGACAACGTCTAAAGTGTATTATGAACTGCGCAGTGCTATGCAGTTCAACTCGTTCAGTGAATGTATAATTCAGCTAGCAGCTGCCTCGTAAAAAGTCGGCCACCTGTCAAAGATGAAAAATCAATAAAACCATATCATTGTACAGTTGTGAACCGACCCGTTATTTTTTCAAATGACTGGTCTCGGTGTTCAAGTTGCCGTCCTGAGTTAGCGACCAGCTGGTAAGGACCTCAAGTGTCACTTTACTAAAGGTGCTTTCTTGGGCGTTCACATGCTTTTATCAGCAAGCAAAGCAAAGTTACACGCTAACACCGGATTACCAATATATGTATGTATGTATAAATGTACGTACATATGTACAGTATGTCCAATAATTGTTTGCAAAATGAAAAAAGTCCCACAAGTTTAACTTCCACATCGAAAAGCGAAAAAGGAGGGCTTTGTGTCAAATTTTTTTTTATCAACTATTATTACCATAGGTATAAACTATAGGAAAGTAAAAAAAATTCAAGAATTTGAAGAAACACGTTAAAGAAATACAAAAATCAGCGCAGAGGCAATTTTTAATCTGTCTATTGTTTGCAACATGCAAAATGTTGAAACATGGGATAAATCTGTTTTTGAGACAGGGCGTCGTTTCGCTACCCTCTTCTTGGCCACAAATTCTCAATGGGATTGAGATCCGGACTCTGTACGCCCCCACACAAAAGTGACTTATGCTTTGGATCTTTGTCTTGATACAGCTTGTATTTTAGTTTGCTGGTGTTTTCAGGATCCTCAAAGCCAAAATTCGCATTTGTTGTGAATTCCTTCTTTAAAATGTCCAAATAATACTCTGTAGTCATTATTTCGTGGAAAATGCACAGATCTTTAACGCTATTCGAGGAAATACAGCCCCAAATCATAACTGAAAGTTTCCCAAATTTTACGGTAAGGACAATATTTGTGTTCTGAAGGGCTGTTTTCAGCTTGCGCCAACCTTTATCAGGGCCATTGTTGTAGTACAACATGATTTTAGTTTCGTCGCAGAATATAACGTCGCTCCAGTACTCTGGAGGCTTTTCAGCGTTCAATATTACAAAGTTTAGTTTATTTCAATAATAGTACCTAACTATGAGTTGGGGTTGAGTACTTTTCTCAGTCTCAGGGCATTCGGCTTTAGCTTTATTTGAATATCCTTAGCCAACCTCTATGAGGCTTGTATCCATTTTATTTTCCTTCACTTATAGAATATGGGAACAATCTCTTCAAGAAAGCTTTCTTGGTGTGCTCTTAGAACGGTGTATTCGTGACGAAGGCTGATGTATATATATATATATATATGAATGCACACATACAATTGGTTTGCAAAGGGCATGGGGAAAGAAGAAGACTTTAAAGGTTTTGTTTGCGTATTGATAAATTCAATTACAAAAAAAGAATTTCGAGCATGTAAAAATATTATTGCCAAGGACTGCAAGGGTAATTTAACTTTGGCATAGCTAAAGTTAGCTTCTTTCATATTTATACCCTTGCAAAAAGGGTATATTAATTTTGGTCAGAAGTGTGCAACGCATAGAAGCATCTCCAACCATATAAAGTATATATATATTCTTGATCAGCACGTCCGTTTGGATCAACGCAAAGTCCTCCTAGACCGTAAGAGCTACAGAGGTGCATGTAGGCTTATATATACTGCACAAGGTTGTATATCACGGATTCAGCCGGTTTGGACCACTTTATCATATAGCTCCGATACAAACGGCAAACAGTGACTTTTCTCAATAACGTTATTTTCTGAGCTATTGTCGAGAAATTTTATAGTAGTAAGTTTAGAACACCTATAAATGACTGTGCCAAATGCAATCATAGATCGGGTTACTACCTCATGGAAATAAGTATACATATGTGCAAGACAATTTTTGGAAAAAAATTATATTTCAAATGAAAGAAAATAAAAGAAAAAAAAAACCATAACAAAAATGCATTTTTTTTTCAACTCATAAAAATATTGAAAGAAAAAAAAAATCTTCTTAGGAAAAAATGATATGTGCATATTTCACTTTTGGCGAAATTCTAGCCGACTTCAATGATTTCAACTAATCTATTTATGATTAGTAATTAATATGATGGCCTTTTACTTGAATAACCTTGTTTAGGCGACTGTGCATTGAGTCTACCAATTTCTCCAGAGTGGATTTGCTAATTTTTTCCCACTCAGCGAGCAAAGCTTGCTTAAGGTACACTAATGAGTCAAATTGACGTCCATTGGCCGTTAAAATGACCCAAATGTCTTCAATTGGATTAAGGTCTGGGCTTAAAGCTGGCCACTCTAAAACATCAATATTACGTGAGGAAAAAACTCTTTTGTAGACTTTGCCGTGTGTGTTGGAGCATTGTCCTGTTGAAAAATCATATCGTCAGGATAAAAATTTTCCGAAAAATCAATGAGCTCTATATCAAGAAGTTTAATATACATTTCCGCATTTGTTTTTGTCGGAATAAAGCATATTCGGGACTTTCCGGCATATCCAAAAGCAGCCCATACCATTAAAGACCCTCCTCCGAAGTTGCGTTGGTGACGCGTTTGCCGTGGCAGTCGATTATCTCGCCAATACTTGTGGCACCCATCTGGACCGTCAAAATTAAATTTTTTCTCGTCTGAAAAAATTACATTTCGGAACTCGTGAGTACAAAATTTGTATTTTTCGGCAAACGACAAACGGGCCTTAAGGTGGCGTGGTAGTAGCTTCGGGACAGGCTCTCGCAAAGCATATAAAATGTTTTTGTTTTCGGAAATTATTTGGTTGACCCGTCTCCTGGACACGTTGAGATTCAGATGACTGCAAATTTCGCTGCAGGACATCTCCTTTTTGGCAGCAAGACCCCAAATTTCCCGTTTACAGCGTTCTTGGATGGTCGTCGGTCGGCCGGTACGCTTGATTTTACCATAATTGGTGATATTTTTGCAAAAGTTTGCTATGGTGTTTTTATGACGATTCACTCGGGAAGCAATTTCTGCAATTCTGCACGTGGCATCCTAAAGGCAATTTAACAACAATATAATAATTTCCAGTTGCCCACGTGATTAAAAAATCAACCAAAAGGAGGTTTACTTACGTTTTTCATTATAAAAAAAAGATAAAAAGACCTGCGAAACTTTTTTATGTGACCGCAATCGCTGCCAAATACCGATTGCACATATACATCTTTCCTATCAAAAGTAGTATGATGCCATACAAAACGGTGATAACGGTACCGCAAACGGTGGCGAAAGAAGAATTTTACAAGAACATTCTTGCAGTAGGCCCAAATATAAAATATAAATATATATATGTGCGTTCCAGAAATAATTGTTTGATTAGTTTTAATTAAGATATAAACAAAAAACATTGTGCACATATACTTATTCCCATGAGGTATCATATAGCTCCCATAAGAACGATCGGTCGAAAACAGTGACTTTTGTCAATAACTTCGTTACTTTTAATTAAACATAGCTATTAATGACTGTGCTAAATATGATCAAGATCGAGTGACCATATCATATAGCTCCCGTAGGAACAATCGGTGGAAAACAGTGATAAAACGGTTTTCCACTTTGAAGGCCATATTTAAGGGCCCCGCCCCTCTGTTTTTTTTTTAATTTTCGTGTATTTTTATCTTGGAGCAAAATGCAAAGAAATTTGTAAGTTAGAAATAAATTTTTTCACTTATAGTATTTTTAAAAAATAAATCTTATCAAATTATTTTTATCTGAACAACTTAATTAGTATTAACATTAGTGTATTTTTCATGACCGCCAGTATACATACCAGAAATCTGCAAAATTCACTTTTTTCTTGATTTACTCATACGGTAAAATTCTCACTCAACTCCACTCAATGAACGAAGGTCAGTGATGAATGAAAATCAGCTCATGCTGATGAGCATACGAATTGCGTATATTCACAGCCTTCGGTACACATTTGACCGAATAATCGTGCCACTCGGCTCAACCGATGAAACATTCATATGTACACGAACTCACTGTTGAGTTTATTCATGGTCAATGTGCTACCTAACTTTTGGGCGTATGTTGTTTCAGCTCAACATTGATTTAAATCAACGCATATGAGTTTGTTCATGTGCTAAGTCAAGAAATCAAAATATGTATATTTTATAAAGATTATATTTTTTTTAAAATACGCTTCGCTGTGCCCCCGCCTTATTAGGAATCTTTTCCCAGTTTGCCCCCACCTCCACTATTTTAACCAAACGCATTAAATTGTTTCGATTGCGGAGAAGCTCGTGTAGCTGCGAAATGATGGACCTGCTTACGGAGGTATATATTATAGATCGTGCATTGGCTTCGTCTCTATCATCACCGATAAAGAAAGTTATGTTCACAATCTGGGAACAAACACTTTTTATACCCTTGCAAAAAGGGTATATTAATTTTGGTCAGAAGTGTGCAACGCATAGAAGGAAGCATTTCCGACCATACAAAGTATATATATTTTTGATCAGCACGACGAGACGAGTTCAAATAGCCTTGTCCGTCCGTCCGTTCGTCCGTCCGTCCGTCCGTCTGGATCAACGCAAACTCCTCCTAGACCGTTGGAGCTACAGAGCTGAAATTTTACATGTAGGATTGTATATACTGCAGGCGTTGTATATCTCGGATTCAGCCGGATCGGATCACTACATCATATAGCTCCCATACAAATGGCAAAGTCAGGAACTGTGACTTTTCTTAATAACTTCGTTATTTTCTGAGCTATTGTCATAATATTTAATATTGGTGAGTTAATTACACATTTAAACGACTGTGCCAAATTTGATCAAGATCGGGTGACTATATCATATAGCTCGCATAGGAACGATCTTTCGAAAACAGTGACTTTTGTCAATAACTTCGTTACTTTTGACGCGATTGCTTTCAAATTAAACATTTGTTAGTTTAATATATCTGTTAATGACTGTGCCGAATTTGATAAAGATCGGGTTACTATATCATATAGCTCGCATAGGAACGATCTTTCGAAAACAGTGACTTTTGTCAATAACTTCGTTACTTTTGACGCGATTGCTTTCAAATTAAACATTTGTTAGTTTAATATATCTGTTAATGACTGTGCCGAATTTGATAAAGATCGGGTTACTATATCATATAGCTCCCATAGGAACGATCGGTGGAAAACAGTGACTTTGATCAATATCTTAGTTTTTTCCTATGCTAACATTGTAGGCCGTTCTTTCGCAAACATTAGCCTTTTTAGCTTGAACGTTTTTTCACTTTGATGGCTATAGGTAAGGAAAGAGTTTCCATAAAAATTGCAAGGGTATACAAACTTTGACGCGGTCGAAGTTAGCCTCGGCCCTCTGGTTTTTAACGTAAATTACCTTAAATGTTGGATTATATCGTGTTCTTCGATAATTTCAGCCCCAAAAAATTAGTCACTTCGAAGCAGACATTGTATTTTTAAGTGTTCGCTAGAAAATGTCATATTTCTAGTGTTTCGCCATAAAGCAGGAAACACAATGGCTCTGTTGGCGGGACCAGTAATAACAATTTTACTTTACCACTAAGGCAGCACAAACCAGTCGTTTTACCAGCAAACTTCAATGAGCCACAATGCCACAAACTAATCGATGCAAGCTGTAGTCGATGGTGCAATCATATAGAAAGGCTGCTCGATTCAAATCAATTCTTGAACCATTTCTTCTTGCACTTTGAAGATTATTCCTATGTTCATCTGTACGATAGGCTCGACGATTTCTCGTTTCTAACCTAACCATTTCATAGGCTGTCCTCTGTGCTCTTGTGTTTGAGAAGCACGAATTAATGCCCTTAATCGTTGAATACTAAAGCGCCGCTCTTCTCGTATAATTTCTCCTTGTTCATCGGATAATCTAGGACGTGGCATAATGATTAGATTGCTAATTGGGTTGGTTTGATAATATGGGTTACTAAACACTGCACAAAACACGATATTCGAATTTCTATGTTACTACACAAAACACAATATACCAATTTTTCCTTTAGTTTTGGCCTGGCAAAAATTTTAAATATTAATAATCTGCACGCATACTAAACAAATCAACATACAAAATTTGGTGGTTCTAGCTATGTTAGTTTTCGTGAAAATCAGTTATATTTAATGTGTGTGGAAAATTTGAAATAAACTTGAACACCGTATTTTATGATAAACACCCTTTTTATGGTCTTATTTTAGGACGTAAGAAAAAACGTTACATCCTTTCCAAAATAGCCTAGTTCAGCTCTTAGCTAGTCACGAGTCACATATCCAGCGCTGTAACTTTTCAACGACAATCGAAAAATTTGTTGACTATAAATTATGTAGAATTTATAGATTCGAATTGTACTTCTGGCTAGAATATTAAGCCTAGTGAAAGAAGCCAACCTAACATTAATTTGGTTTTCAACGGCATCACGGCAGAGCAATTTCACCGTATCGTGAGCAAGGTGTTCTGCTCCTTCGAAAATAAGCAGTACACCTCCGCAGTCCTACTGTACGTCAAGCAGGCCTTCGACCGAGTTTAGACCGATGGACTTCTACACAAATTGAAATAACCGCTAACTGCTCCGCACTACATGATCTTAAAATCAGACCTCGCTGAAAAGGAAAAAACAAATTAAATTTATATGTTATGATTAGCTATTAAAAATATTAATAAACTAGAGACCCGGCGAACTTTGTTCCGCCTTAATAATGACATTAAATAAGCAGATTGTGATAATTAACCATTTCAAAGAAATAAAAAATAATATATACATACAAATAATACAGACATTAACCATTATTAAGATATTGATACTTTACCATTCAATGGATTTATCATTTTAATATTAAAATAATATCCATCTTCTCCTTGCCAAAACATCAGTGGGTATTGCAATGCGTCATATGATCGATGAGTTTCAGATATTTGTTGCAGTTGCCCAGTATCGCGACGTGTAAGCATAATATCGCGTTTTTCCAATTGTTCACCAACAATCAGGATGACAACTTCGTCTACTGTTGGAGCATTAAATGTGCGTTCCTGTGTTCCAGATGGTCGTTTATCTGCTTTAATGACAACTTTATAGTCATCAATTGGCATGCGCTCTAACGCACTCTTAAACAACCTGACCAACGCATGATGTTCATGAAGCAGACACTGCAAGTCTTGAATAATTGCTCGTTTCATTCCTGCATTGATCCCTAGGCGTCGATCAAGTTGTTCTTCCATGTTGCCCATGAAATATATTTGTAAAAATTCATTCTGTGTATCTTCGAAAGGTAGTAATGATCCAATTCGATGGTGAATCTGTCCTTGTATCTACAAAATAAAAACCAGACAGTATTAACTGGGTTATAAGCACTTTTTCTGTGGGAGAGTAGAGTTCAGTATAAGCAAATATAATACATACCAATAGATAAAGTAAGTTATTCTTTAACTACATTCTATGTAAGTACAAAAAAAAATACCTTAAAAGTCGGATTAAATCCTCCGTCTTCGATAATGTCTGCCCCAAATGATGTCATTTGGAAACAACTATTGTATTTTCGAGTATTTGCAAGAAAGTGGCGTGATTCTTGTGTTTCGCCACAAAGCAATGAATACAATGACTCATGTGGCGGAGTCAACGCTGGCAATTTCACTTTACCATTAAGGCAGCATAATACAGGCGTTTCTCCGGAAAACTTTAATGCACCACAATACTCGCAAACAACAGTTTTCACATTGTATATTATAGAGCACTACAAAGACATTAAAACAACAGTTGACTTTATTTAAATTGACTGTTTGAAAACGTTTGTATAGGGAAAAGAAATTGGCTGTTTTAAGGGGTTTTCCGACAATTATTTATTGTTTTTAAGATGTATTCTCCTATTCGGGGTGGAGACAAATACAACAAATCAAAAACCATGAAAATTGGTTCAGCAGATCTCGAGTTATAAGTGTTGTAACTAACACGACTTTCTTTTATATACATATATAGATTAAAAACTCAATACTTCATTCCGTTGCCCTTAGTGTCAAAATCCGCTACACAACGTCTTGGCATTGAGCCAGGACTTGACAGCGTTTGACTGGTATTTTCTTCCAGGACTACTGGATTACTTCCCAAAACGTCTTATTTTTTGTTGGTTTTGCAACAGCAACTGCCTGTATAATGTCAGCCAAAAGATGTTCAATAGGGTTTAGGTCTGGTGACCGTGCCGGACACTCCATTACATTTAGAGAATTCTCAGAGAACGCCTGCTTGGCTTTCTTACTGGTGAGCTTTGGGTCGTTGTCCTGTTGAAACCCCCATATAAGTGGCAAACTATCCTCCGCGTTTGGTAGCATCACCGTCTCCAAGGTATTTACATACACATTATGATTCATAATCGAATGACTCACTAAATTAGACCGACACCTTGTTGATAAAAACAGGCCCATATCATGACACTGAATCCGCCATGTTTAACAGTCTTCAGACGTATACTCCAGAGCCTTTTCCACCATACATGACAACATTACTTTCATCAGTCCATAGCACGTGACTACACTTTTAAATAGGCCAATTATCATGATTTTTGGCAAACTTAAGGCGATTGGAAACGAAGACGATTTCTCGGATTCTTCTTGCTGCTTCAGTTTTGGCTTTCATATGCGAGTGTCAGACTTCTGTTTAAAATTGATCGCATTTTGATTAATTATTTTTGAAACTACCAGCCAATTTTCAAACTTAGCGATACGATCTTCCCTCAAAAAAGTGGTGCAAGAGGTGCTATTTTTAGTTTCGCGTATTTTTTGAATATTTGAAGAAAATCCTTGAAAAACTTTGAATACGTTGAATATTATTATAATTTCCTTTAGTAGTAAATATTTTACGTCGAAAAACGTATTCACATGTTTCTTGAACCTTAAAGCTATGAATCCTTTGAACACATAACCTCAGCAAGTGGTGCTATTTTTAAGTTCTGTGCGGTATAAAATATATTTCACAACCTTCCTCCTCGGAGAGCATGAGCTAACAAAAAATACAAACAAAATAAAAATGTGATCAACGTTACGCAAACATGTTTCTAAGGCAAACTTTTGTTTGTGCCAATTATCTAACCATAGATGTATTTAGCAACCCTAAACAATTATGTTTTTGAAAATTTATGAGATGAAGCATTTTGTGCTTCATAAAACAAAAAGAAAACAAAAACAAAAAAATGATAAAAACAAGCACAATAAACAAATCCTTTTTATTTTCTATTATCTATTTCCTTTAGGCGTTGGCAAATCATGCTTGCTTCTTCAATTTACGGATAAGCGATTTCAGCCAGTGCACGATTTAACAATTGGCGTAGAGTTTGGAGCACGCATGATCACCATTGATGGAAAACAAATTAAATTACAAATTTGGGATACAGCTGGACAGGAAGCATTCAGGTTAGTCTTAAGTTTACCCCATTTATATAATCTTTCTATTCTATTATTTTTATTTTTTACCAGATCAATTACGCGCTCTTATTATCGTGGAGCGGCAGGCGCTCTGCTTGTATATGATATTACCAGACGCGAAACTTTCAATCACCTGACTACTTGGTTGGAAGATGCCCGCCAGCACTCAAACTCTAATATGGTGATCATGCTAATAGGCAACAAATCCGATTTGGATTCTAGACGTGAAGTAAAAAAAGAGGAAGGCGAAGCCTTTGCTCGTGAGCATGGTCTGGTCTTCATGGAGACATCGGCGCGCACAGCGGCCAACGTGGAAGAGGCATTTATTAACACAGCTAAGGAGATCTATGAAAAGATTCAAGAAGGTGTCTTCGATATTAACAATGAGGCGAATGGCATAAAAATTGGACAACAACATTCTCCTACAAATCCATCTCTGCCTGGTTCTGGGGGAGCTGCTGGAGCTGCAAATAGTGGTTGTTGCTGAAAGTAAATCGTCAGCCAAATCAACAAGACGAAAATGAGATATAGTACACGTATAGTAGCCGCTCTAAAAAGCTTTTTTATAGAGGGATGGCAATTTTTTATTATTTTCTTATTGGAAAAATAGCAACAAAATAGTATCAAAAACTAAGCCCTTAATAAAATAAACAGATCATTTTTTATATGTAAATTTGTTGTGCGTGATCTAAAAGAAAAAAGCAAAAAATAAACGGTAAACAAATTAAAAAAAAATTAAAAATATATACATTCAACGGTATAATAAATAGTATATAAATTATTTCTCATAAATTATATAGTGATTGTG
Organism: Drosophila willistoni; assembly: GCF_018902025.1. Classification (NCBI taxonomy): domain Eukaryota; kingdom Metazoa; phylum Arthropoda; class Insecta; order Diptera; family Drosophilidae; genus Drosophila; species Drosophila willistoni. Next base: position 10,393,500 of record NW_025814047.1, read on the forward strand.
AATAAAAGCTGTTCTCTCATTGTGGTTAGCTTATTATTATGTTCTTACTTCAAAACTTGTTATACCCTTTCAGAAGGCGTTAAAAAATTGGTCAGATGTTTGTAACGCATAGAAGACGTTTTCGGTCCCATATATATTCCTGATGAGCATGAGAAGCTGAATCGATATAGCCAGGTCCGTTCGTCCGTCGGTGCGTATTTACACAATTAGGAAAAAACTTGATATATATGCTATTAATATCTAGGTGAGATCAAGCATAAAAATAGTCCGGATCGGACCACAATATCATTTAGTGCTATACTTATGAGATAGTTTTGCATGAAAAATATCGTATCGCAAAATTTTAATAATATCGCATAAATACAACACAAGTTATAGCCATTATATATCGGCTTTGCTTAAACGGATAGCGCTGCCAGCTGCCTACTACGTCCTTTCTGGAACTCAGCAGAGCACACACACTACATCCTGTGTGATATCTAAACATACAATGGGCTTGCAAAGGAGATGGAGAATGGCCGAAATAGCCCAATTGATAGATAGTGTGAGAGCTTGAATATTATTGCCAAAAACTGCAAGGGTATATAAACTTCGGTATAGCCGATGTTAGCTTCTTTAATATTTTATTATACAATTGAAAGAGCCAACCTAGTGTACTTCAATTTATAATTTAAAATAAAATTGAAACAACATTAAACATAAAAACAAAATATAGCAATTGTATTTATCCCCAAAAATCCCAAAAATTAATAAACAAACTAATTAATAAAAAAGATAAATGAAGTACACACTTTAAAACTTTTAACATGTTTGCAACATACGATTTTTATTTATTTTATGGCAATGGGTTTTGTCAACTGTTTTAGTTTGTGAAGTTAAATAAAGTAAGTAAGTCGTCTCGCAGACTTGGGTATACCATGCACCAGGTGAAACAAATATTTCGGATTTCAAAATCCAAATGTATTTGGTTACACACGAGTAATCTAGCGCACTACCTTAAGCCGAACTCCGGCCTTATGAATGGCCGATTTCAAAAATATTTGGTAGGTTGGTAAAAATATATATATAAAATTAATTAGTCTGCCAAATTTGATTACGATAGTCAAAAAATTGGGACAGGCAATTGCTCTTTGCAAAATTATGGAGGCAGGAGTGGGCGTTACAAAACATTTAAATAATTATAATCTGCGTGTATACCAAACAAGTCTGCTTACCAAATTTTGTGACTTAAACTTTAATTGTTTTCGAGAAAATTAATTTTATTTAATTATCAGGAGCGAAAGTGAGCGTGTGCTAAATTTTTAAACAGCCTTTTTTAAATAACTGCGCGTCTATTATATAGACGTAGTCGTACAACGCTCAGTACGAACAAGTGGCCCATATGACACCAGGCCCCTTAGTTAAGTTAATGTTACAACCTCTACCCACTCCGGCCTAAGGGCATAGGCGTATTACATATATAAACATAAATTAAACTAAAGAAATAAAAAATATTAACTGTAATAAGATAATAGGTTACATATAAAAAGAAAACAGGATATGTCAAAAAAAACTTTCACTCGTTGCAGAGGACGGACGTGTTTTTTTTGCGCTTATCAACTTTTATTTTTTCTCGCGATTAAATACTTTTACATAACTCTTAAATTATCGGTTTAATTAATAATAATTACAACATCCGAATTTAATTCTCATTTTGCGAATTCTTGCTGTCGTTTTTGTTTAAATTTAAATAAAATCAAAACTTACAACAATACTTGCATTAGCGGTGCTGTTGTTTTGTTTATCTCTTTTGCTTTTGTGTCATTACCGTTTTAACTAACTCTCGCGCTCTTGCGTACAAATTGTTGTTGCATGTGTTCAATTTGACGCGCTCTCCCGCTCTTTCCTATTCTTGATTGATTTGCGCTCTCGTCTTTTGCCTACCCGCGACTCTGTGATACGTGTTTTTGTTTTTGTGTTTTAATTTCTTTTTATTCTTTAGTTGTGAAGGCTTACTCTGCACATTAACCCTTGTGTCAGAACTGGTCAGTATATTCTTATACACCGATTTTTTACCTTTAGAATTTTTATTTTTTTGTATTTCCTTTTGTAATTAAATTAAACTTTTTGATAAAATGGTTGTCTGCTCAAAAAATAATTGCATAGTTGCCACTAATACGGTTGACTCCCATCATTATATTCTTTGTTGGTTGTGTGACAATGCGGTTCACGTTAAGTGTGCAGGTTACACAGGCAGAATCAAGGAGTCTATTGCTAAAGGTGGTGGCTTAAAATATGGATGTGATGCTTGCCGGGAGATCGAGAATGAGATGCGCTCTTTCATGAGGCGGACTAGAGATAGTTTTTGACACTTTAAGGGCAGGTTTTAATAAACTCCAAGCGGAGTTTACTGCGGTGGAGACTCAGTTCAGAAGTTTATCGCTTATGAATGAGTCTCCGAAACGTAAAAGGACCAGTCCTTGGGGTGCTGTTAGTAATGAATTACCGGTATCACCTGGGAATGATCTCTTAAAAACGATGCCTATTGTAGTGTCCGATGTCTCTGGGCAATTACCCATTCCAATGGAAATTGCCGATAGTTCTAAAAGTATAGAGGGCCCCTTAAACAAGTTGACTGCTGCAGTGGGTGACTTGTCCAACGTTACTGCTGCGGCTGACGCTTCGAGACCGCGGACTCTCGTTGGCATACCACCAAAGAAACATATATTTATTTCTAGGCTAGACCCTGTTGTCACATCTGATGATGTAATAGCCTATATTCGGAAGAAAGTTATCGTCTCGAATATTGCGGTGGAGAAGTTTAAATTTTCTTATTCTCGGGACATTTCGTCCTTTAAAATTAGTGTTTCTGCCAATATCTTCGACACTGTATGTCGAGAAGATTTTTGGCCTAAACATATAATAGTTAAGGAATATACTGTAAAAAAGAAAAATCGGCAACCGATTCGCTTGCCTACAACAACAATTAATACTATTCCTGCCACATCAGCATCTGCTGGTGTGTCAAAAAACTAGCTTCGTCCCTTAACCTGGGTTACCAGAACGTTAGAGGACTGAAATCTAAACTTCCTAATCTCTATGTAGATAGTCTTTCTTTTGAGCATAACATTCTAGCTTTCACAGAGACGTGGCTAAAATTTGATATTGCTGATGCATCGGTTTTTTCATCAAACTTTTCTATTTTCAGACGTGACCGGATTTCTCGCATAGGTGGTGGCGTTCTGATAGCTGTTGATGCTGCTTTATCATCTGAAATGATTCAATTTTCTAGTACCCAGGAGATTGAGTTTGTCGGTGTTAAAGTAAATTTTAAATCTTTTAATGCTTTCATTACTTGTTCCTATATTCCACCATTGTCAGACATGGTGGTATATTTAAATCATTTAGAGGCAATTCAGTTTGTCTCCTCTTTAGTTTCGAGTCAAGACATGCTCATAGTTGTAGGTGATTTTAATTTACCCGCTTTAGCATGGTCACTAACAGATGAATCTACCACGTTGCTGCCCTCTTTGTCACATGACTTTATTGATGGCCTTCTAGGCTTATCTTTATCCCAAGTCAATCCTGTCTTAAATTCTAATGGAAAATCGTTAGATCTTATTTTTGTATTGGATTCTTCTTATTGTGAGGTTTCTAGGATCGAACCATTTGTTCTTCCAGAAGACAAATTTCATCCTACATTAAATTTAAAAATTGATTTGCCCTTGCTTTCACCATTACTTGGTTCAAATGAGTTACCACTAACTAGGTGCTTTCGTAAGACTGACATCGCCAGCCTTAATGAAAACATTGCTACTATGATACTCTGTATTCACTCTTTGATATTTGTGTGCCTCTTGGTAGGCTGGAGCGGCTTAACAAACCTCCCTGGTTCTCTCGCGAGCTATCCAATTTGAAAAATGTGAAGACACGATATTATAAGAAGTTTCAAAAAACACGTCGTTCATCAGATTATGCTCTGTATACAGTCGCTCGTTCAAAATTCATGATGCTTAATACACAATGCTATAAGAATTATCTTCAGCGGTGTACGCTTCAGTTTTCTTCTGACCCTAAACAATTTTATAATTTTGTTAATTCTAAACGTAAGACGCACAGAGGTCTTTTTTGTCTTTTCAAAATAAAAAAGCGAGCACTGATCAGGCAATTGCCGATATGTTTTTTCAAAACAACTTATTCCTCAACGGAGTATCGAGCAAGTCCGTATCCTTATCATTTAAAAAAGGCTAATTGCATTTTCAATCCGGTGATTGATGAAAGTTCTATTCTTAGCGAACTTAAATTAGTTAAACCTGTTTATTCTCCGGGGCCAGACGGTATTCCTGGATGTGTACTCAGGTTCTGTGCAAACGCATTATGTAAACCCATTTTAAAATTGTTTCTATTGTCTGTAGAATCTTCCTCTTTTCCATCGGAGTCGTATATTATTCCTCTGCATAAAAATGGCAAAAAGTCCGAAGCCTCTAACTATAGGGGTATCTCAAAATTGTCCGCTATTCCGAAAGCTTTTGAGAAAATTATAACTTCTCAATTGCAACATTTTTGCAGCTCTATTATTTCGCCATCCCAACATGGGTTTGTAAAACGTAGATCTACAACCACTAACCTTTTAGAATTTACATCAATAATTATCAAGGGGTTCAAAAATGGTAAACAAACTAATGTCATATACACTGACTTCAGAAAAGCTTTTGATTCCGTTAATCATACCCTATTACTTTCTAAGCTGAGCGACATTGGGTTTCCACCCCTTTTCCTTTCTTGGGTTCGAGAATATTTAACAAATAGAAAACAGAAGGTACTTTTTAAGTCTTCTTTTTCCGTTTCCATTTCTGTGACTTCTGGTGTACCTCAAGGTAGTCATCTTGGCCCTCTGCTCTTCTTGGCCGACCTTCCATCAGTCATTGTTCATTCGCGTGTGCTTATGTATGCTGACGATGTCAAGCTTTGTCTTACTAATAAAGATACAGATTCATTTAGTCGGCTACAAGCTGATCTTGAATACTTTCAATCCTGGTGCCAGTTTAATCTACTAAATCTTAACACTACCAAATGTAAGGTAATGACTTTTTTTCGTAACTCTCCTCAACTGGTCACTTATTTTCTAAACAACAGCCCTTTAGAACGTCTAAATAATATGAATGATTTGGGCGTACTTAGGGACCATAAGTTAAATTTTAACACCCATATTTCCACCACGGTCGCAAAGGCCATGAATGTCCTGGGTTTCATTAAAAGATGGTCAAAAGAATTTGATGACCCCTATACAACTAAAGTTCTTTTTACTTCGCTTGTCCGTCCTATTTTAGAGTATGGATCTTGCATTTGGTCACCTCAATATGAGTCGCACCAGATTAGACTAGAGTCCGTTCAAAAGCAGTTCTTGCTATTTGCTCTTCGTGGCTTAAGCTGGGATCGCAATGTCAATTTGCCTTCGTATTCTAGTAGACTTCTCTTGATTAACCTTCCGTCCCTAACTAACCGTAGAATTATGCTTGGTGTCATTTTTATGCACAAGCTCCTAATTGGTGATATCGACTCGCCTGAGTTATTAGCTCAGGTAAATCTGTCGGTACCATGTAGACGGAGTAGACATCCTTTAATACCTTTATCCCTTTGTCGTTGTTCTTCTAACTATGCTATGCATGAACCTTTTAGGGTCCTCTGCTCTGATTACAATCTTGTATCCCCTGTAATCGGCTCAGAGTTTTCTATTAATATGCTTAAAACATCTATCCTATCCCATTTAGTTAATAGATAGCTATAGTATTATGTGTTTGTCTGTCTTTTCTATTGTGTATTTTGTCCACGCGATTCGTGCCGTGCGTTATACGGCAGCACCCCTCGGTCGGTCGGGTGGGAGGTGGGCAGTTATCTGCTTGGGCTCGCGCGAAACAGGCCTTATCCTGGTGTCGTAGGGGCCACTTGAACGTATTGCGCATATTATCGTCAACGTCCGCTAAAGTCGGAGTCGTTTCGGAACCGATAACGTTGTAATGACCGGGTTCCGAGTTTGAGTATTAGTTATAAAGTTTAAATAAAAACAGCGGCACGTCTGTGCCCTTAGCTGTGAGTTTTGATAATCATTTTACTTTATTTCGTTGAAGAGTTCTTAGCCTATATCTGTTCTTATGCTGCCGTTAGACGGCAGCTACAAATGGAAAGGGGGGGGGGGGGTGGGGGGGGGGGGGGGGGGGGGGGGGTGGGGGGGCGAGTGTACTCACATAGTTGGACGCTCACAGTCTGGGCGGCCAAAGTGCTGACTCAGCGGTCACACGCTCTCTTAGTTTGCATGTGCATGCCTGCACATACATATATACAAACAATTGAAGATTGTTTATGCTTGCAACCAAGTGTTACAAGTTGAGCTATACTTTAAGTATGAATGATAGGCGACTATGTGAATACACTACACCTCCCTTTTTTAAGAAATGACGTAATATACATATGTAGTCATTTAGAGAAAAAAATTTTTCTTTTAAGAATTAATTTTTGGATAAAAAGTTTTTTTTTTTTGTCTATTTTTCTTTGTATGTTTTTTTTGTTTGTTTTGTTTTTTTTTTGTTTGCATAAAATTTAAAAAAAAAAATTTATATAAAATTAAAAAAATCTTTCTTTTTTTTTGAAAAGGTTGATCAGACCTAATTATTTTTTTTTATTATTTTCTCATGAAACGTTTCATTTAATGTAAATTTTTAATCTATCCTTATGTACTTTTTGTCTTTTATTCTTGCTATCTTTTATAAAAATGTTTTGATTATCTCCTATTTTTTCTACTATATATGGTCCTAAATATACTGGGTCTAATTTATGCCCTGCTTCATTTCTTATTAATACTTTATCTCCTACACTTAATTCAAAATTTTTACTGGTTTTATCATATAAATCTTTCCTATAAGCCTTGGCTTTTTCTAACATAATTCTAGCTCTTTTATATGCTATTTCTAATCTATATTTTACTTCTTTAGCATAATCATTTAAATTGTAAAGGGGGTCTATTCTATCAATTTTATTAAAATCTATGAACTGTTTTGGCAATCTACCAAATACGAGTTCATATGGACAATACTCGTGTGTTGCTGATGGTGTCGTGTTGAAACAATAAGTGAAATATTGAATCCAATCATCCCAATCAGACTTATCTGCAGAGATATATGAACGAATGTATTCATTGAATGTTCGATGACTTCGTTCAATTGTCCCTAAAGTCTGGTGGTGATATGCAGTAGAGGTGAGATTCTTGATCTTCATATACTTGCATATATCAGTTATTACTTGGTTTTTATACTCTGTTCCCATGTCCGAAATGAACGTCTTCATTGGACCGTACTTGAGTATAAAGTTTTCAAAAATTGCTTTTGCGACATTTACTTATACAATATTTTGTTAGGTCACATATTAATGTGACTATATATTCGTTACCATGCTCCGATTTTGGTAGTGGACCAATTGTATCCACTATCACTATGTCGAAAGCGTTTGCTGGTGTTTCAGTGAAAGTCATAGGAGTTTTTGTATGTGTCGTTGTTTTAGACACCTGGCATTTTTGACATTTACGTACGTACTCTTTTATATGACGTGTCATATTTTTCCAATAGTAATGTCTTTTGATTTTCGATATTGTTCTTGTAATGCCACTATGACCTCCTTGAATTGGATCATCATGGTATGTAGACAGTACTTGTTGTATCTCTTTCTCATTTCTTAAATGGGTCACCGGCTGGAGTAGCGCTACTCGTAATGATCTTAATATTTTATTGCCCATTTGTTTGAAAGTATCTATTGAAATTGATTCAAAGACCTTTTCACTCGGTGCCACTTTGAGTTGGCGGATGTTTAATATACCGGCCTCTTTTTCAAGCCTTTGGAAGAGCTGACCTAAGTCGAGAATTCCATTAGTATATATGTCGCTAACTTCAATTCTTGCGATCACTTTATTTCCATGCTTAAAGAAACATTTAGATTCTGTGATGCGCAAGGTCACTACTTTTCGTACTTCATCATTTGCAATGACTTCGTACACGTTGGGCTTGGATACATTTAAATGATTTTGCCTTGGCAAAAGTTCATTGTTTTTAACTGTACAGTTCTTCTCTTGTCTACTTTGTCGCCTGGTAGTGACTTTCAGGACTTTATGTTGAGTGTCTTTTAAATCGGTTATTGTTATGCGGGAAAGTGCATCCGCAACAAAATTATCTTTTCCCTTTAGGTATTCTACTGTGAAATCATATTCTTCAAGTTCCAGCCGCATGCGTGTTAATTTGGAACTTGGATTTGTCATTGAAAATAAATATGTTAGTGGTCTGTGATCTGTTTTTACTGTAAAATGTTTTCCATAAATATATGGTCTAAAATATGTTATTTCCCAATGAATTGCTGCTAACTCTTGTTCTGTTGTACTTTTATTGCTTTCGCCTTTTGTAAATGAACGTGATGCATAAGCTATTGGGAGTTGAAGTCCACTATGGTTCTGAGTTAGAACCGCTCCACAAGCTTGTTTACTTGCATCAGTTATTATACAAAATTCTTTGCTAAAATCGGGATATTGAAGTAGTGTTGGATGCATAAGCTTTTCTTTAAGATGCATAAATGCGTTTTGGCATTCGCTCGTCCATTCAAAAGGGACATTCTTTTTGCATAATCTAGTTATGTGTCGCGAATGGTCGGCGAAGTTTTCTATGAAACGACGGTAGTAATTACAAAATGCTACGAATCGCCTCGCGCTATCTGCATCATGCGGAACCGGATAGTTTTTTATGACATCGTATTTTTTGTTATCGGGCAGGACTCCTTTATCAGTGCCTTTGTGACCTAGGAATGTCACTTCATGCATAAAAAATGAGCATTTTTCTGGATGCAACTTTAGGTTGTATCTCCTACATACGTTAAAAACATCAGTTAAGTTTTTAATCATATGTTTTTCGGAACATCCTATCACCATTAAGTCATCCATATAAAGGAATGCCTGCGAAGGTTCCAATCCTGAAAATGCTATTGTCATCATTCTCTGGAAAGAGTTCGGTGCTATTTTAAGTCCAAATGGCAATCGCGTGAAGCGATATGAGCCATTGCTTGTTGAAAAAGATGTTACGTTTCTTGAACTTTCTTCTAGTTCAATTTGGTGAAAACCGGACATTAGGTCGAGGCAGGAGAAGTATTTAGCTCGACCCAATTGGTCTAGAATGTCATCAATTCTGGGAAGCGGAAATTTATCGGACAATAATTTTTTGTTTATTTGACGATAGTCAATTACTAATCGCCATTTCTTTTCTTCTGAGTTAGATTTCTTTGGGACTAATAAGAGTGGGCTATTGTATTCGGATACAGATGGTTCTACGATTTTATCATTTATTAATTTTCCTACTTGTTTTTGGATTTCTTCTATTTGGCTATGCGGACTTCTATAGTTCTTAATATAAATAGGTTCATCATCCCTTAGTCTTAATGTTTGCGTATAGAAATTGTTTGTTGATATCGATTCGGTTTCTAGTCCGAATACATCGCTATATTTGGTACATAATTTTGTTAACTGTTCTTTAAATTGAGGGGGGAAATTTTTCTTTAAGCTATTCAAAACTGTTTCACATCTGATGTCTGGGTTTGTTCGGACAATTTCGTAATTTGAAAGTGTTTCATATTTTAGTTTTCCTACATTGACCAATTGGTCAGAATTAGTTGTATTCAACAGACGGACGTAAACATGTTTGGACGTTGCTATTGTATTAGCGACATAAATTCCATTGTGAATTTCTTGATTTGGTATCAATATGCACTCTTCTTCTGTGTTTATTTCTATTTTTCGGACCACTTGGGATCTAGCTGGTAAAAGTAGTGCATTATTGCCTGAACTATATGTAATCGGAACATAAATCGGATAATTTAGGTTGTTTGGTCTAATTATTAACCAATCTTCGGTTGGGTTGGAGTCTAACTGGCAATTGAATTTTTTTATGAAGTCAATGCCGATTATTCCATCGCATGGTATTGCGAAATCGGGATCTACTAAATGGAATTCATGTGGAATTATGTATTTGGCTGTTTGAATTTCTATTGCTGTGATTCCTTTGGATTGAATTATTCCTTGGCCTATGCCTTCAATGTCTATAATTTTATTGTCTTTGATATTGTAATTATCTGAATTTATTTTTAGGAGTGATATATCTGCTCCTGTATCTACTAAAAATGTTAAATTTGTGTTTGTTTCGTGATTTGTGAAGCAAACAAATATGTTAAGACTAAGGTTGATAGTGTAAATTTTTGGATTTATTGTGTGTTGCCTAAAGGGTTCTGTTGGTTTTCCGATGTATTCTGTAATAATCTGACATTACCGGTATTATAACCTCGGTTGAAGTTTCCTCGGCCTCTTCCTCTATTCTGGCCTCGTCTTCCACCACGGTTATTATTATTATGGAAGTTGTTATTGTTGTTGCTGTTATTATTATAGTTATAATTTCTTCCGCGATTATAACCTCGGCCTCCTCTATTGTTATAACTTGTACCTCGTCGATAATATAGGACTGAATTGCTTTGTCCTGTTATCTCAGTACAAGTGTTTACAAATTTGGATACAGCATCATCCATATTTGTGAAAATACCTCCCATCATGATGTTCTTAACCCTTTCTATTGTGCAATTTTTCGTCATTGCCTTTACTGCTGTTACTGTGCTATACTTGTTAGCAAGAGTTGGGGTCACACCATCGCTGATGTAGGCACCTTCAAGGTCCTTTGCTAACTTTTCCACCTCTTGGGTGTATTGAGTAGCAGTTTTGTTTCTTTGCTGGAGATTGAGAAGCTTAACTGATACCACTTCTACCGACTCTCCCTTCACTGTTGTAGACAAGTGAGTAATGATCTCACCTATTGTCTGTTCAGTGGTTATCAAATTTCTTGCGTGGCCTTTTAATTTTGTTTTGATCAGGCTTATGGCTGTTTGCTCATGGTCGCCTTTTAGTGTGTTTACTAGATTCAAAGAATCTAGGAAACTTTGCAAATTTTCTGGCTTACCGTCATAGTCTGATATTAGACTTGAGGCCAGCTTCAAAAAATCTACAACTGTTAGTGCCATTTTAGTAGGGATTATTTCTTCGAACAATGATTCAATGTCACTATCTTGTTCGATGTCGACTGTTGGCTTTGACTCATTTAGCTCGCTTAGTTGATTTGCATCGAACTCGGCTAAAGCTAATGGTTCTTCTGGTATTTGTATTTCTTCTCGCGCTTATTTTTGTCAACCTTTCATTTAAAGATTGTATTAAATTGTAGCACTGTGTTTTATGAGCAGGAGTAAGCTGGTCGTCGACCAATTGAATTTTTAAAACAATATTATTATATTGTTGAATAAGGTTATTTATGTGTAATTTTAGAGTTTCTATTCTAATAACTGTATCTTTATTGATACAATTATATGATCTGTTAAATTTGTCTCTGGAATTATTTAGATTTTTTACTAAATTATTCCATTCCATATTTTTTAGATCTTGTCTAAGTCTATGGCCCTACTTTGGTATTTCTTTTTGATGCATCTATTGTGCAATTTATAAAGTTTCGTCAGGGAGTTTGCTAATAGCAAAACGACGATTATTACTAATAAAATTGTTATAAATTTTAAGTCGATTGAAGATGTTTCGACAGTATTTATAACATTAGCGGTTGAATCCGCTACCTTGGACTCATGGTCCAACATGCTAACTAATTTTCTAATACTTTCTTCTGTACTATCTAGCTTTGATATGGAGTTCGACTCCATACATTTAATGAGAGTTTCATGGGAAAATTTGAAAATTTGAATTTGAACTTTGAGAAAAAAAAAAAAATTGTAAGCTCTCTTTTTGTATTTCTTTTTCAATTTTATGCAAATATAAGTATTGATATTTAGTAAAATTTTTTTTTATTAATATTTTTTTTTTTAATTTTGGAAATCTCAACTGTTTAAACAGTGAGCCAGAGATGATTTTTTTTTGTGCATCAACTGTGAATGCAGTGAGCCAGAGAAAAGGAAAAGAGTTAAGGGCATGTGGTAGACTTACATAAGTTTTACAATTTTGATTAAATCTATGTCTACCACATGTGTTAGTACAAGCCTATTATTTTTTTTTTTAGTAATTTGTAAACAGCGGTTTCCCGCATAGATTTGTTATAAATAATTAAAATTAAGGGCAAATTGGGGCTACTGCAATTATGCAGCCCGTTTGCCGTTGTTTCGCACCTTGGCGAAGCTCGTTATTTATTTGTTGCAGGCGCTCTATGTAGCGCTGTCGGTCTTCTTTTTCTTTGGTGGCCTCCACCATGTCCTTCATTAAACGTCTCTGTTGTAGTAGCTTTATCCTCCGGCCGCTTCGTTTATGTTTTGGTTTTTCCTGTTTCCTTGCAGTCCTCGCCTTATATTGCTCTATGGTAAGAGGACGGGGTCCATCGGCTGGACACGCCTCGAGTGCTTCCTCGAGTGTTGGCGCGTCCCTTTGCACGACAGGTGCAGAATTTCCAAATCCAGTGTCACTCATGTGGGCATATTTGCCTTCTCCGACACTGTGGCCTTAATTGGCTGCTGCTGTTGCTGATATTTCGCCGCATCAATTATTAGCTGTTGTTTTTTTTCGTATATATTTTTTTTTTTTTTTTTAGGGGGGGGGGGTGTGCGGGGCGAGTGTGTTCACATAGTTGGACGCTCACAGTCTGGGCGGCCAAAGTGCTGACTCAGCGGTCACACGCTCTCTTAGCCCTAGCTCATATTACGCATATGCATAATCAGTATGTTTGCATGTGCATGCCTGCACATACATATATACAAACAATTGAAGATTGTTTATGCTTGCAACCAAGTGTTACAAGTTGAGCTATACTTTAAGTATGAATGATAGGCGACTATGTGAATACACTACAACGTGCCAAAGTCTGTTGTAGTCACTACATAGTATACGAAAAGGTTCTTGCAGAGAAAAGTTACTTGTGCAAGTGGGAAGTATAAGCGGTGTGAAATTACGGGTCCTTCTAGATGGAACAGAAATGTTAATTTGACTCAACAGCTCGAAAGAGTCAATCTCACCATTCAAAAGTTTGTAAAGAAAAGTTACACCAAGCATAGTTCTGCATTAGTTAAAGAAGGAAGGTTAATTAACTGAAGTCGACTAGAATAAGATGGAAGTTGTACAGTTGGATCCCAGCGCAAATCACGAAAGGCAAAGAGTAAAAACTGTTTTTGTGCAGATTCTAATTTGTTTTGATAAAACTCATAAGGGGGTGACCAAACACAAGATCCATACTCCAATAAGGGGCAGACTAAAGAAGTAAAAAGTATTTTGGTAGTATATGGATCCTTGAACTCCTTCGACCAGCGCTTTATAAAGTCAAGATCACTCTTAGCCCTACTAACAGTAGTCGATATATTCTGATTAAAACTAAGTTTGTGGTCTATTAAGATCCCCAAATCTTTTACAACCAAAGAGTTCTATAGTTTTCTCACCAAATTGTGAGTAGTAATGGGCCAAGGTGACTGCCCTGTGAGACTCCCGATTCAACACAAATGATCTTAGAAAGAGAGGACCTAAAAAAAACCCTCTGCCTCCTATTGCTTAGATATTGTGAAATCCAAGCAAGCAGAGCACCCGGAGAGCCAACTAAATTCAGCTTATGTAATAGTAAGGCATGGTTTACCGAATCGAAAGCCTTACTGAAATCCGTATATATAACATCAGTTTGCTTTTGTTTTTTAAAACCTTGGATTACAAAAGATGTAAACTGGAAAAGGTTAGTTGTGGTAAACCTATTCTTGACAAACCCATGCTGGCATGGCGAAAAAATAGGTTTACATAAATGCTGTATTTGAGCCGTCATAATTTTCTCAAACAGTTTAGGTATCGCTGACAATTTAGAAATTCCTCTGTAGTGACGTCGGATTTATTGCCACATTTGTGAAGAGGTAAAATAAACGAATTCTTCCATATAGTTGGAAACTCGGACAGTGTAACGAACAACTCAAAAAGCTTAAGTAAAGACGAGCACAATGACTCCGCACAGAACCTCAGGACACAAGCGGGAATACCGTCTGGGCCCGGTTAATCCCGGCTTAATCGTCATTAGTTCCTTAGCTATCGAACTTTGCGTAGGATTAAGAATGCAGTTGGATTTCGTTATGGGATATGGATATATCTGACTAGAGTTGTACTTAGTGGATATGTACGTAGTCGAGAAGAAGTTAGCAAATAAATTAGAAATAGATTGATCAGAAGAGGCCGAAACATTATTAAAAACTGCAAACGATGGAAGGGAGATAGAATTTCGCTTTAAGTTAACGAAACTATAGAACTCTTTAGGATTTTCTGAGAATTGCAACTTGCAACGTTGTAAGTAATTATTATAGCAATTAGAATTAGAAACAATAAAATTCGATTTAGCAACCAAGTAACGAGAAAGCCGGTATACATACCAAATGTATGCCTTTAGCTGTTATAGTTTTTAAAAAAATCAGTTTTGGGGGGTGTGGCAAAAATAAAAATTAACTATATATGTATTTGCACTGCGCGCCAATTGTCCTACTCCCTGTATGCTCGCTTTACAAATGCTCATAAGTCGAAACGAATGGTAAAATAACGGTATTTTTTCATATTTTGTTTCAAACATTCTTCGCTCTTTCTGGTTCTTTATTTATGTGTTAACATGTTTTAGGATCAAAGATATTGACCAAAATTCTAAATATGAGATATCACTTAGATAATGTGTAATATATAGGGTGTTGTATATTGAAATGCTGTATAGAATATGAAAATTTGATTTTATAGAGTGTATATATGAGCATCTCAAGATAAAATTTGACGTACGATTTTCGATTGTAGTTTAATTATGGATAAAACATTTTTAATAAGTAACTAAACAATATTTACATGTAAATAATTGTTTGTGGAAAAAACAGTTGAAATCATATTGTATTGAATAAGTATTGATCAATTTATTGATAATTCTGGAGCATAAAAAAACTGTTGAAAAACCTAAATGTAAATCACAAATCGATTTTCCTCTGTTTTTGAGCGAATCTGTCGATAACTTCTTCCACCGTGGTATCAATATCTCTGTTAATACTCATTAGAGCAAGTCCGTTCAGTCTATCTTCTCCAGTTGAATTTCTTATCCAATTTTTTAAACGCCTCAAAGTTGAAAAGCTCCGTTCGCTTCTAGCAATGGTCACAGCTAACGTTGCTCCTATCTTCAAAAATTTTGAAACGTTGGGAAAAAGTCCTTCGTTGCAAAGATTTAATGCGTCGATGAATGTCTTCGGATGAGTTTCTGCCCCAATCCAACGTTGTCTCCACAATAGGACTTCATTTATTACTATGAAAACAGTTGCCTCAGTAGCTGTTGGCCATTGATCCATTATTACTTCGACAGTTTCAGAAACAATACCATTTTCAACTCCTTTTTTAACCAATTTTTCAGGGAGGATATTTTCAATAATTGACAATGTCTTTTTGTGTTTGACGAATCTGTCAGATAAGGAAGATATGAAGTGATCGAGGAATGGTATGAATATTGATTGGCGATAATATTCTTCAATTTTTTCTCCTATTGATTCAGCTAATTTTTCAGCATCAGCGAATACTTTTTTGAACTTTGATGCAACGTTTTCCCTTATTTCTTTCAACAAAACAGCCAAATCATCAGCCGCCGAAACAGATGCAGAGATCAACTCTTTTCCCTTGGAGGTAAGAAGTTAAAGGTTGTGTAAGGGAAAAAATTTCGTGGATTATTGTCATCGACACAATGAATGCTCCACTTTTCAATGTATGTAGATAGCTAAAAGCATTTTTGGAACTTTCAGAGTTTCCACATTCATTAATTTTTTCCAAACTCGAACAAATCGGAACAAACATTTCTTTGAAGCAGATTACAGCATCAAGTCTTTCAGTCCATCTTGTTTCACACAATTTCTTCAATCGTTCTTTTTTTGTTGAACAATCCAAAGTCTGAACGGCATCTTTGAGAATAGTTTCGCGTTTTGCAGAAGTTTTCTTTAGCATCTTTCCACCGATGAAAAGGGAATGTTACTAGAGATAAAACGCGCGTGTGACTTGCTTTCCCAACTTCTTTCGAACTGAAGAAAACGCAATAATTGCAGAACGCACCATCCATTTTTTCAGAATATGCTAGCCAATAGAACTCGGCAAGCCATTTTGCTTGAAACTTTAGATTTCTCGGACCTCTGGCTGGAAATGCATGTAAATTTTCCGGCTTCCAACGATTTTTCAAGAAAAAGTATTTCTCTTCATCCGTCAACTTTTTGTCAAAATGAATACTGATATTCCTTGAACGAAGATCTATGTTCATACTGGAGCCTTCATCAGATTCTGCAGAAGAATTGTGCATTTCGTGCAAAACGAAAAACATTTAATAAATTAAATTATCATAATATATTTTATTTAACATTTCGTAAAGCACAAATGTCCAGGGCAAGTGTCCCGAGAGCGTTCCGCGGGAGTGCCCAATCGCGTTTCAGGGGCGTTTAAATGCCCGTGGCATATTCTCGGGACTTTCCCGGGACATTGAGCGTCCGAATACAACAACCGACGCTACGCTCGGAGCCTAAGTATTTTTTCCCTTATAAGGAGAAACTTTCTTTGGTTCCGAGCGTAGTCGGTGGTAGTATCGTGATACTCATTTGTGCTTCCAATTTTAGTTCCAATTAGTAAAACGAGAGTCGTGATATTTTTTATACATCTGATTTCCCGATTACAGTTGAAAGCTTGACAATAATATATGTACTGTAATATTTTTACATATGAGAAAAGAATCTTACTGTCATTGTGGGAGTCACGTGTTGATGTAATACATTCATTTTTGTCTACATCTGTCATGCAACTTGTGGAAGTTTTTTGGCTCTCATTTTCCACACTTGTTTTATTAATGGAATCGGAAAGTCTCGGCCGCTTTATTAACCACTTGTCCATTCTGAGTTAACACACTATAACTTAGATATTAGAAATAAGTTATTTCAAATAACTATTCAATGCTTTTTTGCTTTCAACAATGGAAAATCTACGGCTCAAAAAGTTTTGATTTCTCGTTTACGAATATACATACATATATAAAGAGGGTCACACTAACCAGCGATCGAGGTGGCATCACACGCGACGTGTGGTGAAGAGAAAAAGTTGAAGTCGGATAGTTGTCACCAGAGTCCAGAGTCAACAGAGTACGGCAGAGTTATAGTTTAGATGAGTTACTACGCCACTGATGGGAGCTATATGATATAGTCGCCCGATCTTAATCAAATTTGGCACAGTCATTAATAGTTATGCTAAAGATACATTTTTTTGGTAATTGCTTTAAAAGTAACGAAGGTATTGACCAAAGTCACTGTTTTCGACCCATCGGTCCTATGGGAGCTATATGATATAGTCACCCGATCTTGATCAAATTTGGCACAGTCGTTTGCTAGTGTAAAAATTCATAAATATTTAATTTCACGACAATTGCTCAGAAAAGAACGAAGTTATTGAGAAAAGTCACTGTTCGTGACTTTGACGTTTGTATGGGAGCTATATGATATAGTGGCTGTCTACATGCGAAATTTCAGCTCTTAGGAGATCGCGTCGATCCAGACGAACGGACATGGCTATTTGAACTCATCTCGTCGTGTTGATGAAGAATATATATACTTTATATGGTCGGAGATGCTTCCTTCTATGCCTTGCACACTTCTGACCAAAATGATTATACCCTAAAAATTTTTACCGTATTTTACATAGGTGTAAAATGCGAAAAAAACTTGATATAATAAAATCTATACCAGACTTCTCTGGTGCACAAGACCAATATGTGGCTTGGGGACAAGCAGCAATAAATGCGTATGAACTTTTCAAGCCTTTCGACGGTAGTACCGAACACTACCAAGCAGTAGCCATTCTAAGAAACAAGGTCACAGGGCCCGCCGGAGCTTTACTTGTCTCCAACACAGTGCTAAATTTCGACGCCATACTGGCTAGATTGGATTGCACCTATGCCGACCGAACATATTTACGCCTGCTGAGGCAAAACTTAGACATGGTCAGACAGGGTGAAATGACGCTTATGCAATACTATGATGAGGTTGAAAAGAAACTGACTCTGGAAACTAATAAGATTGTTATGTCACATGAACAGGAAGGCGCTGATTTGCTAAATGTGGAAGTTAGAGCTGACGCATTACACTTCTTTATTTCAGGCCTGAGGAAACAACTTAGAGCCGTTCTATTCCCAGCCCAACCCAAAGACTTGCCCTCTGCACTAGCTCTCGCCATAGAAGCAGAAGCAAGCATAGAGAGGAGCATGTTTGCAAACTCCTACGCAAAAGTTGTCGAGGAACGATCCCAAGCAGCTGAAAACAGCAAACACAAACCGTATGGCAAACCGAGCAAAAACAGCAAGGAAGACCACGGTCAGGATCGAAACCCTCACTACAAACGCAAAAAGGACGCTCCACAGGAGCAACCAAACGAAGATAGCCAAGTGCAAGCCCCACAACCAATAGAGGTAGACACCTCCTCCAAATTCAAACAGCTTACCGAATACAATCAGAACCACATAGTTTCTCCCCTAAGAGGAGAAACTCCTCAGAGCGACAAACGGGACCAAGACGGCAACGTATTAACAACATTGTCCAAGAAGAGTCCCAAGAACAAAAAATAACATACGAAAAAGCTGCAAAGGCTCGAAGAAATTGACAGTGAAGAAGAGTACTCTCAAGGCGACTCTGTCCATTTTTTAGGGAACGCTCCCGGCTGCCGTTCATTAAACGAAGGTTGGCTGGGAAAACACTAAAAATGTTAATTGATACTGGCGCGGCAAAAAATTATGTTAAGCCCATAAAGGAGGTGAAAACCATATTGCCAGTTGCCAAGCCATTCTCAGTGAATTCAATCCACGGGTTCACTGAAATAAAGGAGAAATGCCTGATGAACATTTTCAATCACACTTCCCTTTTTTCCTATTAGACACTCTGAGTTCGTTCGATGCCATTATTGGATGCGACTTGTTAACACAAGCCGGAGTACAGTTAAACCTTACAAAGAATCTACTAGAATACCAGGGCATATCTCAAAAAACGAAGTAGACCATGTCAGGCATATCAACACGGTACTCGAGTGCCTAATTGATGCCAACATGAGGGTAAGCCAAGAGAAAACGAACTCCTTTAAAGAAAGCGTAGAGTATCTTGGATTCATCGTAAGCAAAGACGGCACCAGGTCCGACCCAAAAAAAGTCAGGTCCATTCAAGAGTACCCCGAGCCAAAAGACATCTACAGTGTCAGATCATTCCTAGGTCTGGCAAGCTATTACAGAGTCTTTATAAAAGACTTCGCAGCTATAGCTCGTCCAATAACCGATATCCTAAAAGGAGTAAATGGTTCAGTAAGTAAATATAGGTCGAAGAAAATAGCAATCGAGTTCAATGAAACACAGCGCGACGCATTTCAGCGCTTGCGCAGCATTTTAAAAAAGCCTTTGACCTAACCACCGATGCCTCGGCTGACGGAATCGGTGCAGTTCTGTCTCAGGAAGGCAGACCAATTACCATGATTTCTCGAATCCTAAAGAGTGCAGAATTAAACTACGCAACCAACGAGAGGGAATTGCTTGCTATTGTATGGGCTTTAGGTAAATTACAGAACTATCTATATGGCTCCAGGGAAATCAACATTTTTACTGACCGCCAGCCGCTCACCTTCGTAGTAGCAGACAAAAACACTAATGCGAAAATAAAAGGGTGGAAAGCATACATTGATCAGCACAACGCCAAGTTTTACTATAAACCAGGCAAGGAAAATTTTGAAGCAGACGCACTGTCAAGACAAAATCTCAATACCCTACAAAACGAGCCCCAATCGGACGCTGCAACTGTTCACAATGAACTTTCCTTGACCTACACGGTCAAAGCCACGGACAAACACTTGAATTACTTCAGAAACCAAATCGTTTTGGAAGAAGCGCGTATCCCATTGAAACGCATCTTGGTCTTATTCTGCAACAAAACTCGCCACTTGATCAATTTTACCGATAAACACAATATCTTAAAAATCCTTAAAGAAGTGGTAAATACGGCGGTCGTAAACGCTATCCATTGTAACCTTCCCACATTGGCATTTTTCCAACACGAGTTAATTGCTCATTTTCCTGCTACAAAATTTCGGTTTTGTAAAAATTTCGTACAAGATATAACAGGTAAAAGCGATCAATTGGAAATAGAGAGAACGTCAACCAAATCCTGCGCGACTACTACTTTCCAAACATGAGCAACTTAGCCAAGGAAGTAGTCTCAAATTGCAAAGTTTGCACGCATACCAAAAAGCAAGAACTCGGCGAAACGCCCATTCCACAATACACCGGCGAAATGTTGCATATAGACGTATTCACATCCGACAAAAGACAATTCCTAACTTGTATCGACAAGTTTTCCAAGTTCGTCTTGGTACAACCAATAATATCAAGAACAATTGTCGATATTAAAGGTCCCCTGTTGCAAATTGTGAATATGTTCCCCAACACTAAAACAATATATTGCGACAATGAGCCTGCATTCAAATCAGAAACTATAACATCCATGCTGAAGAACCAATACGACATAGACATCGTAAACGCTCCTCCCCTGCATAGTTCAACCAACGGCCAAGTGGAACGATTCCACAGTACGTTAGTCGAGATCGCTAGGTGCCTAAAGATTGACAAAAAAATCGGGGACACAGTTGAATTAATCCTAAGAGCAACGGTTGAATACAATAAAACGCTACATTCGGTCACCTGCGAAAAACCAATTAAAGTTATTCACGCGGGCCCCGAAAAACGCAGTTCAGGCATTGCTTCCAAACTAGCAAAAGCTCAACAAAACACATTAAAAAGAAATAACGCAAACAGGTAAAACCGCGTATTTGAAGGAGGAGAGGAAGTATTCCTCAAAAGCAACAAGAGGTTAGGAAACAAACTAACCCCCCTCTGCACCAGACAAGAAATACAAGCAGACCTAGGAACGTCTGTCTTAATTAAAGGGAGGGTGGTCCACAAGGACAACATAAAATAGTTCTACCTTATAGTTAGTTAAGAATTAAGGTTTCCAAGACAAATAATTTCACCACTCAATCCAAATTACAGGTTCTCCCTCGTGGCACTTATCATCCTCGCAGTAGCAAACGGTCGGATCACCGATTTCTCGCATGCCAACTACATCCCAGTAATAGTCGGCACACTAGTAACCTTTCTGAATTTGTCAGCATAATAGAAGCGACAGAAAAATTATCCGATTTCTTTCCCCATTCACATATGCGCAATCTGCTAGATGTAGACACTGATCACTTGAAAACACTTCTGTCCATCCTTAAAATACACCATAGAATGGCGAGGAGTTTAGACTTCCTAGGCACAGCCTTGAAGCTAGTGGCTGGCACCTCTGATGCCGCTGACTTCTTAAAAATCAAGGTAACAGAAGCCCAATTAATTGAATCAAATTCCAGACAAATAGCCATAAATTCCGAAACACAGAAACAGATAAATAAACTAACTGACACTATTAACCAAATAATAAAAGCCCAACAAAATAAGTTAACCGACACCCCACACCTGTATGAGGCGCTCTTGGCGAGGAACAAAATGCTAACCATCGAAATCCAGAATTTAATCCTTACAATAACCTTGGCAAAATCTGGCATAGTAAATCCTACAATATTAAATCATGCAGATTTGAATTCACTTGTCAAACAAGACACCCCAATAGTTAGTCTAATAGAAGCATCAAAGTTAGGGCCTTACAGTCCGATGATATAATCCACATACTAATAGCTTTTCCAAGGATCGAAGCCAGATGTAAGAATGTCACCATCTATCCCGTGTCTCACAATCACACTATATTACGTCTCGACGAGAACTTACTGGCCGAATGCGAAAAGGACACCTTCGCGGTCACCGAATGCATCCAGACCACACACAACAACTCAACCCAGTTACCTAAAGGAAAAATTGCACGTAGATGACGGAGTTATCATCATCAATGAAGCAACGGTCCGCATACGCACTGACGATAACCCAGAAATAATCGCAAAGGGAACAAACTTAGTAATGTTCGAACGAGTAGCTACTAAGTAAGATTACGTAAACAATGTTGACACGCCAAGTTATGTGTTCAGTGCTCTGCACTAGCAACAGGCAGCAGCGATCGTATTTCACTTCTTATGCTGAAGTGCTGATCGCTTTGAATGCTGAGTCGGGATGCCGACTGTGGCGTGATGGCGCGATGCATAGGCTTTCTTGGGTAGAATTATGCTTGGCCTTTGTCGTTAGTTTTAGTTCGATTTTAAATAAAGAAGACTCAAGTCGCTTCAATTGTACTCCGTCGCACAGCCGATATATTTGTCTTTATTAAATACATTACTGTACCACAAGGGCAGTAATCATCAAAGGGGACGAAGTCAAGTCCTCCAACCTAAACTTCCTAACAGTCATCCACTTCAGTGTCTCACCTCGGACCGGCATCCTTACGGATCCCTCCTGACTTGAATTACGCAGTTAGCAGCTACGCGGGACTACCCCATTTATTAACTTGTACACATACAGTGGCGAATACACGTGGATACGTTTCTCATGTTAAACCTCACATGAAGACACCAACCAAATAAGACTATCAAAAAAAAATTTTTTTAAAACCTCCATCTTAGTCATAGTTTTTTTATGCATTTTTTTTTATTACATTTCGATTAGACATAGACTGCTAGTGTTAAGATATGTATGTGTATTGTCAGTACAGAGAAACGTGTGAATAAACATATGTAGATAATATGCAAAGAGTGACTGTATGCGACCTTTCGAGCCTTGTGGTGCGAGCGGGATGGCTACATGGACTGAGCGTGGCGTAGTGTTTCTGTGTGCTTTTTGACTTGTTGACATTGCTTATGTGAATATATGTATGTGCATATACAAATGTACATATGTACATATACGTATGATCATGCTTAGCTGTATCTGTATTTATGTGACATCAATGTATACACATAAACATATTCAAGTGCACAATTCTATTTTAATGCGTATATGTTTAATTGTTTATACTTGCAACAAAGTGTTACAAGTTGAGCTCTTTGTATTAAATGATTATTTGTATATATGTATGTATATACTACACCTCCCCTTTTTAGAAGGAGTTATTAAAACTATTATTATTATAGTATGTTAGGAAAATAGTTTTTAGTTTGTGTCTGGCCAGACAAATTTTCTTTCTCTTGTTTTTCGAAATTGTATGAATTTATATGCATAGTTCGACATAGTGTTAGGTCAGCAAAATACGTCTTTATTGATAATAGCTAACCATAGCAGCTTAATTAACTAGGTCTTTATTGTTTACTGCTGACCATATCAGATCTACTTATGACTGATGAGCCATCGATATCTATAATCGGTGTTTGCCAATTTCTCGGCCATAATTATAATCTGCTACTCGGTTGGATTCAATGAATCAAAACTTCCCTTGCCACAATCAGATTAGACAACGTTAGTAGTTTTACATTTATTATGCGTCCGTCGCATTCGAGTTCTCTTGGTACAGTAAATTCTTATATTCTTATATGCTACGAGAGAGAGTAATACAAAGTAAAATGTAAAGGGAAGCGCAAGAAGAGAGCCAACAGTGATGCTAGATTGAACTCTCTTTGAGCTTGCGATATATTCAGGAGTTCTCCTCCAACATGCTCCCCCTGTTGAAAGAACCAACTTTCAAATAAATGATTCTGGAAGCGGAGCGATCTTGTGAATTGGCCTTTTAAAGATTTCTTTTGCAGTCCTAAGTTCGACTACTCGAATTTTGTCATCAGGTCCGGCATTTACAGACACTACTCTTGCTAAAGGCCAATGTTGAGCCGGCACGTTGTCTTCATGTACTATAACTAGTTGTCCCAAGGCCACATTTTTCCGTAAATCCATTTGCTGCATTGTTGTAAGTTATGAACATAATCCCGTGCCCACAGTGTCCAGAATTGTTGTTTCAAATAGGTCACTCGCTGCCATCTATCCAGATACCGAAGTTCCGTTCCGGGAGGGTCCGTGGAATGGTAAAGTAATGATTCTGGTACTGACGTTAATTCGGTTCCAATTAGCAAATGCCCAGGAGTGAGAGCATTGAAATCATTGGGGTCATCTGAAGTGGGTGCTATTGGCCTTGAAATAAGGATAGCTTCCACAGCCGAGAACACAGTGAGTAGTTCCTCGAAAGTAAGGGCGCGTTTGAAATATTCTTCAGAGCCAGTGTCTTCGCTGATTTTACTGACGCTTCCCAGAGGCCGCCAAAGTGTGGAGCTCTAGGGGGAATAAAGCAAAAGTTAAATCCTTTAATTGAACTATATGTTTTTATGTGGTCTATGACGTCTGAGTTAAACAATTCTGACTTAAACTCAGCTAGCCTTGTAGCAGCGCCAACAAAGTTTGTGGCGTTGTCGCACACCATGCGCAATGGTATACCACGGCGCGCTACAAATCTACGTGTACAAAGCAGAAATGCATTTGTTGACAATTCGGAGACTAATTCAATATGAATCGCCTTTGAAGCAAAACATACAAAAATTGCCGCATATGTTTTGTACGGCGGCTTTCCGCGAATCCTGTAAGACGTGAAAAATGGGCCGCAAAAATCTACTCCTGTTACTAGAAATGGTCTTTCAGCTCGTAGTCGATCAGCAGGAAGATTGCCCATCAGTTGAGTCATGAGGCGAGGTTTACAGTGAAAGTAGCGGATGCAGCTTCGCACAACTTTTCTAATCAACGCTCTTGCGATGATTACCCAAATTCGTTCTCGTAAAAGAGATAAAATAAACTTTAGGCCAGCATGAAGATTTTTGGTGTGCAAGAATTCGATATATAGCTTGGTAAAACGATGAATTTGAGGTAGCAGGGCCTGGTGCTTGGCGTTGAATGGAAGGTCTCCGTTGTCGAGACGTCCTCCGACTCTCATTACACATACTGCAGTTTGTTCAAATATCATTGTGTGCATGAATGGTGTCAAACGCTGTAGACACGGTGTTAAGGTTTGTTTGTTTTTTAGTAAAGATATTTCATCAGCATAACATTCTTGTTCTATTAGTGCAACAATTTTCCAAAACGATTGATACATTTCTGTCTCAGTAATGCGAATATCGGCTATTGATGATGAACTTAGAGTGCGATCAGGCTTCACTTTGTTCACGCTGCGATAAAGGTATGAAACAATTCAAACGATTCGAATATACGATGAAGAATTATTTTTGATCATATTTAGAATAGATTGTGAATTAGCGTTGTCTGCTCTGCTACAAAGAAGTGCTGACTTGGTTCTTACTTCGATAGGCGGCGGAAGTGGTTCCCTAAGAATTGGCCATTCGGCCTTAGACAATTTTAAGAATGTTGGCCACAATGTTATCCACATGCTTGTTTGCAGCTCTGATGTCCGACAACCACGAGAAACAATGTCTGCTGGATTCTTGTTAGAAGGGACGTGCTTCCATATTATTTCTTCCGTGTGTTGTTGTAACTCTGATACTCTATTTGCTACAAAACAATTAAGTGTTGATGCATGAAGTTTCAGCCATTGCAGAACAATTTTTGAATCGGTCCAAAAGTATACCTTGTCGATGTATAATTTTAATGTCCTTTCGAATTTGCGCCAAGTCCGACTGAGCAACAATGCTCCGCACACTTCTAACTTAGGCAATGACTGTGTCTTGGTAGGTGCTATCTTTGATTTCGCAATCGGATGCGTTAGCATCGATACGATTTTGATGTGTTCACATATCGTGGTATTTGTAGATTTGTTAAGTCTTTAAGATCCTGTAAAAGTTCTTTCCATCTTTCCTTAATTTGACCATCGACAGGCTCATCCCAATCTAGGCCGTTGAGTGTCAAGTCTTGCATAAGAATTTGGCACCGAACAATGACCGGACTTATGAATCCCAGCAAGTCAAACATTCTTGCTACTACTGAAAGAATTGATCGTTTTGTATATGGTTCTTGGTGGTCACAAATGTATCGAAATGTAAAGATGTCACTGCTGGGCATCCACGTCATTCCCAGAGTTTTGGTAGTGTCTTGATCTTCCATGGCGATAAATAATTCGTCCTCTGAAGTTTTCGTAATTTCCTTGCAGTTGCTACTAAATTTTGTAAGATGCAATCCAGCCTGTGCTAAGATGTCTACTGTATAATTTTTAATGTGTTGAAGCTCGGTTACGCTATCAGCTCCGGTTAGCAAGTCATCCACATATAAGTCGTTGCGTAATGTTTTAGCTCCTATATGATGATTATGTGAGTACAAATCGGCAATATGGTGAACGCCTCTGATAGCTAAGAAGGGTGCAGCTGACATGCCATATGTCACGGTGTTGAGCTCGTAAGTTTTTAGTTCTTCTGTTTTTGTTGGTCGCCATACAATGCGCTGAAATCTTCGGTCTCTTGGATCTAATTGGCGATACATCTTGGCTATGTCGCCTGTAAGTGCATATCTGTTCAGACGAAATGATAGAAATGTTATAAATAGGTCTTGTTGAATTGTGGGGCCAATCATTAACAGCTCATTTAATGATTTTCCCGATGATGTTTTAGCCGAAGCATCAAACACAACTCTAAGTTTCGTAGTAACGCTTTGCGGACGCAACACGCAATGATGAGGTATGTAATAATGCGGTTCGTTGTGGCTTGCGACAGTTTTGGTAGACATGTGGCCAAGTTTTACATACACGTTGATGAAATCTACATATGCTTTTTTTAGTTGATCGTCGCGGTCGAGACGATTTTCTAAGGATTTGAAACGCCGTACTGCGTTGTCGTAGGAGAATCCTAATTTCTCTGGGGGTTCCTTAAATGGAAGTCGAACTTGGAGTCTTCTATCCGATTTTACAATTGCATTTTTACAAAAATGGCTTTCGCATTCCTGTTCTTCTTTGGTTTGTCGGTTACCAACAAACTCACAGTCTTCAATTTCCCAAAATCTTTTAACTAGAAGATCAAGTGATGGGTTGACGTGTGCCAATAAACATTGTTGTCGAGGCCTACCGTGTGTGGTTTCCAAATTTCCACTAACTATCCATCCATATTCCGTGTTGATTAAACATGGCATGTTTTCGCCCAAGCCTTGCTGACCATCGAGGATTGCTGCAAACAGCCCATTCGTGTTTATTAAAATGTGTATCTTGTGGGGCTTGTTGAAATACGGATCGGCTTGATTGATCCGTAGGTATGGTCCAATTTGATGTATCGATATGCTCGTGTGGTTGCTGAGCACAAATTTTCTTAATGACGGCAAAGTTGGCGGACCACTTTAATGATGAATGCCTAGAACGTATTGTCGCAAACGCATTGTGTTTAATGCCTTGACTGCTTCCGGTAATGCCGCTGAATTCGTGAGATACAAGAGTCCTATCCAGATTTAGCCGCTTGGCAGTCTCTTCTGTAATAAAATTAAGTTCAGAACATGAATCTAAAAGTGCCCGTACAGTATGTAATTGGCCAGACTTATCCATTATGTGAACCAATGCTGTAGGAAGCATCCCCTTTTTATCAGTGTTCGTTAATAACGAAGTGCTTTGTGAATTAGTTATTGGATTAACAGATTGAATCGATGATGATAGGTTTTCTATCGGGGTGAAGGCGAATTGATGCAATAACGTATGATGTGCCGATCGGCACACCTTGCACTGGGAGAGTGGGGGACAATCCTTGACGCGATGTCCCGTTCGCAGACAGTTAAGACATGCATTTGTCCGTTTGACTGTTTCGAACTTTTGTTGTAGCGATAACTCTCCAAATGATTTACAATTACTAACATAGTGTGCCGTCGAATGGCAGTGTAAGCATTGAGAGTTAATATTGAGGAATGCCTTTGACGTTGATGGTCGTTTTCCTCCTAGTGAACTATTGCGCTGACCGAGTTGACCTGTCTGATGACTTTCTAGGAACTGGCAGCGGCGATGAAGAATTGTGCAGAATTCCTCCCACGTTGAAAGCTTGTCGAAGCTTTGCTTTTCGTCGTAAACGCCTTTGGTCTCGGCATCAACCTTCATAAGAAGTATGTGAATCATGATGTTATTCATTATTTCCTCAGTTGATCCTAGTGTAAGAAGTGATCCGCGTATAGCGGACGCATTATCGATGAGCTTCTGCAAAAGTCTTGCTTCTGGTTGCTTGACTAATGGTAAATTGAACAGACTCGATATACAATCATGGAAGATTAGAACGTCGTTGTCGTAGCGAGCTTCTAATCTTGACCAAGCTTGACTATAGTTTTGTTCGGTGACTTGGAACGACTGCACGACCTCCAGTGCAGGTCCCGATAAACATTCGAGAAGATAATTGAACTTATCAATTGTTGGCATGTGGGTATCGTTGTGAATTAGATTCAGGAAAGACGATTTGAATCTCTTAAACGCTTAATATTTACCATCGAAACTGGGTAATTTCAGTTTAGGTAATCGTTGACTGTGAACCACTGTAGGAGACATTGAAGAACTCATAAAACTCATATCCGATGTGTTTACTGGTCCCGTTGAACGTTTCCTTTGTAAAAGAGACAATAAATGTACCTTGACCTTTATGTACATTTCATCTAAATTACTGCGCTCTTTATCAATTACGTATAAATTTTCAATTTGTGTTTGAATGTGAGTAATTTGCCTATAATGAGATTCAAGTATTTGAAGTCTTCAGTCTAGTGTATCGGCAACTTCTTGGTCGCTAGTAGCAATGATCTTTTCATGTAAAGTTCGAATATGATTTTCAAACTGAGTCCGCTGGGATCTAAGATTTGTTAGTTTGTCTGTTCCCTTTGAGCTTACGGGAGTGTTTGAACCGTCTTTGCCCATAATGCTTCAATAAACCCCAGCAACACCTCCAAGCAGCAGAACCAACGCGAATGTTGAATAGTTATATGTGTATGTTCGCAAACTTAACTGTTTTTTGATGTACAGTTGGCGCAGGCACTCACGCTTGTTTGTGTTCGATATGTAAAGAGTGGAATGACAAACGACGAAAATATAACTGTTCGGTTTTCTCTTATTGGACATGTGCGAGTACTGTAATTGTTTGATTGAATACTTGCGATTTTATTCCAATTACTTTACTGCTTAAGAAGTCATGAAACAACGAGTCCAACTTGCACTTGAACCAAAACTTATTTAACAGCACGTTTCTGATCCTGTCACGGTCGCCAAAATGTTGGCCAATTTCTCGGCCATAATTATAATCTGCTACTCGGTTGGATTCAATGAATCAAAACTTCCCCTGCCACAATCAGATTAGACGACGTTAGTAGTTTTCCATTTATTTTGGCGTCGGTCGCAATCGAGTTCTCTTGGTACAGTAAATTCTTATATTCTTATATGCTACGAGAGAGAGTAATACAAAGTAAACGCAAGAAGAGAGCCAACAGTGATGCTAGATTGAACTCTCTTTGAGCTTGCGATATATCGATAGTTTAGCTATTTAACCCAATGGTTAATATTTCAGAATAATTAAATTAATGAATGTAAATTCAGGAGCTCTCCTCCAACAATCGGGTTACATACTTAATTGACATACATTTCCATTTGTTCTATATTATAATTGTCTTAATGTTATCTTATTTTATATAATCTAAACACCAACATACTCCCGGCCTTTGAACACTTGTTCAACGTTATCCAAATTACTGGGGGCTGGGCTTACTGCAACAGGAGTCGGTATGGGATTGACGATCCTCACGGTTGTCTGCTCTGGACTATTGTGTCGTGGGGGTTGTGAGCATGTTCTTATTCCATATACCATCACAAGAACCAATGGTATTGTTAGCGCTACGTAGGAGACGATAACATGGTGAGCCGGCTGGCTGGGGGCTTCTGGTAATTTCCAGTGTTGCTTTGTTTCCAGGTTTCCTTGAATGTTGCTTAGTTCGTCGTAGCTTAGCTGCATCTTTGTGAATTGTGTTGTTGTTGGCGCTACTTTTGTTGGGCCAATGCTGTAGTTGCCAAATCAGACATATGGCAATTTCATTGTGTCTGTCGTAGTTATACGGTGACCTGTTATTCGTATAGCAGAACTCCTTGCTGTACACGTCGGGTCTAGAGTTAACAATCCAGTCTTCTTAAAAGTGACACCTTGTATATTATCGTCACAAGTCACTGCGAGTTCAATTGGTCTAGTGGTGGCAAAAATCCACTGATTTCTGTGATACATGTCGTCCCACACGAATGACCTGTTTGTGTGTTGTATTTGACAAGTTGATGATTTTGTGTTTTTGAATAGCTGGAACTCACAGTTGCTATTAGCCGTAACCGTCGTTTGTTTATCAAAACAAATACATTGCTCGTTGTTGAGCTGATGGCATAGTTCCAAATCGGCTCTTGAAAGCCCAATGTATTGATTCTGTTCCTTGTTGACAGCAATGATGGGAATTTTAATGTTGTAACGGGCTTATTTTGCTATGATGGGCATCTGTAAATACTCGGGAAATTTCGGTTTGAATTCGTTGCAAATTCCCTGCAATAACTGTCATCTGAGTAGTTAGCGTGATATACCATTGCAATGCCTTTACCGCATTGTCCTGGAGCTTGGTCATGTCGTTCATTTATTGTTCCATTAGTTTCACCTGATTTTCAATCGTTCAATTTAACGTTGAGTCAATTACAGATGTCTGATTTTGCAGCAAGTTCAATAAGTAGTCTTCATTTGATTTAGCCTTTCGTATGGTGCCTGACATCTCTGTTGCATACTTTGAGTCCAGCACACCAAATAAGCCGTTCGCAATGTTCCCAATTATATCTAAAGGCGATCGTCGTTGGCGTTCTATGTGAAGGAAATCATTTCCTGTCCGTAGCTCTGAGTTGACATACTCGAAGTGCCTCTGCATTGCGGTGCATGCCTCGGGAACCTTCATTAACACGCATATTTCTCCAACCTTTACTACTCCGTCTGAAAATGTCTTCAGGTCGGCCCAATATGGTTCGAGATCGTAGAATGCCACAATAGTCCAGTCAGACGTTGCCATCCTTCCTGTGCCAATACTTTCATAGTATATGCCTGGTTTGGGGTTGAATCGAGTTATATTAGTTCTTTGAGCAAATGCTATAGGCAATGACAACAGCATTAGGCAGATCGTCATTGCCAACGGTGGCAGACCGATCAATAAGCGTCTTTTTGTTTTTGGTTCTGCGTTGTCCTCGATACCAGGGTCTTTTTGGGAATTCGATTCTGTGTCATCTGCCTCGATTTTACGTATTGTCGCCGTCTCTCTAAGCAAGGGGGCCAATTTATGGATAGCCCGCTTGTAGGTGCCTCTGGCTGTTTTAACGTCTACCACGCGGACGTATCCATCCAGGCCTGGATATAATTTAATAATTCGTCTAATTGGCCACTGCAAAATTGGCACATTATCCTCCTTTAGAATTACCATCATGCCTTCTTTGACATTGTTATATGGTTTTTTCCACTTGGATGTACCCTGCAGTTCTTGTAGGTACTCTTGAGACCATTGGGTCCAGAATGTATGCTTAAGTCGTTGCACTAATTCCCATTGCTCTGGAATCGATCGCTGTGTTATTGGCTCTGCATCTGGTTGGGCTACTAATGGTTCTCCGATCAATAGGTGGCCTGGGGTTAGAGCTGTTAAGTCGTTGGGATCGTCTGAGTTTGGCGTTAACGGACGAGAGTTCAGCACTGCTTCAACATTGACAATGATGGTAGACAGTTGTTCGAACGTTAAGTTTGCTGTCGATACGTTTTTCAACAGTAAATGCTTAGCGGACTTTACCGCAGCTTCCCATAATCCTCCGAAATGTGGAGACCGTGGTGGTATGAACTTAAATTGCACTCCTTTTTGATTGCAAAATTCCTTGATACTACCTGCTGCCGCTTCTGAGTGTATTGTATCGGTCAGTTGGTTAAGTTGGTTGTTTGCTTTAACAAAGTTTGTTGCATTATCGCAGTATCTTCCTCTGGCATCTTCCTCTGCGCCCAATAAAGCGCTGAAGCGCGCCCACAAATGAGGAGGTGGACAGGTCTCCGACCAACTCCAAGTGAACTGCCTTGGTTGCAAAGCATACAAATACTGCAATGTAGGCTTTGTCGGGACGTTTTCCTCGAACCTTATGGTGGATCCAGAATGGTCCACAATAGTCTACTCCGGCGTTGAGAAAAGGTCTATTCTGAGATACCCGATGCTCAGGTAAGTCACCCATGATTTGTTTAAAGAACTGAGGCCGGTACTTGGTGCATACTACGCAGTCCTGGATCACGGAACATCGGTTTCACCTTAATGATGTGGTACTGTTGCCGAGCTATTCCGCGTTGTGCCTCATGTCCACAATGAAGATTCTCTTCATGAAGTTTCCATAGTATCATTTTTACCACCGGATCATTATATGGCAAAAGATATGGATTCCTTGTTTCCGTTGATACTGGTGCTTGTTGTAGCCGAGTTGCTACTCGTACGATTGAATGTTCGTCCAGTATTAGTGGCAATGTTGCAACCGTGCTTTTGCGATCTAGCGGTTGATCAGGTCGTTTCTTTAAGTGCCGTAAATCATATGCAAATCCTGTTTCTTGAATTTGCTTAATGATAACTCTACGTGCTTGGTCCAACTCTTCCACCTCTAACTGAGCCGTTGGTTTCCTGTTCTGCTTGTGACAAAACCGTAGAACATACGCAACTATTCGCTGTAGCCGGTAAAACGAATTTCTGTGATTTACCGTATATATCCATTCACTCTTGTTGTTTGCCGTGGCAGTCACCATGTTGAATACCTTGGTTTTCTTCTCAGCGGTATCCATCGTGTGCTCTGTAGGCTTAAATGGTGCTGGCCAGCCACGATGTGGTCCATGCAAAAATAGTGGTCCATACAACCATAATGTATGTGTGCTAAGCTGAACTGCTGATATGCCACGAGACAGAAAATTAGCTGCGTTGAGCGCTGATGACACATGACGCTATTGCCTTGGATGTGATACTGCGTGTATTTTTGTCAACCGATTAGCCACAAACGTGTGGAAATGTGATGCCCGTGAATTAATCCACGAGAGTACTACTGTTGAGTCTGACCAGAGAAATGATTCCACACTTTCTGATCCTAATTGGAGATCCTGTCGATCTCTATCCGTGAGTTCAGCTCCAAGTACAGCTGCACATAGTTCCAGCCGGGGCAGTGTCTGTTTTTCCAGGGGAGCCACTCTCGACTTGGCGCACAACAATCTGACCGACATTTGGCCATTTTTATAGGTTGATCGGACATAAACTGCCGCACCATACGCCTTTTCTGATGCATCGACAAATGTTATGCAGTTCCTTTGTAGTCGGGACTTTGCCATAAAAAATATGCCTTGGAATTTTCATGTGATTTAGTGCCTGTACATCCTTTCATTAGGCTTCCTATTGCTTCTCCAAATACGGCGGTAGGTTACCATCCATCTCAATTCGTTCGGTAGCAACATGTTGAAGAAACATTTTCGCTCTTACCACTACCGGTGCGAACAGTCCTAGAGGATCGAAGATTTGACCGACTTCAGATAGCACCACTCGTCTGGTTATTCCTTTTGTATGTCTTTGAGCCTTTCCACATAATTGGTCTTCTTTGGGTGCCCATATGATTCCCAATGTTTTGACACTTGTTTGTTCCAGTGTGTCACCGAGATTGATGTCAGCAATCGTATCTTCCTTTGGAATTTCCTTTAGAAGTTGACTGCTATTTGAACACTATTTTCGTAAGTTGAAACCCTTAGGTCTCAAGATTTCTAGAAGCTCTTGTCTTATTTGCAGGGCTTCAGGTAAACTGTTTGCTCCTGTGAGACAATCATCAACATAAAAGTCATATTTTAGACAGACACTTCGTCGCTAAATATGGGGCTGATCATCTGATTGAATTGATCGGCAGGGTTTATCCAAACTTGACGATACATTTTTTCAATATCCGCCGTGAACACATATTTGTGATCCTTTGCCTGTCCACCTT
Source organism: Drosophila willistoni (assembly GCF_018902025.1). NCBI lineage: Eukaryota > Metazoa > Arthropoda > Insecta > Diptera > Drosophilidae > Drosophila > Drosophila willistoni. The sequence continues at coordinate 10,427,442 of NW_025814047.1, forward strand.
CCTAATTTATCTTCTGCTTCAAAAAACTAATAACGTCTAGTCTTTGCATTCATTATCAAATTGTAAGAGGACTTCTTACCAAGCTCTCGAACCTGTTCTGTGATAGCCAAACCTTTTCGGCTGACATATTAGCTTTCTCTGAAACTTGGCTTAACTCCTCTGTTTTGGATAATGAAATTCTTTCTAATAACTTTATTTCTTATAGGCTTGATCGTGTTGGTCGTCGCGGCGGTGGAGTACTTATTGCTGTCAACTCCAATCTGTGTTCAAGTGTTGTGCCGATTGATCTGCCCTTAGGTGTTGAGTTTATTTGCGTCGAAATTACATGTTCCAACTTTAGCTTATATATTTCTTTTTCATATATTCCTCCAGCTTCTGATATAACGACCTATATGCATCATGCTGATGCTTTGCAAACTATTTTTAATCGTCTTAAAGATCGCGATTTCCTTATAGTTTTAGGTGATTTCAACTTGCCTAATATTTCTTGGCTTGTTGATGATAATCTATCTTTCTTAATTCCTTCATCTCAACATGTTTTTCTTGATAGCCTACTTGAATGTCCGCTATATCAGTTGAATTCTTTCCTTAACTCTTCTAAAAGAATCCTTGATCTTGTTTTTGTCTCTGATCCCACTGTTAGTGCTGTATCCCGAACACAGCCCCTAGTGAAACCTGAAGATCCCTATCACCCTACCATTGAACTTACTATTTCTTACAATTCCGTTACTAATTCATTTAATAACATCGCAAATTCTCGTCGTAGATGTTTTCGTAAGACAAATTTCAATCTTCTTAACAGCCTTATTTTCTTATTTGATTGGTCATTTCTATTTGAGTGCTGCGATATAGATCGTGCAGTGAAGTTTTTCTACTCTGCTCTTAATTCTCTAATTGATAAATGCGTTCCTTATGTAAATGTCTCTACCGTCTCCAGCGCGCCAGTCTGGTTCACACGTAGGCTCTCTAATCTCCGTAACATTAAATCGAGATATTTTAAAAGATTTAAAAAAACTGGTTCGCGACTTGACTATGCAAATTACTGTATAGCCAAATCTCAATTTTGTCTTTTAAACACTCAATGCTACAATAATTATATCGGTCGCTGTAAGGTTGAATTTTATAAGAACCCCAAAAGATTTTATAACTTTGTTAATTCCAAAGACGCTCTAATGTACTACCCTCCACCTTCAGATTTAATGACCAGACTGCTAATAATGATTCAGATATTGCAGATCTGTTTGCTAAATTCTTTCAGTCGACTTATTCTACTACTGTTTCGGAACCCACACCCTATCCCTTTTCAATCCCACATTTAAATTGTATGTTTTTTCCTTGTATTACTGAAGACTGTATTATCTCTAGCTTGTCATCTATGACGTCTTCCTTCGTTCCCGGTCCTGATAATATACCTAGTTGCATCCTTAAAATGTGTTCGAATTCCCTATCTAAGCCTTTATCTCGGTTATTCTTTTCTTTTATTATTCCGGTTTTTAAAAAGGGTAGCAAATCGGATGTTTCTAACTACCGTGGCATTGCCAAACTTTCGGCAATACCAAAGCTGTTTGAGAAAATTATTACGTCTTCCCTTCAACACCTATCCAGATCCACTATTTCTCCTTGTCAGCATGGATTCATGAAAGGTTGTTCGTCGCTTACTAACCTTTTAGAATTGACTACCCTTGTACACCATGGCTTCCGTAAAAAGTGTCAAACTGATGTCATTTATATAGACTTTAGTAAGGCTTTCGATACGGTTGATTCATTTCCTATTCACCTTAGTAGATGTCTGACTAACTACTCTCTTCATGAACCTTTTCGTGTTCTTTGCCAATCTTTTAACAACCTTTCTCACCTAATTTCTCCTCATCTTTCTGTCACTTCTCTTCGCGCTATACTTTTTAATCATCTACAGCGAAACCAATAATAATATTCTGGACTTGGATTGGCTGCAACTCATCCCTGACCACATTGGCTGTGAATCGGGGCATAGCTGGCACCTTATGCAAATAAAACACCTCCACCGGGTCGGGGATGTTTAGTTGTGTATATAGCTAAGCTATCTTTTTCAATTAATTACTGTCTTTAGCTTAAGCTTTTTCGTCGACTGCTGTGTTAGTTGACGTAAATAAATAAATAAATAAATAAATAAAACTGAACCGCAGAAGAATTGAGAAGAGCTGACTCTGTACAACTGGTCCTGGATATAAAATGTCGTTCAGTGATTTTCCTGATGACGTTTTGCATGACTCTTAGCTTGGTGGTGGTACTTTCTGGCTTCAGTACACAATGATGCGGTATAAAGTAATGGTTCTTGGGAATTTGTTCTACCATTACCTGCTTCATATGTCCAAGCTGTTCATATTCTGACATAAATTTTACATACTCCTTTTTTATGTCAGGGCTCATTCGCCTCTCTAACGACATGAATCTTCTTATGGCTACTTCCCAAAATTCTCCAAGAGATGAAGTCTCTTCAGCAAATAGAAGCTTTACAATGACTCGATTGTCCGCCGCCGTGTGTAGGTTATCGAGGAAGAATTTTTCAATTCTTCAAATTCACAATACTCTTCCTCCGGACTCCTTTACCTTTTCATTGGCTCTAGTGTGTCTAGCTGCCAGAATCTTTCTAGAGATTCCTCTGGATTCGTCACGCCTACCATACATGTGATTGAAGCGTTGACATATTAATTCTGCCAGCAATAATCCATCCAAACTCTGAGTTTTGTAATGTTGGACGGTTTCGATTGCCCCGTCTTCTTTCTGGTAGCAGTATAGCATAGTGATCATCAGCTCCCAACAGCATATAAATTTTTCCTGGTTTATCAAATGTTGGGTCCGCTAATTGAATGTTGTCTGGTAATTTGACTTTCTGCGTTATTTGTTCTGTGTGTTGGTCACCTATTATGTGTGGCAATACAAATGCCTCAACTAGCATTGCGAACTTGCTGTATCTTGACCTTACAACCAAGCTTACTCGCGCCTTGCTTATCTGTGGTTGACCACCCACTCCATTTATGTGCACATGAGTCTCGCTAATTTTTAACGATAATTTCTTTACCAGTCTCTCTGAGACGAGATTTATTTGTGAGCCGTTATCCAGGAGCGCTCGAAATTCTCCTTTCCTTTCATTGATCCCTTTTACCACTACCTTGGCCGTTGCCAACAGGGTGTATTTTCTGCCAATTCCATATTCAGAAGCAGATGTAGCCATTTGGTTGCCTGTTTCTAAATGCAACATTGGGTTATGTTCTTGTCGCATTTAAAGCATCCCATCCAAGAGCAATTTTTTCCCATATGGTCCGGCTTGAAGCAATTGACACACAATTTGTGTCTCTGCACCTAATTAAGTCGCTCTGCTGCGGATTTGATTTTGAACTTTTCACATTGGAAGAGTTTGTGCTTTGCTCTTTCGCAGAAAGCACACAAGGTGCTGTTTGTCCCAGATGCTGTTGCGCATGTCTTCCTTGGATTTGGTTTGTCAATGCTGCGATTTTCGTTTCTTGGTTTCCCAATCGCCTCTAATGTTAGGAAGCGCTGTTCCAAGAAGATAGGAAGTAAAGGACTTCCTGCAGATCCCTTGTGTTGGAATAAGATTGCTCATATAGTGCGTGGTTGAATCTATCCAATTTTCTTGTCATATGAAATATTATGACAGCATCTGACGATTCCATATTGACGCCTACATTTTTTAAGGTTTGCAATGATTCAATAATGTTGTCATGCAAATTCTTTATAGAAGCTGCGTCATTTCCCACAATTGGGTGATCAAACAGCTTTGCCAGTATGGCTGTTACTAGAATTCGTTTGTTATTAAAACGTTCCTGCAACACTGACCAAGCAGTGTTGTAATTGGCTTCTGTTAATTCCAGGTGCCCGTATCAATCTCTCTGCTTCTCCAGAAAGGTTTGATTTTAAGTACCACATTTTCTCTATCGTGGATACATTTGACTCATGAACCACCTTTTTATAGATGTTGCCATTTCAGATAATCCCCATCAAATTTTGGAATGGGAATTTTGGGTAGTTGCAATGATTGTATCGATTGCAATACAGGTGGTGATTGTATCACTACATTTTCTGCTGGCGCCACACAGAATATCAGCATTGCATTTTGTGCTGCTACAAACGTAGCTATTTTATATCCGGCTTCGGTTGGATTTTCAGCTAGCCGATGAATCTCATAATGGATTTCTTCAATTTGCATCCATAATTTGTCGACTACCGATTTGTAAGTCATTTTTTCTTCAGGCACAATTTGTCTTAATGTCCTGGACAATGAATCCAGCAGAGCACTTTGCTTGCGAACCAGTGGTTTGATCACGTCTCGCTCTTCCTTCCGTTGGCGAGCTTGTCTCTCTAGTTTTATCTTTGCCAAATCGTCCTTCCAATCTTCCACTATATTAGATACAACCGCCTTCATTTTGTCGAAGTAGTCCGTTACAAAGTAGTCATCTTCAGTTGGCACGTCATTTAATTTGTCCATCAACTCCTGATGACTTTTCTCGAAGTTCTCCCACATGTATTCCAGGAGCTCAAGTTTCTCCTCGAAATAAGATGGCTTCGTTTTCCTGGCGAAAGAATCTTTTTTGGTATTCCGAATGAAGGCCTGGATTGCCTCTCCTCGTTCTGTCTGCTGCTTATAAAACTCCTCCATGTTCTTTTATATTCTTATGTAATTGCTTATTTGTATTAGTACTTGACCCGATGGGAGTTTATTTATTTTGTCAAAGACAGGGAACGCTCCGACTCGTTCCTAAAATTGGTCAAGTGTAGCACAAATAAGAATAAAAAATAAATCGAAGTCGCCTTTTGATTGGTGTTTTAACAATAGTTTATTTTTATTTCCAATATACCTATTCTTTTACACTGATAAATGCCACGACAGTGGAACCAATTTTTTTGAGTTTCTTTGTTTCAAAAATTGCTGACCAATGCCAAACTATATACTCGTGCGTACTACCTGGGTTAATGACCGAGTTTTTTATGATTTGGTCGCCTTGTTGACACAAATCGTTGTTAAATGTTTTTGACAAAGTGATCGCCTAGTTGATCAACTTTTATTCAATGGGTATGCACTTCTACCCCATTGCAGAAAACCAACTCCTAGTTTTCCAATAAATTGTTTTTATTCGCCAAGGTGGCTACGCAATGATTGCAAAGTTAATCAATTGCGATGTTTTTAGTCCCCAGATTGATGTGAAATGTTCATCAATTTGTGCCCTCGCCTTGGATTGTTCTGTGTCCAAAGCGTGCAAAGAAAGTAGTCGCCTAGTTGATATCTATAATCGGGTTACATACTTAATTGACATACATTTCCATTTGTTCTATATTATAATTGTCTTAATGTTATCTTATTTTATATAATCTAAACACCAACAGCAAACATTAGACTTTTTAGATAAAACGGTTTTCCACTTTGAAGGCCATATTTAAGGGCCCCGGCCCTCTGTTCTTTTTTTTTTTAATTTTCGTGTATTTTTCTCTTGGAGCAAAATGCAAAGAAATTTGTAAATTAGAAATCAATTTTTTCACTTATAGTATTATTAAAGAATAAATCTTATCTAATTATTTTTATCTGAACAACTTAAAAAAACATTAGTCTATTAAGTGGTGCATTTTTCATGACCAGTATGCCAGTATACACACACAAATGATGGCATGACGTCTGGCATTTGACATTTTAGAGACTCTGATAAATGATAGGTGCCTTTAAATTGTGTAATAAGACCATAGGGGATAACTGAGTTAAATTTATAACCTAAGTAAGTCGTAGCTCACCCTCACAAAAACACACGAACACTCTAGAGCCACCACATGCCTACGGCCAACTCCGCCCTTATGGACAATTTTTTTTTATTTTCCATGTTTCTAGTCCGATTTTAAAAAAATTTGGTAGGTTGGTAGATATTTATAAGTCTGGTGTGCTGGTTTCTATAATCAAAATATTGCAGGAGGCAATACGATTTTTCTAGATTCTGGAGGCGAAAGTAGGCCTGGCAAAAATGTTAAATATTAATAATCTGCACGCATACTAAGCAAATCAACACATTAAATTTTGTGTTTCTAGCTATGTTAGTTTTCGAGAAATCCAGTTATATTTAATTTTCGGTGGTGTAAGGGGGCGTGGGAAAATTTGAAATAAACTTGAACACCGTATTTTATGATAAACACCCTTTTTATGGTCTAATTTTAGGACGTAAGAAAAAAACGATATCCTTTCGAAAATAGCCTAGTTCAGCTCTTAGCTAGTCACGAGTCACATATCCAGCGCTGTAACTTTTCAACGACAATCGAAAAATTTGTTGACTATAAATTATGTAGAATTTATAGATTCGAATTGTACTTCTCGCTAGAATATTAAGCCTAGTGAAAGAAGGCAACCTAACATTAATTTGGTTTTCAACGGCATCACGGCACACCAGAGTAATTTCACCGTATCGTGAGCAAGGTGTTCTGCTCCTTTGAAGACAAGCAGGCCTTCGACCGAGTTTAGCCCGATGGACTTCTACACAAATTGAAATAACCGCTATCTGCTTCGCACTACATGATCTTAAAATCATACCTCGTTGATATGCGATTTTAGGTCATGTGTGAGAGCTCGATGTCCAAGATTGAGCGCATAAGCTCTCCAAGATGTAGTGGTTACTCGGCAGGAGATGTCAGCACTCATCGCACCTGCTGCTCTACAAGGCCATTCTAAAGCCTGAATGGACTTATGGCATTCGACTCTGGGTAATTCCACCCCCATTTGATGATTACCTTGCACAATATTTGCTTAATGTCCATTTAGGATAGATCGCAAATAATAATAAATTTCAAAATATCAAAGACGCTATCGTCGGCTGTGCCGATGTTTTTATACCATTCTAGTTCTAGGCAATAATACATGTTCAAAATTAATTTCCTGCAACTCAATTTATCAATACACAAACAAAATATTAAAACTATTACTCTTTTTTTACTAGGCAAACCACGGCAGGCATACATGCAATAAGGGAAGGAGGGGGATGCGTTGTGTCCGAAGCGATGTTGGCAATACCCAAAACAGACGTGCCCACTAATGAGTTGCGTAAGGTGAAAATTTACGGCACCGTGCTGCACATCGGGGAGCATTCTATGGGTCCAACGCGCCTTGGATGATTGATTTATGGACCTCCGCTGCCAAGTAGCTAGACTTCTCTATCTAGCCTTCGCTCCCTTCTAGGTGGGCCATCCTCGGGCCATAATGCCATTTTTTGAGCTTCGTCCGCCTGCAGCTCTATCGGAACTATTCCCGCGATAACAAGCGAGGCATCGTCGGAGATGGTACTGAACACACAACAGACTCTGAGCGCGCTAAGACGATATGCTGCCCGGATACCTCTGGTATAACTCTCGGTCTTCACTGCCTCTGTCCACACCTGTGATGCTTAGAGAATGATGAATGTTGTATCGATATCTACTTTAAGCTGTTGCAAATCATTGGCACTGCCTTTTAAAACTAGAAGCAGGTTGCCCCTTGCTGTTTGTCTCCCTTTTTGGACACATTCGCCCACGGCTTTGAGCTTAGCATCCTCGCTACGTGTCACAAGTTTTAGAATGTCACTATATTACATATTCTAGTTGTGAACGCCAAACGTATCGGACGTGTTGCGGATGGTGTAGCATGTTCTGAAATATCAAGTGATCACTGTACTCAGTGAAACACATTAATAATATTATAAACATATTGTATCACTTTGTTACAATATTTATGTATACAACATTCAAGTGCCATGCCTCCATAGCATGGTGCTAGACATTGCTGAGTCGGCAAGTCTAACATGCGCATCCACTCTGTCCCCAATATGCAATATGATACATCCTCTCTCTTCCGCTGCGGCGGCATACATATATACATACATACTTTTATCTAAACATTTAAATATTTATACATTCATACATTTATACATAAGCATACCGCTCCTCTGCCGGCGTCACTGGCAGCGCAGCTACGCGGTCTTAGCTTTAGTTAACAATTGTTATAGAATTAAGAATCAGTGAATAAAAACCAACTCAAACTGCTAAGACCTACTGGTGTCTTCAATTAAAACTATACAATCTAACATATTTGGAATGACCCTTCTTCCGGGCATATTATAATGGTTTCAGTGGGTAAATACTATGTATGTATAACGGTAAACGGAATAACAAACAAAAACAAAGTGAAGAACAATAACATAAACCAACTGTATTATCTGCCTCTGGCCTGCCAATCAGAAAAGACTTATAAACTGTTGCACCTTTTTGGGGAGCAATTTTTCTAAAGAGGGTTGCATATTTGCGTGCTGCAAGAAAAAAGCAAAAGTGACACATACTTGTCTGCGGCTCCGGCCCCAACAGGCACAAACATGGGCATGCCAAAATGGGCAATAAAGCCAACAATTGATATAGCTCCTACAGCTAATTAATTAAGCGCTACAGGACAAGGAGAGCTTTTCAACATTGAAAAACTACCTCAATGTAAAGAACATCCCATATGCATAGAGAGTAGTTCTACACCACACCACCAATCCCATGGACATCTTTGTGCTGTGTATTTAAATTTTTCTATTTATTCTTATACATATAAATTTATTTATTTTTTTTTTGCCTTGTGTTTCTTTTGGCTTTATAATGGCTTGTTGTCTACCTATTTGCAAGCATTCTGATCGTTTTGATGATCAGTATAGAGCAATATCTTGTTGGCTTTGCGATAATCTTATTCACTTAAAATGTGCTGGCCTCAATGGCCGCGACTACGACAAATTTTCTGGTTTGTCTGTGTCTAAGCCTGAGCTTGGCTTAATGCGCTGGACTTGCCCATCTTGTGCCAGCCAGCAGCTTGATTTTAGCCGTATGTATAGGGATATTCGTTTAAAGTTTCTTTCTTTAAACAAACTGGCCAAACAGCTGTCTAACGAGTGTGACTCTAGCGTACATTTATTGTCGCAATTCAAGTTTGTTCCATCTTCTGAGAAGTCGCCCAAGAAATGTACCCTTGAGTTGCCTCGCAAGCAGTCGCCAGCACTCTCTATTACATCGTCTCCCATTTTACTTTCGCCTACACCATCTTCTTGTCCCTCTTTATGCTCTTCTTTTCAGATTGAAGTACCCATTACAAGCCCTGGTGTACCTCATTCTATCCCTCACGGGAACTCTGATCAATCACAGGATCATGCTAGCTCTCAATCACTTGCGGATCCCAATGCTCCTCCGCCTCCACTAACTGTAGTGCCTCATCGCAAACAATTATTTATCTCTAGGCTTGCTCCTGATACTTCTGAGTGGCAGCTTACATTAGTAATATATGCCCTGCTAAAGTTTTAATTCAAAAGTTTAAGTTTCCTAGGCCTCGCGAAATCTCCTCTTTTAAAATTACAGTACCTAATGAGTATTTCTCAGCTATGGTTGACACTAATTTCTGGCCAGAGGGCCTAGTTGTACACGAGTTTGCGCCCAATAAGCGCTCCCGTCCGTTGCCTGTCCACCTTCCTAATTTATCTTCTGCTTCAAAAAACTAATAACGTCTAGTCTTTGCATCCATTATCAAAATGTAAGAGGACTTCTTACCAAGCTCTCGAACCTGTTCTGTGATAGCCATACCTTTTCGGCTGACATATTAGCTTTCTCTGAAACTTGGCTTAACTCCTCTGTTTTGGATAATGAAATTCTTTCTAATAACTTTATTTCTTATAGGCTTGATCGTGTTGGTCGTCGCGGCGGTGGAGTACTTATTGCTGTCAACTCGAATCTGTGTTCAAGTGTTGTGCCGATTGATCTGTCCTTAGGTGTTGAGTTTATTTGCGTCGAAATTACATGTTCCAACTTTAGCTTATATATTTCTTGTTCATATATTCCTCCAGCTTCTGATATAACGACCTATATGCATCATGCTGATGCTTTGCAAACTATTTTTAATCGTCTTAAAGATCGCGATTTCTTTATAGTGGTAGGTGATTTCAACTTGCCTAATATTTCTTGGCTTGTTAATGATAATCTATCTTTCTTAATTCCTTCATCTCAACATGTTTTTCTTGATAGCCTACTTGAATGTCCGCTATATCAGTTGAATTCTTTCCTTAACTCTTCTAAAAGAATCCTTGATCTTGTTTTTGTCTCTGATCCCACTGTTAGTGCTGTATCCCGAACACAGCCCCTAGTGAAACCTAAAGATCCCTATCACCCTACCATTGAACTTACTATTTCTTAAAATTCCGTTACTAATTCATTTAATAACATCGCAAATTCTCGTCGTAGATGTTTTCGTAAAACAAATTTCAATCTTCTTAATAGCCTTATTTTCTCTTTTGATTGGCCTTTTTCTTTTAAGTGCTGCGATATAGATCGTGCAGTGAAGTTTTTCTACTCTGCTCTTAATTCTCTAATTGATAAATGCGTTCCTTATGTGAATGTCTCTACCGTCTCCAGCGCGCCAGTCTGGTTCACACGTAAGCTCTCTAATCTCCGTAACATTAAATCGAGATATTTTAAAAGATTTAAAAAAACTGGTTCGCGACTTGACTATGCAAATTACTGTATAGCCAAATCTCAATTTTGTCTTTTAAACACTCAATGCTACAATAATTATATCGGTCGCTGTAAGGTTGAATTTTATAAGAACCCCAAAAGATTTTATAACATTGTTAATTCCAAAAGACGCTCTAATGTACTACCCTCCACCTTCAGACTTAATGACCAGACTGCTAATAATGATTCAGATATTGCAGAGCTGTTTGCTAAATTCTTTCAGTCGACTTATCCTACTACTGTTTCGGAACCCACACCCTATCCCTTTTCAATCCCACATTTAAATTGTATGTTTTTTCCTAGTATTACTGAAGACTGTATTATCTCTAGCTTGTCATCTATGACGTCTTCCTTCGTTCCCGGTCCTGATAATATACCTAGTTGCATCCTTAAAATGTGTTCGAATTCCCTATCCAAGCCTTTATCTCGGTTATTTTTTATATCGAGTGAGACTTGTACCTTTCCCGATATCAAGGAGTCTTTTATTATTCCGGTTTTTAAAAAGGGTAGCAAATCGGATGTTTCTAACTACCGTGGAATTGCCAAACTTTCGGCAATACCAAAGCTGTTTGAGAAAATTATTACGTCTTCCCTTTAACACCTATCCAGATCCACTATTTCTCCTTGTCAGCATGGATTCATGAAAGGTCGTTCGTCGCTTACTAACCTTTTAGAATTGACTACCCTTGTACACCATAGCTTCCGTAAAAAGTGTCAAACTGATGTTATTTATACTGACTTTAGTAAGGCTTTCGATACGGTTGATCATTCTATGCTCCTCGTGAAACTTAACATAATGGGTTTTTCCCCAAAACTGTTGGCTTGGTTAAAGTCGTATCTTATTGGCAGAACCCAAAAGGTGTCTTTTCGTTCCTCGATATCTAAAACTGTTCGTGTTACGTCAGGTGTACCCCAAGGCAGTCATCTGGGCCCCCTGTTATTTACACTGTTTAAAAATGATTTGCCTTTGGCCTTGGCTCATTCACGCGTGCTCATGTTTGCGGATGATGTCAAGATTTGTTATTCCTATAATGATCTTTCTTTCCAACAGTACTTGCAATCAGATCTCGATGCGTTCTGTGATTAGTGCCACGTTAATAAATTACACCTTAATGCCTCTAAGTGTTCTTTTATGACTTTCAGTCGTTTGTCTCCGTTCCTAGCTCATTACTCTGTTAAGTCTGTTCTGTTAGATTGTGTACCAATGTTCAAAGACTTAGGCGTGATGTTTGACCCAAAACTTTCATTTAATGTTCATATTTCTTCTATTGTCAATAGAGCATGCAGCCTTCTTGGCTTCATTAAACGTTGGGCCAAAGAATTTGATGATCCCCATGTAACAAAGGTTTTATACACTTCGTTAGTTCGCCCTACTCTAGAATATTGCTCGCCAGTGTGGAATCCGCAATATGATGTTCACCAGCGTAGTATTGAATCGGTACAGAAGCAATTCCTTAAGTTTGCGTTACGCGGTCTTAATTGGGACCCGAGTCTTTGCCTACCTTCTTATTCTAGCAGACTTTTTCTTATCAATCTTCCTTCACTTTACAACCGTAGGCTCGTTTTTGGCATTCTCTTTCTTCATAAACTAGTCAACGGCGAAGTCATTTCTACTAATTTACTAGATACGCTATATTTTTGTGTTCCCTCACGTCGGACCAGAAACTTTTTTCCTATTCACCTTAGACCGTAGATGTCTGACTAACTACTCTCTTCATGAACCTTTTCGTGTTCTTTGCCAATCTTTTAACAACCTTTCTCACCTAATTTCTCCTCATCTTTCTGTCACTTCTCTTCGCGCTATACTTTTTAATCATCTACAGCGAAACTAATAATAATATTCTGGACTTGGATTGGCTGCAACTCATCCCTGACCACATTGGCTGTGAATCGGGGCATAGCTGGCACCTTATGCAAATAAAACACCTCCACCGGGTCGGGGATGTTTAGTTGTGTATATAGCTAAGCTATCTTTTTCAATTAATTACTATCTGTCTTTAGCTTAAGCTTTTTCGTCGACTGCTGTGTTAGTTGACGTAAATAAATAAATAAATAAATAAATAAATAAATAAATAAATAAAAGAAGCCCTGGCTGCCAACGGGCACAACGTAAGAGGTCAAGACATTTAAAACGCAATTAGCCGCAGTACGAAGAAACCACTGGGCATGTTCTTTGTCAATTTAGAACCGGCAAGCAACAACAAGGACGTTTTTGCAATCAAGTGCTTTTCCAGCTGCGTGGTCACCATTGAACCACCCCGTAAGTCCACTGACGTAATCCAGTGCTATAGATGTCAAGATTTGGACATTCACAAAAGAACTGTTACCTGCAGTTCATCTGTGTAAAGTGCGGTGGCACTCATAATTCCTCAGACTGCCGCAATCATACCGCCTCTTACAAGGGTTGTAAAGTATATTTGAAGGCAAAGGAGACGCACCTGCCCAAGCCAAGGTCAATCCCACCAACCACATCACCTGCTAACTGGCAAACCTCCGCGAGCAAGCCAGGCATCACTTTCGCCAATATACAAAAGGCAATCAGCTACCTCCCCAGCAGGCAAAAGCCCCTCCTGCCAATTCGCCTCAAACAAACCAAAGATTGGATCGTCTAGAAGCACTAATGGAGAAAATGATGGACCAATTTGCTGCCATGACTCAACTCCTAACGTTAATCATGGCCCAAAAAATGCAAGTAAATATCCATATCGTCTTATGGAATGCGAAGGTCTGTGTAGGAGCAGTCCAAAAGTTGAATACTTCATAAAAATATCATTTCACGGAACGATCATACTTTAATATCAACGGCTACGACGTCATCTTCACCAACCATCCCAATGGTACAGCCCGAGGAGGTGCAGCCATCATCATCAAATCCAACATTAACTACATCGAGCTACCGGCATTTCAAGAGTCATGGTTTCAATGCGCCAGGATCAGAGTTATCAGCCTTACAGGAGATATAACGATCGCTGCTGTCTACTGCCCACCTAGGGATATAGTATGTGAGATAATGTTTCACAGCCTATTGGACATTCTTGGTACTCGCTTTATAGCTGGAGGAGACTCTGCTGGGGATCACGAATCACCAACCCCAAAGGCAGAGCGCTCTATAGATGCATCACCGACAGCGGCATGTCTTACCAATCATCTGGGGAGCCCACTTACTGGCCCACTTCTCCCAACAAAATTCCTCATGTTTTAGACATCTTAGTCTCAAAAGGAATCCCAAGCCACAAAATTGTCACCAGTAATGTGCTTGAGCTATGCTCTACCCACTGTGCTGTTAGGCTGCTTCTTAACCTACCAGCCAGTAAATGAAAATTAGATTCAAGTTGGCAGCAAGTGAAACTCGAAAGTTGTTTCCCGACCGGTTATATATATTTCGATCTTTTGGTAGTTTATTGCTGTTGTTGTTGTTTTTTTGGGTGCCACCAAGACTTGCCTTCGTTTTACCAAAGTGTGAGAGCAAAAACTGTGAAAATATGTCGATCAATTTGCGAACGGCTTACGCATTTTCCAGGGAAATGTATCCGAAACTATCCACGGAACATATTCAATATGGAACAGGTGGGTTTCGCGGCAAGGCTGAATTTCTGGACAGTGTGATGTTCCGCATGGGTGTCCTGGCCACATTACGTTCTCGTTTCCGTTCGGGTGCTGCCATCGGCGTTATGATCACTGCCTCTCACAATCCTGAACCCGATAATGGCGTCAAACTCGTTGACCCCAAGGGCGAAATGCTTGAGGCCAGCTGGGAATCAATTGCCACAGATTTGGTTAATGTTAGCGATCAGGAATTGGAGCAGCAAGTAGCTAAGATAATCAAGGACAATAATATAGATATAACATCGAGCTCAATAGTCTATGTTGGCATGGATAATCGTTATCACAGTCCGCGCCTGCTCAAAGCAGTCGCCGATGGTGTGATAGCCCTTAAGGGCAATGTGAGAGAATATGGCATAGTGACAACGCCCATGCTCCATTATTTTGTGGTGTCAGCCAACACAAAGGAGGCCTATGGCAAGCCCATGGAAGAGGGCTACTATGACAAACTGATAACTGCATTCAAGACGCTGCGCAATGATCAACTGGAGAATGGCAACTACAAGAATAATCTAATCTTCGATGGTGCTAATGGTGTGGGTGCTAGGAAAATGTTGCAATTCATTAAGCGGATGCAGAATTCGTTGCAAGTGACGGTTATCAATCAGGGCATTGGCCAGGGCAAAATAAATGAGGATTGCGGTGCCGACTATGTGAAAGTTCAGCAACGACCACCAAAATCCATGCCCGAAGTCGAACCCTATACCCGCTGCTGCAGTGTCGATGGTGATGCCGATCGTGTGGTCTATTTCTTCAGCAACGACAAGGGGGAATTTCAATTGCTTGACGGAGATCGCATCGCCACCCTGGTAGCCGGCTATCTGATGGATCTGGCGAAGAAGTGTCAACTCGATTTACGTCTGGGTCTGGTGCAAACAGCCTATGCCAATGGGGCATCAACCGATTACATTGTCAACGAACTAAAGGTGCCAGTGTCCTGTGTGCCCACCGGTGTCAAGCATTTGCACCACAAGGCTCTGGAATATGACATCGGTGTGTATTTCGAGGCCAATGGCCATGGCACTGTGGTATTTAGCGATCATGCCAAGAGCACTGTGGCTGAGGCAGCCAAAGCCGGAGATAAACCGGACGCCAAGATCTTCTTGAAAATCATAGATCTCATTAACGAAACTGTCGGCGATGCCATCTCGGACATGTTGCTGGTCGAGACCATACTTAATCATAAGGGCTGGGATGTTAAAGACTGGATATCTACCTACACGGATCTGCCCAATCAACAGCTGAAGATTAAAGTCCAAGATCGCAATGTCATCGCAACTACTGATGCGGAGCGAGTTTGTGTGAAACCTGAAGGTCTGCAGTTTGAGATTAATAAGGCGGTGTCCAACTATAAACGTGGACGTGCATTTGTTCGGCCTTCGGGAACGGAAGATGTTGTACGTGTCTATGCTGAGGCCAATACCAAAGAGGACACCGTCAGTTTAGCCCATGAGATTGGAATATTAGTTCAACGTTTGGCTGGTGGCGTTGGACCCGAGCTAGTTCATCCTAATAATGCCCACCTTTAATCACTCTCTCACATCGCTGCTGCATATATTAAATTGGCTCAGATCACAAAGTTGCATTTAAATAAGTCGAATTTCAAAAAAAGCTTTTTTGGCTCTCAACTCTTTATATACATACATATATGCATATGTGTATATGTTTTTTGACACTGGCACACACTACCTTATAAATGTTATCTATCAACACTATAATAAGAGGCAATCTATCAACTTTCTAGCGATTTTATCTATATATTTTTTATATATCTACCTAATCTAACCAAACTATTTATCAAATACGTTTTTTTTATATATTTAGAAATTTCAAATCTATTTTCAAACTTCCTTTTCTAGTCGTCAAATTTTGCCTTGTATCTTTTTTATATACCTACATATATTTATACATATATGTTGTTTTTGTTTTTATCTACTTTGTGTTCATTTAAGAATTAAAACAGAACGAATGAAAATGTTACGACGTTTGGATGCCGAATGTACTTGTTTTAAAATCGTGCTTCGGAGTCAAAAGGAAAAACGAAAAAAAACAATGTTAAATTATAAACTATAACAATGCATATAGTACCAAATCCAAAGGAAGCAGGCTATTTAAAAGAAGCACCAACATCGTGCGCTGCCAGTACTGGTTAGAAAATCATCTTGACTCGACGACCGAGATCTCTACCGGTGAAGACCTGGATAATGCTGTCGAAGACCTCAATGCGAGTATCCTTCAGGCTGTTACCTATGTCATACCTCCCGCTAGGAGCTCCACGAAAAACAGAGTCCCTCACAGAGAAATCCATCTTTGGTCACCCGATGTAGCCGCATTGGTAGCTGAGAAAAAACGTCTCCGCCGCACGTGGCACAACTCAAGGAGCCCAATAGACAAGACCCTGTTCAATAGAGCTTCAAAAACTCTCAAAGAGCTACTGAACAGTCTTCGTAGGAAGTCACTTGAATCTTTTCTCGAGAACGTCGAGCCTGGAGACCCCCAACACAACCTATGGCGGCAGACCAAAGGCATCAAAAACTCTGTCATAAGGAAGGAGCAAATTAAGGACGCCAATGGATCCTGGTGCCGTTCGAACAACGAAAGCGCGGCAGCTTTAACCATCTCTATGAAACATTCACCCCCTTCAATAGATGCTCCCAACAGGAGGCCCAAGAGATTGAAGAGTTTTTGTACGTGCCCTACCAAATGGCCCTCTCCATCCAAGAGGTTGAAACAGACGAGCTAGTTTTGGAAATCGCCAAGTTAAACCCATGACAGTCGCCTGGATACGACGGAATCGATGTGCCAGCCATCAAAGCCCTGCCTCCGAATGGTATACAGCTTCCCTCCAAATTACAAATAAAAGCTTCCTGATACAAAACCTGGGAAACCTGCAGCCAATCTCGTCTCATAGCGTCCGATAAGCTTATTGGCGGTTCTCTCCAAAGTAGCTGAAAGACTACTTCTGCGTAGAGTCCGACCAATAATGGAGGAGGCCGTTTTGATCCCTGATAACCAGTTTGGCTTCAGAGAATATTGACAGTAGCCTCTGTCATCGAAGACGTCCGAGCTGGAGTCCCCTAAGGAAGCGTTCTAGGTCCAGTGCTCTACACCCTCTACACAGCTGACATGCTTTACTTTACTGCAATGTAATAGGTCCGATGTTGTATCATTCGTGGTGTAGTATTTTGAGTTTGCAAAAGAAAGACACAAGCAGGTCTTTTTAGTTTGAGTATGGTTTATTGAATCATTCTTAATTCTATTACAATTGTTCTCTATAGCTAAGACCGCGTAGCTGCGCTGCTGGCAATGCAGGCAGAGGAGCGTTATGCTTTTGTATAAATATATTTATGTATAAATGTATAAATGATTAATGTGTACATAAGAGTATGTATGTATATATGTCGCCGCAGCGGGAGAGTGAGGATGTATCATATTGCATATTGGGCCAGAGTGGCCCAATGAATGTTGCGCACATAAATATTGTAACTAATTGCTACAATATATTTGTATACATTGTAATGTTGTTATTCTAGAACATGCTACATCCCCCATCTTTAGAAAAATAACGTAATTATATGGAGTTATTTTCTAATGGAAATTTATTTTTGTATTATTGTTAAAAAAAATATTTTTTTTTTGTGTTTTTTTTTCAGTTTGAATGTTTGATTTTCGTTTGATGATATATGTGGTAAAAGTATTTTTGTATATATGTATAGTGTCATTAAATGTAGATAAAAAATTTTTGTTTTGTTTTATTATTATTTTTTTTCATATATATTAATTGATAAAAATTTTTAACCTATCTTCATGCACTAATTGTTTCTTATTCTTTGTATCTTTAACTAAAATGTTATCCCTATCCTTTATTTCTTCTATAATGTATGGGCCTAAATACTTAGGTTCTAACTTATGACACGTATCATTACGTACAACTTTATTTCCTATTTCTAATTCGATATCTTTTACCTTTCTATCATATATTTCCTTATTCTTTGCTTTATGCTGTTCTAACATAATTCTGGCTTTTTTATTAGCCTGTTCTAATCTTAATTTTGATTCCTTAGCATAATCCTCTATGTTATATAGTGGATTTATATTATCAACACTATTAAAATGTTTGGCTAAGTTCGCAGTTTTACTAAATACCAACTCATATGGACAATAATCATGTGCCATAGAGGGTGTTGTATTAAAACAATATGCGAAGTATCGTATCCATACATCCCAGTCAATTTTGTCAACTGAAATGTATGATCGCAAGTATTCATGAAGTGTTCGGTGGCTTCGCTCCACAGTGCCTACAGTTTGGTGATGATGTGCAGTTAAAGTTCTTTTTAATTTGCAAGTTTTTGCATAAATCTTCAATTATTGAGTTTCTATATTCTGTTCCCATGTGCGAAATGGACGGTCATTGGACCGTACTGCAGAATGAAATCTTCAAATATAGCTTTCGCTACTGTTTTGCACTTTTGTCTTTTATTGGTATTATTACAAGATATTAAGTTATATAAAGTGCTTTTGGGAGTGGACCGATCGTATCCACAATTACCCTGTCGAAAGCCAGTTGTGGCGTTTCAGTTATAATTAATGGAGTTTTTGTGTGCTTTGTTATTTTCGCTTGTTGACACTTATTACATTTTTTTATATATTGAGATATATCTCGTGTCGTATTCCTCCAATAGTAATGCCTTTTTATTTTGGCCATAGTTCTTAATATTCCAATATGACCTCCTTGTATGGGGTCATCGTGGAACGTAAACAGTATTGCTTCTTTTTCTTTATCATTATTTGATAATAAGGTCACCGGCTTGAGTAGCGCTACTTTTAATAATTGTAAAATCTTATTCTTATTCTATTGAGATAGTTTCAAAGATCTTTTCGCTCGGTGCCACTTTGACTTGACTGATGTTGAGTATACCGGCTTCTTGTTCGAGCCTTTGAAAAAATTGACCTAAGTCGAGAACTCCATTGGTGTACATATTGCAAATGTCAACTCTTGCTATAACTTTCTTGCCATGTTTGAATGTGGTTAAAGAATCAGTTATTCGCAAGGTCACTTCTTTTTGCACTTCGTCGTTTACAATGACGTCATACACATTGTTCTTAGAAGCATTTAGAGATTGCTTTTAAAACTCTTTTATATTATTTTCTTTTCCTGCGCAGGAATTTGACTGTTTACTTTGATTTCTGGTAGTGACTCTCAGAATTTTGTGAGTCATTGGTATATTTTGTAAGTCCTGTTATTCTCGATAGCGCGTCGGCTACGAAATTATTTTTTCCCTTTAGATATTCTACCGTAAAATTATATTCCCCTAATTCAATTCGCATTCTAGTTAGTTTGAAACTTGGGTTTGCCATTGAAAACAAATAAGTTAATGCTCTGTGATCTGTTTTGACAGTAGATTGTCTACTGTCTAATGTATGGTCTGAAGTGCGTGATTGCCCAGTGAATTGCAGCTAACTCTTGTTCAGTTGTACTCTTATTACTCTCACCTTTTGTGAAAGATCTAGACGCGTATGCTGCTGGAAGCTGTAGTCCATTATTTTGCGTGAGGACTGCTCCACATGCATATTTACTTGCGTCTGTGATTATGCAAAATTCTTTGCTAAAATCTGGGTACTGTAAAATAGTTGGGTTCATTAATGCTTATTTTAAATGCTCGAACGCATTTTGACAATCACTTGTCCATTCGAATTTAACATTTTTCTTACATAGTCTTGTTATGTGACGAGAATATTCAGTGAAGTTTTGTATAAATCTTCGATAATAATTGCAAAATACGGTGAATCTTCTAGCGCTGTCCGCATCATGTGGGACTGGATAATTTTGAATGACATCATCCTTTGTGTAATCAGGCACACAAGTATTCCTTTATCTGTGCATTTATGTCCCAAAAAGGTGACTTCATGCATAAAGAATGAACATTTTTCAGGATGTAACTTTAGGTTGTGTTGCCTACACTTCTCAAAAACATCTGTTAGATTATTGAGCATATGTTTTTCGGAACAACCAATGACTATTAAGTCATCCATGTAAAAGAATGCTTGCGAAGGTTCAAGGTCAGTGAATGCTATAGTCATCATTCTCTGGAACGAATTTGGCGCTATTTTTAAACCGAATGGTAATCGCGTAAAGCGATTTGAGCCATTACATGTGGAAAAGGATGTTATGTCTCGTGACTCTTCTTCGAGTTCAATTTTATTGTTATAATAAAACAGAATGCGTGTGGTTGGTTGTGCAGTTTATTCGCGACTAACTTCTATTTGTCTCTCATCGAGTCATTGTTCTCTTTAACGCATCTCGAGAGAGAGTATACAAAGTTACATATATATATTCGTATGTGTGTGATCATGCATGCATTGAGTTGAGAGAGACTTATTTCAACACCCTTCCTCAATGCAAGTATGTCCACAAATTTATCTTATACTTAACAAATTCGTAAACTCTACATGCTTCTTCTTCGCAAGATTCTTGGTTAGGATATCAGCTATCATTTCATTAGTAGACTTATACTTTAAAACAATCTGACCATCATTAACTACTTGTCTAACAAAATGATATCTAATGTCCACGTGCTTCGTCCTTGAATGATGTACCGGGTTCTTAGCCAATTGCTGCGCGCTGAGGTTATCGCCATACAAAACGGTAGATGTATCTTCCTCTCCGCAACCAATCTCGATGATTAATCGACGCAGTACAATGGCTTCTTTGCACGCTGTTGATAACGCCATGTACTCTGCTTCGGTGCTGCTAAGAGCAACACTCCGCTGCTTCTCCGATTTCCATGATATCGGTCCGCCAGCCAGAAAATATACATATCCTGTATAAGACTTGCGATCAATCCTATCGCCTGCCCAATCTGCGTCCACGAAACCAGTAAACGCCGCATCCGACTGCTTGTAATGAATCTTGAAGCCAACTGTCGAAGCCAAATATCGTAAAACATGCTTTATGGCTGCAAGGTGTTCATTATGGGGGTCCTTGTTACGTTGAGCCAACTTCGATACTGAGTGAAGTATATCTGGTCTAGTAGTCAACGCAAGCCACATTAGCTCGCCTATCATTGACTGATAAAGAGTTGCATCAACCCTTTTACACTCCATTTTATCGCAGGCTACCTGATACCCTGCTTCTAACGGTGTTGCAGCTGATCTGCACTGAGCATAGCCATATCGCTCCAGTAGATCCTTGATGTACTGTGAATGACCCAATGATATTTCGCCCAGTTCGCCATCACGGTGAACCTCCATGCCAAGGAACAAACGCACAGGTCCCTTGTCCACACATTCAAACGCTGCCATTATAGCTGACTTAATCCTGTCAAGATCCGATTTCTCCTGGCATCCTATAAGAAGATCGTCTACATAGACAAGGATTAGAGATAGATTACCTTTTGCTTGCTGTTTGTATAGACATGGTTAATTGTCGCAAGGTATGAACCCATTAGCTCGCAAAACACTATCGAGTTTGGAGTTCCACTCCCGTCCAGACTGTTTGAGTCCATATAACGCCTTTTTCAACAGAAGTACCTTACTTTTGTCTTCAGTTGCGTATCCTTCGGGCTGCCTCATGTATACGGTATCGCCCAAATCACTGTTTAAGTAAGCCGTGCATACATCCATCTGGTGTAGATACAATTTTAACTGCGCTGCTAGGGCCAAGATGAATCGAACACTCTCCAAGCGACATACAGGCGAGTATGTTTCATTGTAGTTCACTCCATAGCGCTGTGAACATCCTTTTGCTACTAGTCTCGCCTTAAAACGCTCGACTTCTCCCTTTGCATCACGCTTTACACTGTAGACCCACTTGCAGCCAACAGGTTTATACCCTTCCGGTAGCGTACTAAGCTGCCAAGTGTGATTTGACATCAAGGAATCATACTCCTTTTGCATAGCCTCACGCCAATGCGAAGCAAACGGACTACTAAGCGCCTCCTCATAGGTCTCTGGTATGATCACCTCACTTGTAATCAATGCGCTTAAAATGTTGAACTGCTTCTTTGGTCTGCCAGGCCTTCGAGTTCGAATCAGCTTCGGCCTGCCGGGTCCAACACGTTGTTCAACCGAAATCTTCTGTCGAAATCTTCGCTACTGCTGCCCTTCTCGCTGACTTCTGCATCAGAGTCGTCTGTACTGCTCAAGTCATCTGCTGCATCAACAGATCCTGAATCCTGATCATCCGCATATGGAAAATCAAACTTGACGATATCACCATTCGAATCGCCATTGCCGAAACGCTCGTCGAACAAAACGTCTCGCTTCTCAACAACTTGCCTGGTTTCGGCGTCGTACAACCGATACCCTTTCGCATTTCGAGAATAACCAACCATTCGGTATTCTTTGCCCTTTGGATCAAACTTGCCCTTATGATGTCCTTTGTCCAGTGCCACTGCAATAGACCCAAAAACTTTTAAATGACTTATTGATGGTTTCTTACCATTCCATGCTTCCATTGGAGTCATGTTAACCAGGGCTCGAGTTGGTGACCTATTCCGCAGATAAGCAGCTGTATAAACTGCCTCAGCCCAAAGAGATTGATGTAGACCAGACTGGATGAGCAAGCATCTTGACATCTCCACAAGAGTTCTGTTAACTCTCTCTGCTACACCGTTCTGCTGCGGCGTGTATGGTACCGTGAGCTGCCGCAATATTCCATTGCCCTTGAGAAACTCGTCAAATGATTTATTGACGTACTCGCGACCATTGTCGCTCCGAATGCACTTTAGCTTCTTTCCAGTTTGCCGCTCTGCCATGTTTTTAAACTCGACAAACTTTCCAAATACTTCATCCTTTCCCTTCAGGAAATATACAAATATGCGACGTGACCTGTCATCGATAAATGTCAAAAAGTATCTGCTGCCTCCAAGGCTTTTTGTATCAAACGGACCGCAAACATCTGAATGCACCAGCTCCAAGATTTCCTTAGCTCTGTTCTTGGTCGAATCTGGAAATGGCTGTACTGTGATCTTGCTTACCATGCAGATCTTGCAGGGTTCCAACGACGTTGAGTCAAACGTTCCCATGCCACGGGCCAAATCCTTTCGTGCAATTTCAGCCAAACTGCCATAGTTGAGATGTCCGTACCTTTTATGCCACAAATCTTCGTAAGACTGTTCAATGGCATAGCATTCGCTCGGTGCTGTTCCAAAAATATACAAACGGCCAACTTTGTCCGCTTTCAGAATGCATTCACCTTTTTGGATCACTCGTGCATACTTTTGTCCAAATTCAACAATGCTTCCATGTTCAACTGCTTTGCTCACCGACACGAAATTACCTCTCATTTTGGGTACATACAATACATTCTTTAATGTAAGTATACGTGAAACCATATTCAGCTTTATCTCGCCCTTTCCTTCAGCCTGAAGAAAGTTATTATCAGCCAAAACAATTTTCTCCGAATGTTTCACAAATGTTGAAAACAAATCTCTGTTACAACACATATGGCTGGTGGCGCCACTGTCCAGACACCAGTTCAATCGTTCAACACATTTCGCGTCCAACGCGTTCAGCAAACCTAACGATGACTGTACTGCCTTATTCGGGTTCGATGCAACCTTCCGACCGTTTACACTGGGACAATTCGCTTTAAAATGGCCTTTACCGCCACACGCAAAACAGTTCCAAACTTTTTGCTTTTTCTTCCAATTGTCTCTCTGCATCGATTGCTTTTCCACCACTGTAAACGCTTTTGCGCTCTCGATCGGTTTTTCGCTCTCTCTTTTGCGTTCTCCTTCTTCTCTCAGCTTTATGCATAACATGTCGAAACTCGGCAAACTGTCGCGCGTCTCTATGGCGACAACGAAATTGTCGAATTCGTCTGGAAGACTGGATAGCAAAATAATCGTTACAAGCTCGTCCAATATTTCAATTCCAACGCCAGCAAGCTTGTCCAAGATTTCCCTGAAATCCGACAAATAACTTGATATGCTTTGACCCTCCTGTATGCGTTTACTTAGCAATTTCTTGAAAAGTGCTACTTTTCTAACGGGTCCTCTGGGTTGATGAGCTTCCTGAAGCTTCTTCCAAGCCTCATGTGCACTTGCACAGTGCTTCACATGTCCCAACTGTGAAGTCTTGACGCTCAAGGTGATCATTGCCAATGCCTTCTGATCCAGCGTCGTCCATCCGGTGTTCTCCCCCGTAGTTGGCCTTGCCAATACGCCTGACGCCACATTCCACAAATCCGCATGCACCAGCACACTTTTCATCTGGATGCACCACGAGTCATAATTACTGTCCTCGAGTTTATCAATCTGATATAACGCCGACATTATACTCGTTTATATATACTTTGTGAAAAAACCGTCTAGAACACAGCGCGAAATCTAATTTCTTCTAGAAATTACCACAGCAACCACATAGGCACGTTGCCTGGGCCCATAACCTATTGTTATAATAAAACAGAATGCGTGTGGTTGGTTGTGCAGTTTATTCGCGACTAACTTCTATTTGTCTCTCATCGAGTCATTGTTCTCTTTAACGCATCTCGAGAGAGAGTATACAAAGTTACATATATATATTCGTATGTGTGTGATCATGCATGCATTGAGTTGAGAGAGACTTATTTCAACAAATTTGATGAAAACCTGACATTAGGTCGAGGCATGAAAAATACTTTGCTCTACCTAGTTGATCTAAAATGTCATCAATTCTAGGTAATGGAAATTTATCGGACAACAATTTTTTTTTAATTTGACGATAGTCAATTACTAATCGCCATTTTTTATTTTCGTAATTTGGTAATGATTTTTTCGGTACTAATAAGAGTGGGCTATTGTAAGGTGATACAGAGGGCTCGACTATTTCGTCTTTTATAAGCTTTTGGACCTGTCTTTGTATTTCGTCTTTCTGACTATGAGGATTTCTATAATTTTTGATATATATTGGTTCATCGTCCACCAGTCTTAATTTTTGTTTATAAAAGTTCTTTGTTGTTATTGATTCGGATTCTAGTCCGAATACATTACTATATTTCTTGCACAACTTCGTAAGTTGGCTGTGAAACTGTGGGGGAAAATTTTTTGATAACGTAGTTAGTACTGCGTTTTCACGCTGTTTTTTTATTTGCTTCTATTATTTCGTAGCCGGAAAGTGGTTCATATTTCAAACTTGATATGTTTACTATTTCATTTATATTTGTAGTGTTTAGCAATCGTATGACTGCGTTTTGGGGGTTAGTTATGGTATTTGCTATATAAATACCATGCTGAATTTCCTGATTTGGGATCAATACACTGTCTTCTTGTGAACTTATTTCAATTTTTCGGACAATTTGGGATCTTGCTGGCAAAACTATTGAATTGTTACCAGAACTGTACGATATTGGTACATATATCGGATATTTTAGGTTGTTGTAATTATTAACCAGTCTTCGGACGGATTGAAATCTAATTTACAGTTGTATTTCCTTATGAAATCGATTCCTAGTATTCCATCATATAGAATAGCGAATTGGGTATTAACGATGTGAAAGTCGTGTGGGATTATATATTTTGAAGATTGGATTTTAACAGAAGTAAACCCTATGGATTTAGTTACTTTTTGACTAATTCCCTGTATATTTATGATTTTATTGGTTTGAATACTTTGAAAATTATCGGAATTTTCTTTTACAATAAATATTTCCGCTCCTGTGTCTATTAACAATACTAACTTTTTTCCCGTTGCCACATTTGTGAAGGTAACAAACGTATTTTGATTTAAACTGATGGCGTGAATCTTATTACTCATTACTGCTGAGTATCTAAAGGAGCTTGGGAGTTTTCCGAGGCATTCTGTGCTACCATAACATTATTGTTGGTATAACCGTTCTGTCGGTTATTTCCTCGGTTACCTCTATTATTCTTGTTGTAACCTCTGTTGTTTCCTCTGTTATTATTACTTCTGTTTTGCTGGGAATTTTGGCCGTTATTGTTATTATTATAGTTATTGTAATAACCACGACCATTGCCTCTACCGCGATAATTATATTTGTTATTATAATTACCACGGTTTCTTTGGGCATAATAGATGGTATTATTTTGGAAGCTTTCTGTGGATCCCGACTCTACTGAAAGAGTGGTAAATCTAGTGATTGCTTCTTTAGCTGATTGAAAGTGTCCTGATTCCATTAATAATTGGACTCTTTGACTTTTGGTATGACCTACCATAGCATTTACTGCCACTTTGGTAGTGTATTTTATTGCTTCTTCACTTGGAAGACCGTCGGAAATATATGCGCCTTTAAGGGCGTCGGTCAACTCACTAATCTCCTTTGTGTATGAAACACAGCTATTGGGGTTTCTCTGCAGATTTTTAATTTTAGCTGTAGATCTTTTCTACTGATTCACCCTTGAAGATTGTTGATAGTGTTCGTATTACTTCATCAATCGTTTTTTCTGAGCTTAGGGTATTAGCCGCTTGACCTTTTAATTTTGATTTTATGAGTTGGATGGCTACCGCTTCGTGCGGTTCTTTTATGGTGTCAAGAACGCGAAGCGCTCCAATGAAACCCGGTAGACTTTTAATATCACCATCGAAGTATGGTATCAGCTTGGTGGCTGTATTTATGAATTCTACCCTTGTTTGTGTCATTGTGTTTTCTTTTGGAATGGCTGGTTTGTTAAGACTTATTATTGATTGGTCAGAGCTCACTAATGGTTCCTCTTGACCTATTTCTTCATCAGCCATTGGTTGCGTTACTTCTTCCAGTACTATTGAAGTTTCCAAATCAGATGTTTGTTTAAATTCAATATTGTGTCTGTTTAGCACAGTTTTTGCTTTTTGTTTGCAATCACTGTAGAACGCATTTGCGGCTGTTTTTTGCCACACTTTTAGTTTGCTATAGTGTTCAGTTAGTACTGTTCTAATAGCTTGTAATAGCTCTAATAGCTCTGTTATAATTTTTGTGTGTTTGGTTACTGTTTCTTGGGATGTTTCCCTATTCTGAGAAAGGCACTTACAAGATTTACTTAATTCTTGTGAGTGTATTTTAGCTTTTCCTATTATATCATCTCAATTAACCATAGTTTGTAAAAAATCAACCTCTTTTCTGTTTTTAATTGACAACATTTTGTTTTTTTTTGTTTTTTTTTTAAATGTTCATAGTTTACTACTCTATATCTACTATTTCTACATCTGAGTCTTTTAATTCTTTGGGTTAATTACTTGGTTCTGATATATTTATCAGCTCGATTGAGTCCTTTCGTGTACCCATCCGGGCACGTCTTTTCTTAAAGGAGTTTTGGCTAACAATCTACCGTAAGCTACTTTTATGGTTTTTTCATAAGATCTACAATATTTTTTTCAAATTTGTAGTTGTGGGCTGTCCAATATCTTATTTCCTTGTATTTGCGATTTGTTTCGCCTGATTGTATCAGAAAATCAAGGAAGGGTAAATATTTTTGTAGCCTTTTTGTTTCTGTTTTATCCATGCTTATTCGATTTATTTTTTTTTTATTTCATTTTGGCTTTATTTTTGCAACAACTTATTATTGTAGAAGCGAAATGTGCCTGTTGAGTTCGAAAAACAGCATATATTTGGTACAGTGACAATAAAACTCATCTGTACCATTGCACTTCCTTTAACTGGGAATTCTTCTCCCGTTAAATCAAGGTATGCTAATCTGATCTGTACTAAGTTTATCGATCTTTGTGCCGAGTTAATATTATCCCTACTAAAAACCTCAACTAAATCTGCTGCAATGTTGGGATTCCTATTTACTATCTTCCTAAAATAATTGTCTAACGTACTCATTTTAATCAACAAATATATATATTTTATTCAGCTTAAAAATTTGTTTTTTTTTTTTATTTGGAAATTGATATATATTTTTTTCTTTTGATAATAAATTTTTAAAATGCACTTTTATTACAATTGTTGCATATGTTATTTAGATCTTATCATGATCATTAGCATGGCTTAAAACTCTTTTTGTTACACATTTATTGTGTAGTTTGTATGCTTTATATAACACATATGCGCTCATTATTATTACAATTACTAATAAAAGTGAATTTGTTGGTTTTAAATCTACATTTGATGACTCTATTTTATTGATAACTTTAGCAGTGGAGTCCACTGTCTTGGTATTTATTAACCCCATATTAGGTTCATTAAATATGTCATCAAACTTGCTTATGCTATTGTCAAACATTCAAATTTTAAAAATTGTTTCTCTCTTTTTTTTTATATTTCTTTGCTTAATAATTGTGAAATTTCTTTTGTTGTTGCTTGTTTTGCTATTTTGTTATATTAGTATAGAGTTGCATGTTATTTAGAGATAGTTTTTGTGTAATTTTTCTTTTTACATATATTTGCCTATTTTTGCGTGTGGTTTTCAGGCCACACTCTAATTGGACAGCTTTAATGCCGCACAATTGTACATAGTTTGTTATGAAATAAAAGAAAAAAAATATGCATCGCAGTGCATTAAAAAAAAATGTGCGACGCAGCGCATAGTTCTATAATTAATTATTTTGGTGGGCGCTCTTTGTAGCGCTATCGGTTCACTTTTAGGGCGCTTTCAATCTCAAGTTAAGCTGCTGATGTCCGGGGCCTATGGGCTCAGGCGGTACCGGTGCCGGTCTTCGCACCAGGTTTTTCTCTTGGGGTCGCTTAGCAGTGGCTACAGGTGTATTCGCAATACGGCGAATATAGCGTTGTGTATTGTAGAGTATGGGATTTCGGTTGTGGCTTTATTTTTCTTTGCGCCCAATTGGCTTTTTATGAATTCTACCTCGGCGTGTAATCTCACCGAGGTATTCCAACTAATTATATTTGGGCTGTTTAATAGCCTCAAAATTTCAGCCTTTCTGGCTTTTAACTTTTTTGCCACAGCGGATTTTTTTCTCATCACTCTGCTTACTGTTGTTTATATGTATTTTTTCCATTCATTCTCATGACGCTGCCCAACGTTGGTGTAGTGGGCGGATTGCCTACCACACGTTAATAATAGTCTGCTCAGCACCTCCAGCGGTCGTTGTTGCCGTTTATGTATTAGGTCCGCTTTGCCTTCCGTTCAATTTTATAAATTAGTGACCACTGTCACGGTCGCCATGTAAGAGGTCCGATGTTGTATCATTCGAGATGTAGTATGTGCAAAATAAAGACACAAGCAGGTCTTTTCAGTTTGAGTATGGTTTATTGAATCATTCTTAATTCTACTACAATTGTTCTCTATAGCTAAGACCGCATAGCTGCGCTGCTGGCAATGCAGACAGAGGAGCGGTATGCTTATGTATAAACATATTTATGTATAAATGTATGAGTGTATAAATGTATGAATGTATAATGTTTACATAAGAGTATGTATGTATATATGTCGCCGCAGCGGGAGAGTGAGGATGTATCATATTGCATATTGGGCCACAGTGGCCGCGCGTGTTATATTTGCCGACACAGCAATTGTCCAGCACCATGCACTCATGGGTGGTCATGTTGCTTAAGAGGCAAACGCACTTGAATGTTGCGCACATAAATATTGTAACTAATTGCTACAATATATTTGTATACATTGTAATGTTGTTATTCTATAACATGCTACAGCAACATACGCGGATGACACTGTCTTAATGGCAACCAATGAAGTGCTACAGGCCGTAGGAGCTTACACAAACCGCAGGTACCGGTTGCGTTGACGCTGTGCCACAGTCACAGGCAGAAGTCCAGAATATTAAATGCGGGGTAACCAACAAACAAGCAACATGCAAATAAAATTGGGAGCACCCGCAAAGACGACCGTGAACTTGTAAGAGCTTTCACTCTGCTTTGTCTATATGAAGCGTTGCGTCTGAAAAGACTCGCCCATGACACTTTCCAATGGGTTTTTATCTTCTATGATGTCAGCGCCACAACATGTGCGCTCGTCGGAGACTTTGTAGTGAAACCTCTTCACATAACTCCTGAAGCATCCGTGGCCACTCATGAGCTGAGTAAGGTAATAGTTCCTCGACACCCATTGTATGATGTCCGGGATTAGTGCATGAGTCCAACTTCCCTTGGGTGAGTAGTCCCACCTCTCTTGCCATCTGTGCAAAGAGTGCCGTCATGCCGTGTGCCGCGCCAGTCCTCTTGGTTGGATCGTGCTGCTGCCACTTGATTGCCTTGATGCTATAAACGTGGCCGACGCAATTGCCGCACATTCATCGATGGGCATCATTCCAGCGATCACCAGAGCGGCGTCATCGGAAATGGTGCGGAAAGCGCTACACACTCTAATCGCACTCAGACGATGAGTCGACTCGAGGCTCCTAACCTCCACACCCTTAATCCACGAAGGAACTGCGTACAGGGCAGTGGATTTTACGACGCTCGACAGTAACGGCCTTGCTTCGGGCCACGCGTATTCAGCAATATACGGGCTAGGGACCGGGCCGACGCAGCTGCCTTGCTACTGCAGTATTCTATGTGCTTCTTGAAGGACAATCTAGTCAACCATGACACCTAGGTATTTAATGGCACGCTTGGATACAACGAGGGAGTCATCTACTTTGATGCTTCCGGTTTCGACGCGCTTCCGGCTGCTAATAAGCATCGCTGCGGTCTTTTGCGCTGCCAGTTTAAGCCCTGCGGCCGATAGCCAGTGGCCAACTTTAGCTATCGCCACGCTACAATGCTCTTCGGCGACGTGAAGGTCGTTGGCCGTAACTACCAGTGCGACATTGTCAGCAAAGCCGACAATGTGTGTGTGTCTCGAACTCAAGAGGCAGAACTCCGTCATACATGGTGTTCCACAACAAAGGACCCAAGACGGATCCCTGTGGAACCCCAGCCGTTACTCCTCTTTCTTTCAGGCCATCATTCGTTGTGTATCGGATTCTCCTGTTTCGAAAGTAGCTCCGCAGTTCATCAAGTAGCTTGCTATATCGAATGCTGACAGCGCGTCTAGAATACGATCTCACCTTGCTAAGTTAAACGCATTTTTCTTGTCCAGCGTCACCACGGTTTTAATTTGCTGCCGTCTTTCCATCTGGAGCCACCGATTGCCTCTGCTGCCAGGTGCATCCGATTTGGTGCTCGGATAAGCCCCCGCCTGCTAATATCGTCGACTCAAGTCTCGAGCAAAGCAACGACTCCAGCATCTTGTCCAATAGGCATATGAGCCTATATGAGGATGCCTTGTCTGGTGGTTTCCCGGGCTTGTGCAACAACACAAGGTTCTGTAACTTCCACCTAGTGGAAAAGACTCCTTCTCTTAGGCATTTTGAGTACATAACCGTGAACACATGGGGATGTAACGTTCTCGCTTGCTGTCCCGGATCGCCACCTTAAGGGCTTTCCTCAGCCTCCTATATTCCAGACCGAGTGCCTCGAAGTTGGGCGAATCCTTGCCCGCTGGTATAGCCGTCTCGCTCGACTGCCTTGCCTTGTCTGGTGGTTTCCCGGGCTTGTGCAACAACACAAGGTTCTGTAACTTCCACCTGGTGGAAAAGACTCCTTCTCTTAGGCATTTTGAGTACATAACCGTGAACACATGGGGATGTAACGTTCTCGCTTGCTGTCCCGGATCGCCACCTTAAGGGCTTTCCTCAGCCTCCTATATTCCAGACCGAGTGCCTCGAAGTTGGGCGAATCCTTGCCCGCTGGTATAGCCGTCTCGCTCGACTGCCTTGCCTTGTCTGGTGGTTTCCCGGGCTTGTGCAACAACACAAGGTTCTGTAACTTCCACCTGGTGGAAAAGACTCCTCCTCTTAGGCATTTTGAGTACACAACCGTGAACACATGGGGATGTAACGTTCTCGCTTGCTGTCCCGGATCGCCACCTTAAGGTCTTTCCTCAGCCTCCTATATTCCAGACCGAGTGCCTCGAAGTTGGGCGAATCCTTGCCCGCTGGTATAGCCGTCTCGTTCGAAGACAAGCCCTTCTCAGCTCAGCTCAGATCAACTACCGATCCTGTGCCGGCCCTTCTGAGAGTGTGTAGTGTGTCGACGTTAAGCTAAGATATGCTTACGTTGGCAAAACTTTCAAGAAGAAACGGCCACGGCCGTCGATGGCCCAGGCGTTGAAATTCCCACCGATGATGACAGCTGGACGTCCTCTTGGGTCGTTCGAGATGCTGTCTATGATGCGTCCGAAACGCTCCAGTGACAGGCTGGGTGCAAGGTAGCAACTGTACATCCAGTTTCTGTCGATCCGCGCTCTGACAAAACCGCCTTGGCCCAGCGACCATTGTTTCCTGCTCTATAGGGCTCACTCAGTAGAGCTATATCCGCCGGCAACTCACGCACAGTCTGCTGAAGCAGGTCCTTAGCCTCTGTGCAGTGGTTCAGGTTCAACTGCAAGAACGTCAAATGAGGTTGAATAAATTTGGCGTCCTTCTGCGTCCTCTGGACGCTGAACAGTCTGCAGAGTTGTGTCCATGATTGCCGCACCTGTAGCTGCAGTTAGGCCTATATGCTTTTGGCGGGTTAGAGCTTTCACGTCTGCCTCCTCGCCAAGGACTTGGATGATCGCCTCCTTGAGGAACTGAGCTCAGCCGTACATTTCCGAAGTTCCACAAGAAGCCCATCTTTAGCAGTGCATCGAACTCGCATTACGTGCTCAAGAACATTGTCCACTTGGTTTCGTTCGCCAGAATCAGTAGTGCCTCTGGGCGGGATTTCGGTAGTTTACCACTATATTTTGCATTAGGCTTGCGGGAGGACCACCAAGGACCCACCCTTATCTATTCTTGGCTGCAGTGTTCATTTTGCTGTGTCCGAGGTTGCTGCACATTAGTCGGATGTAGCTGCTGCTGCTGCATGGCTTGGTGCTGAGATCCAAGTGGACTGGCTTTACTCTGCTATTGTAGCTGTTGCTGTCCCTGCTGTTAATGTGTCCTCTGAAGCCGTGATGACTTCTGTCGATGTTGGCGATATGCTGCTGTGTCTTCTGCTGGTGTGGGCTCGCTTGATGGCGGCCTGAGTCATCGAGTCGACTGGTGACGTTTGGCAAGGGTCATCCCGCTTCGACGGTGATTTCACAAGTTCGGTCTGCTGCTGCCTACTCAGGTGGAGACTTGCTCCAAGTAGCACACGCCATGGGCAATGACGAGATCGGCCTTGCAGCAGAGCACTCACTGCTACGTTTAGTTCTTGCAGCCGAGCTACCTTCTCCCTAAACTCGTTTGTGATGCTGCGGTTAATTTTGCGGCTAATTTTTCGAAGCAATTGAGGCGAGAATATGGCCCAGTTCCTCCAACTCCTTGCAAGTAGGCCGCAACTGCCCCACCTTGCTTTTTTTTTGTGCAGGCTCTGATATTGGCTGCCTGGCCATCGGCCGCGTTTTCTAGAGGCAACTTCCCTCGCAGGACAACTAATTCCTCTTGCCGCAACGCTGGAAATTATGCCGCTCGGCGGCGATGACGAAACAAGAACTCTTGCACTAGCGCCTGAAGCTCACACTCAACGCCAAGCACACCATTTGTCGCCGCGCGCTCAGAACTCTGCTACTATCCGAGTGTCTGCTAAGGTGGATATCAGAGACAGCCTAGAACTATGCAGAAAAAATTTCTTAACTGGATTTCGATCTGCTTATTTGAGAGTTTGGGCGAGGCAGACAGGTGCTCTTAACTCACCTGTTCAGTTTATTGTTTATGTGTGGCAAAGGTAGCGGCTGTTATTTGTTCTGCACGTGTCAAAGGAAGACGCTATACGACCAGTGAAAGTAAAAAAATCCACCTAACCAATACCACTGAAGCTGCAGATGGGCGGGAAAAGAAAAAACGCCCAGCTCCCCTCCGGTAGCAAAGAGGTCGATTTCTTCGGGACGTCCCTTGGGGAATTGCTTTGCAAAAACCGACAACTCTCTAGGTATGGCCATTTCGTTCATTCGCTACCTGTCTTAGCTCGTTTCCCAACTGGCCTGCAAAGCTGCTCGCTGCTTCCCATGCCGCCGCGTCTGCCAGCATTCTGGCCACTATATTCGCAGTTGTCAGCGCAATGCCGACCGTTTCCTCCAAGAGCCGCCGTTAACTGGTAAATCGCTTGCATACAAATAGGACATGTTGTGCGTCTTCTAGCATAACTCCATCGCATGTTAGGCAGTGCGGCTCAGCCTCGTGCCCGAATCAGTAGAGGTACGACCTGAAACAGCCGTGAACTGTGATGAACTGAGTAAGGTGGAGCGAGACTTTTCCATGCTTCCGTTCCATCCATGGCCTGATCTTAGGGACAATGATGTGGGTTCACCTCCCCATACTAGATGAATCCCACCGCTCTTGCAATAGGCAAATAGGCAAATAGGCTGTCCTTTTTGGTGTGCCACGCTTGATGGCGTCCGCGATGTTCCTGGCCTCGTCCGCAAGCAAGTTGATAGGTATCATGTCTGCAACGACAAGCGCAGCATCCTTCGAGACCGTCCTAAAGCCGCTGCAGACTCTCATACAACTACTGTACGCCGTGATGTGTATGCCGTTAGCCCATATTTGTGCGGCATACAAAACAATTGATTTCAGCACGCTCATCAACAGTAGTCGCCGCACCTGCTTCGGTCCTCTCGAGTTCAGCATTAGCCTAAATAACGCCTGCCGGTGTTCGCTGCTCTCCGCTACTTCAGATGCTCTCTGAAACATAAGCGGGTATCTAGCCATACGCCCACGTACCGGATAGACCGCTTAGAGGTAATTGCGCAGCCTTCCGCCTGCACTGTTGCATGCTCAACCGCTTTCCTACAGCTAATTAGTACTGCCTCCGTTTTCTCAGCTGCCAGCGCGAGGAAAACTGTCGTCAGCATATCCGATAGATTCGCAACCTGGCGGGAGTGAGAGACGCAACACACCATCATACATCAGGTTCCAAAGAAGCAGACCCAGGACCGAGCATTGTGGCACACCTGCTGACACATTGCGCCACTTAGGGCCATCAGAGGTAGCGTATCTAAGAATGCTCTGCCTAAAAAAGGTCCGACCGATGGTCAGCAGATGATCTCTGCCTACGTCACGCTCAAAAGAACGAAAGCAGTTAGATTGCGAGCAGCAAAAATCTTGTGAGCGAAAGAGAACAAAAGTGAGGGCCAAGCAAGCCCGTGAGACGGGTGCGAGGCATGCATGCATTATATGAAACGATAATGGTTGGTGGATTGGATAGGGGAATATGCGAACCGAAGAGGGAGGGATGAACAATGGGGAAGCCCTCTATCTGATAGATACGATATACGTAGGAAAGTGCATTGCATGGAAAATTAAACGATGTTGTATATTCTGAACACCAGCCCTTGACCATACACACACCTTTCACACATGTTAGGAACACCAACAGACCACACACAGCACGCGTGCATCGCGACCCATATCACTTTTAGTCAACTAAGCTACCTACGTCTTTTATTTCCTGTAAACACACTTAGCCAAGTAAGCAACTTATGTTTCCTAGTGTTTATGCGACCCAAGCAAATATGTGACCCAAAACGACCCCCGTTGGTCACACTAGGTACTTCACTTCCCTTTTCTAGCATAAGCACTTTATAGCCTAGCCATTCTTTGAATATTACCGGTAAGCAGAATTCGCCGGAAGAGGCGACCCACTTCTGACACGATCCCAACGCCGCTGCCAACAGCACGACGCCGCAGCCAGCGCCCTTTGGGCATCTCTGGGTATATTTAAAGGACCACGCTCGACAGAGCTGGCAGTCTTAGTTTAGACGTAGAACTAGTTATGGCAAGTACAACTAAATAAAATCTTATAACATTGTAAATCAAGTGTTGTGTTGTGTCTCAATGTAAGAATCCCGAGTTTCCCAAGTCCAATCCTTGTATCTAAGGAAGGAAATGATCCAGCTCTACAGTTATCACTCGAGGCTTTGGTCCCACAAAGCTTGTATATTGCAGCTGATAGCAGTTTGAACTCGATAGGCTTGACATTAAACAAACCTGTTTTAATTTCACCAGGGAACAAAATAAATTTTGTTGTGCCGAACCTAGCCCAAGAGATATTGTAAATATCCGAAGGACGAAAGACGACAGGAGGAAGGACGAAAAAGGATCGTTACAGTTATCATTAATGAGGTTTTGAAATACGTCATTAACAAAACGAATAAAAGCGTCTGGGGAGTTGCAAAAGCCAACGGGCGCGCGTGTGAACTCAAACAGGCCCTCTTTCGTAATGAATGCGGTGTATTTCTTGCTGCTTTCCTCAACTGGAACGTGAAAGAATCCATTTCCAAGGTCCATGATGGTGAAAACTTTTGCATTACCCAATTTTTCCAAAACATCTTTGACGATAGGCACAGGGAAACAATCCTTCAATACCATCTTGTTTAACTGCCGGTAGTCAATGCACACTCAATTATTGCCATCCTTCTTTTTTACGATAACTGTACGACTGGCGAAGTTAGATGATGAACGTCGTATTGTGTCATCCCTCAGCCATTCGTCGATCTGCTGCTTGACCACATCTGCTTCGATGATGGCTATTCGGCTTGGTGCGTGCCTAAATGGCTTGATGTTGTCGTCAGGCACGATTTTCAACGTGATCGGGCGGTCAGCTGTCTTCTTTCTTTTGCCAAAATCATCAATCATCGATTGAACAACATGAGTATACTGTGAAGGCACATCAGGGTCAGTGTTTGTTTCGACTACATTGTAAATAATTATCTGATTTTGGTTGGCAGCTTCTTCCTCAACTAGCTGTGCGAAAGTATATCTAACGGGAGTTAATGTCATTTGGAACTTTGATATGATATCGTATCCCAACATTAATTCAATTCCTATTGTGCAGTCATCCACTACCAGAAACGTGTGTGTGAGGCAAATACCATCGATCTGCACCTCTGCCTTGAACTAACCTACAGGACGTGTG
Organism: Drosophila willistoni; assembly: GCF_018902025.1. Classification (NCBI taxonomy): domain Eukaryota; kingdom Metazoa; phylum Arthropoda; class Insecta; order Diptera; family Drosophilidae; genus Drosophila; species Drosophila willistoni. The sequence goes on from NW_025814047.1 coordinate 10,464,337, forward strand.
GTGTTCTGTCCTAGTCCTTTCAGAAAAGACGTATTTGCTAGCAGCTGGATTCATCGCATTCGTCTGAGCACAGACTTTCTAAGTAGAGATACGTCAGCTCCGGTGTCTATCAATCCCTTTACCTTCACCTCGCCTATCTTCAATGATTTGAGTCGGTTTTCTTCATACACAATGTTTACAGAGTAGGAAGTAGGACAATTTTTGGACATGTGTCCAGTTTGGTTGCAGCGAAAACACTTGACTTCCTCCTTACAGTCCTTGCGCAGATGCGCCATTGATCCGCATTTGAAGCAATGTTGCTGCTTCGGGCTTAACCTTGGTACTGGCGATTTTTTCATAAATGTCATATTTGTCTTTCAGCTTCTTCAGTGACTTGCAGCCGTACAACGTGTATTTGTAGTCACTATTTAGGTTCAATCCATTAACGATGTGCTTGATAAATGACTCCATATCAATAATCCCACGGGCAACGATCCGTTTCATTTGTAAAATGTACTCATGAAAACTTTCACCATCGGACTTCGTGCGTAGAGATAATTGGTTGTGAATTTCGGCACTGCATGGCTGATCGCAATCAAATTCCTCCAGGACTTGCTAGCGAAGTTGTTCATATGCGTAGACAGCCGTAGACTCGAGAAATAGAGCAGCGGTACCAGTCATTTTCGATCGGGCTTGAACGTACTTCTGTTTATTGCCCAAATGCATACGCTAGAACTGTACGGCTATGAAGCAAAAAAAGACAAGCATAGCTTTCAAGTCCAAAGTTCCTTTTTTGTTCTCATAGTCCGACAAGCGTTAACAGATTAGTGGAAGTAGTATCGTTCAAACCAACTAAGAGGGTAAGGTTTTAAAGCTCGAAAAAATACACATTTTAAGTCGTTTTTTTTTGAAGACATGAATATTCCAGGACTATTTATTTTATATACATGTTGTTAATTAAGATTTGAAGTATCATTGGAAAAATTTTGAATTCTATATATATATACATATATATATTTTAATCCGTGGCAGCGCATCCGCTGAGGCTCTATGAAAAAAAGTGTTTGTGCTGTTTGATGCTGGGTTCAGGTTCATCCAAACAAATAAAATTGAACTGCTTCTAAAAGCTAAAAGATATTCGCTGGTAATGACAAAGCATTTTTTGAAATTCTCTTCTTTTTTTGCACGGTTTTAAAGTAAAAATTTTTTTTTTAGCCAAATTTTTCACTCATTTTTAATTAAAATAAAAAAAAAAAGTAAAAAAGCAATTTGTCACAACCAGCCTATTTACGTACTGCATTTTTGTGAAAAATTTGAAAACGATAAGTCAAGTAGTTTCCCCGCTAGAGTGCTCACCGACTTTTTTTTTTTTTGTATTACTTTATTGACTAAATAGGTATAGATATGTATATACAGAAGAAAAGATGTCATAAAGGGAGCTTTATCCTAGGGGACGTCCTCGTGGGAATTGCTTCCTAGGGTCGGTGGCTCACTCTAAGACGCTCCAGCTCTCATACGTTCGGATTGTCGAAGATCCCGCATTACGTATGCCTTAAAGCTGCTGACCGCTTCCCAGGTTTGTGGGCTGCCAACCATTGCATCTAAGTTGTTCATCATTAATCCAGCCCCTGCAATGTGTTCTAGGCACCTTTTTTGGGACTCATAGCGCCGACACCTGCAAAGAATATGTTGTGCGTCTTCTACGCTATTATCACTGCAGACTGTGCACATAAGCGATTCTTCATGCCCAAAGCGATGGAGATATTGCCTAAAGCATTCATGACCGCTTAGTATCTGGATTAGCTAGCAATTTACTGACCCAAGCTTTCTGCCTATCCACTTCTCTATATTTGAGATCAGCAGGTAGGTCCATCTACCCTTCTATGACTCATCCCATCTTCTCAGCCATGTTATTAGGCTTCTGGTAGGTGCTGTCTCTAGGTGCTGCAGCTACGGCTGTGTCTTCATCCGCCTGAATGTCAATTGGCAGCATCCCAGCTAACACTAATACTGCGTCGTCAGATACCGTTCTAAACGCGCAGCAGACTCTGAGTGCACATAGTCTGTGGGTTGACAGTATGCCCCTGCTGTAGCTTTCTACTAACAAAACCGATTTCCAGATCTGAGCCGCATATAGAACAATGGAGCTGTATACTGTCATCAGCAGCTTTCTCGTCTCCTGTTTTGGGCCCCTAGTGTTTAAAAGAATCCTTGGCAAAGAACGCACGCATACAGATGCCTTCTCCTGGATGTTCGCTAGGTGTTCTCGAAAGCTTAGTCGAGTGTCTATCCACACGCCAAGATAGCGGAAAGCAGTTTTCTGCTTGAGATTAGAACGGCCTCTGTTTTTTGCGCCGCTAATCTGAGTCCCACGGAGCCCAGCTATTCTACTATCTTTGAGATGGCCATGTTTGCTGCAGCCTCTGCTTGCTGAATCTCTTTTTTAACCGCGACTAGTGAAACATCATCTGCATAGCCTATTAGTTGACAGCTATCACCGAGTGTCAGCCTCAGTTTTACGGCGGGATTTGGTATGCCGTCTGGCCCTGGAGCTTTGCTAGGGTTGAGGCGTCCAGCCGCGGCCTTTATCTCCTCATTTGAGACTTCATCGACGGTCACTGCGGGATAAACAGAACGCTAGGAAAAATAAGAAGAGATTTTTTTTGGAAACACATGTCTTGCAACAAAAATTGCGAACAATGCAAACTAGCCAAAACAACAAGACACAACCACTCCCCCTTGACAATAACACCAACCCCTGCAACCTGTTTTGACACAATAATCATATATACAATTGGATCATTACCAAAAACAATAAATGGTAATGAATATGCAGTTACTATTATCTGTGACTAGTGATGGCAAAAAAATTAATTTATCGATTATTGTATCATATGATTATTTTTTCCTTTTATTTACTAATCGCGATTAATCGCAAAAAATGAAAATAATCGATTAATTTAACGATTATTTTCCTTCTTATGAATTTTTCAATTTCTTATATATTTTATAGAAAACTAGTAAAGAAAACAGTATTTTTATTGTTATTGTTAAAGCAGTAAACATAGTTGTAAACTATCAACTATATTTTACAAGCACTGGCAGCTAAGGCCTTCGGCTTGGACGAAAACTACATCCATACACTAGCCTGGGATTCGAACCCGAATCCTCGTTGCTCAGTTAACTAAATGACTCGGCCACTTAGACAACTAATCTACCGAGGAAAGAAAACAGTAAAATTTTCCATTTATATATATTTAAAACATTTTTGTTAGTAAGTACGCCGGAGTTTAAGAACAGAAGTTCAGATAAATGTTCCGTAGTTAATTTGTTTCTTTTTTCGATTGCCGTGTTTCCCGCTTTTGAGAACAGGCTATCAGCTGTTACAGATGTGCATACCAAAAAACAGTAGCGTTGTGCAACTATATTTAATTTTGGGTATACCGAAAGCATTTCTACCAAGGCGTCAATGACGTTGCGTTTCAGGAGCGTTTAGAAAAAAGCTCAGCCCATCTTCGACATAGGAATACTTCATTTCTTTTTTTGTGGCGTTTATGTGCCAACGATTTGTAGTAGGCCCATAAGTCAAATTTCACTTCACCACCAACTGAGCCATCACTAACACTGTCTTGGCTTTCAATTGCATGGGCTACAATTGCCATTTCTTTCCGTATATTTTTCATTACTGAAGCAAAGGCAAGACCATCTTCAAAATGGATTCTCTTGAGCGAATAAAATTTTTTTTTTGAGCTTATTTCTAGTGGTTGTTTTACAGATCTGTAAAAATCACTTCGTGCTAAAATTCACTCACCCAATCGATTATTTGATCGAATAATCGATTATTGTGTATCATATGATTAATTTTGCCATCCCTATCTGTGACCTGTCCAAATATCTCATATCAATACCAATACCCCCCAAAAGTGCAAAGGAGGTTGCAAAGGCAATATTTGAGAAATTTATTTTAATTTACGGATCAGTTAAAACAATTCTAACAGACATGGAACAGAATATATGAATTAAGTAATAATAGAACTTTGCAAAAATTTTAACATCACTAAAATTAATTCCACGGCTCACAACCATCAAACTCTTGGAACAGTAGAAAGCAGCCATAGAACTTACATTGTGTATATCAGGTCATACATATCTATTAAAAAGGACGATTGGGATGAATTTCTAGCATAGTTCACATATTGCTTTAACACCACTCAATCCACCGTAGATGGTTATTCCAATTTAGAACTAGTTGCGAAACATCCTAAAACTTTCCCTTTTTCATCTGAGACTGTAGATCCCATCTACATCGTTGATGACTTCAATAAAGAAATTAAATTTAAATTCCAAATAGCGCAAAATAGAGCCAAACTTCTTATCGAAAAATGTAAAGCATTACAAACATATGATAAAAACACTAAAATGGTATTTAAAAGAAATACTTTTAAACAATGAAACATGGCATAAATTGGAAAACTTATACACAGGCAAATATAAAACACAGAGCATAGGTCCTAATAATAACATAGTAATAACTGGTAGTAAAAACAAAAAGCAAAGAGTACACTTAGATAAAATAAAATTACCATAAATGGAAAAAAATTTTAAGCGAAATATAAATATTTTTCTTTTTGAAAAAAAGGAGGTGCAGTATAATTTTAGGGACAGCATTAGGCCACATACTTTTAGGGATAGATTATAAATAATTAGAACTTATGCCTAATGTTTAACTTTAAGTACCGTTAGGGACACTAGCCATAAGACTACATGTAATTCTCTCCCTATAACTACCGGGCTTGCCCCGAATAAATCACTTGAAGTCAAACCTTGCCTTCGCCCAATTCAATACATATATATGTATGTACATATATACGTGCAGTTTCCTAGTCGGTGGCTCAGTGGAGACCTATTAAATCTACAATTCTGTTGTGCTCGAGTTCGAACCTCGACGTAGGTGGAGTTTCCCCCTGATGAAGCAATACTAAAATGTAGTTCCGTTGGGGATATTGGAAACGATTGTGGATAACGAATAATTTTTACATACATACATCCACTTTAGGGTTTCAATCTAGTGTACAAACTTCTGAGAATTTTGAAACTTTTGCAGAATGTAAAACACCTTGTAAATTTTAATTTCAAAATTTTTTGATTTTAATATAATTGTATGCCAGCTTGTTTCACAGCAAATTAAGAATTCAAAATCAATATTAAACCGTACAAAAAAACTGTATAAGGTAAAAGTATCTAAATTAGTTGCAATTAATATTCAAATATTCAGATTCTAGTCGAAGTCTAAACATAAAACCAGAGGGCCAAGGCTAACTTTGAGCGCGTCAAAATTTGTATACCCTTGTAAGTTTTTGTTATTCTCTTATATCAAAAAAGTCTAGTGCCTACAATCAAATAACAAAGTTATTGATCAAAGTCACTGTTTTCCACCGATCTTTTAAATGGGAGCTATAAGATATACTAACCCGATCTTTATCAAATTCAGCACATTCATTAACAGATATATTAAACTAACAAATATTTAATTTGAAAGCAATCGCGTCAAAAGTAGCGAAGTTATTAACAAAAGTCACTGGTTTTGACCGACCGTTACTATGGGAGCTATATGATATAGTCACCCTGTGCATTGATCAAATTTGGCACAGTCGCTTATATGCGTAATAAACTTGCCAATATTAAATTTCACGACAATAGCTCAGAAAATAAAAAAAAAGAAAAGTTATTGAGAAAAGACACTGTTTGTGACTTTGCCGTTGGTATGGGAGCTATATGATATAGTGGTCCGATCCGGCTGTAACCAAGATATACAACCACTGCCGTATATACAACCCCACAAATTTTAGCTCTTTAGCTCCAACGGCCTAGGAGGAGTTTGCGTTGATCCAGACGGACGGACGGACGGGCGCACATGGCTTTTTGAACTCGTATCGTCGTGCTGATCAAGAATATGTATACTTTATATGGTCGGAGATGCTTCCTTCCATGCGTTGCACACTTCTGACCAAAATTAATATATCCTTTTTGCAAGGGTATGAAAAATTGTAGGCTCGAGGTCATTTTCGGGAAAACAAAAAAATAGCAGGTTGTCTGTATAGCGCCATTTCAAGAACTACCAAGATTTCTCATGAGCAGACTCTGCTGACCACGCCAGAACTTTACGGCTATGAAGCAAAAAAGGCAAGCACAGCTTTCAAGTCCAAAGTTCATTTTTTGTTCTCATAGTCCGACAAGCGTTAACAGATTAGTGGAAGTAGCATCGTTCAAACCAAGTAAGAGGGTAAGGTTTTAAAGCTCAAAAAAATACACATTTTTAGTCGTTTTTTTTTTGAAGACATGAATATTCCAGGACTTTTTGTTTTAGATACATACATATTGTTAATTAAGATTTGAAGGTTCATTGGAAAAATTTTTAATTCTATATATGTGAGTTGGGGTAAGGTAGTTGCAGCGTGTTGGCATTTCCCTTATGCAGATTGGCAACGCAGCAGCAGTCATGAGGTATCGTGAGAATTCAGCGGTCAATGTTCAGTAGTTAGCAGTCGAGGTTCAGCAGTCAGCAGTCGATGTTCAGCAGTCGAGGTTCAGCAGTCGGCAGTCGGTGTTCAGCTGTCGGTGTTCAGCAGTCAGAAGTATCAGCAGTCAGAAGTATCAGCAGTCAGCAGTAAGAAGCCGATAAATCAACAGTACATAGAACCCAAGATTTAAGTTGCATATTGTAATCATTATTCGCCCGTCCACGATTTATAATACTAATAAACTATAATATAATTCATTTGGGGACTCTATTGAGGACTCCATCTTATATTTGGGGGCTCAACCGATCGCGGACTTTGGAAATACATGATTGGAAAGCTGACAGTGGAAAGAGTGAGACAGCGAATGTTTTCGACAGCAGAAAAAACGAGAGAGCGAAAACACTCAGACGAAAAAATGAATTCCAATTTCGCAAGAAGACGCGATGCCCTGGCGCCACACGAAATAAGCAAGACGAAAACAGCAAACGAAACGAAAAAAGAGACAGCAAGCAGACGCAAAATTTTGGCGGCAAACGAAACGAAAAAAGAGACAGCAAGCAGACGCGAAATACTGGCGGCAAACGAAACGAAGGGAGAAGCAAGGGCGGCAATCAGAAGAGGCTAGACGAATACAGCAAGCCAAAAACGAAGGGGAAAAATCGCGAGCAGTGTTCCAATAAGAGAGGGCACGCTTCCAATAAGAGTGTTACGAAATCGCATCATTATGTCGAACCAAGAGGACCATTGAAAACAACCATGGAAATGATGAAAACCAGGCCGGAATAAATGCAGCAATGCTAGTTGAGAACCCCGCGACTCTTCAACAGCTGGTCCAACTATTTTCTCTGAAAGTGCATGCCGATGAAATAAACAAAAAGAATGACACCAAGTTGGTGGTGGAGAACTTTGCCAAAATCATCCCAAAATTCTGCGGGGAAGGAATGTCTGTAGAAAGTGGTTTCAAAACTTTGAGCTCAACGCCGATGCATATGGGCAATAAACAGAAGTACGTTCAAGCCCGATCGAAAATGACTGGTACCGCTGCTCTATTTCTCGAGTCTACGGCTGTCTACGAATATGAACAACTTCGCTGGCAAGTCCTGGAGGAATTTGATTGCGATCAGCCATGCAGTGCCGAAATTCACAACCAATTATCTCTACGCACGAAGTCCGATGGTGAAAGTTTTCATGAGTACATTTTACAAATGAAACGGATCGTTGCCCGTGGGATTATTGATATGGAGTCATTTATCAAGCACATCGTTAATGGATTGAACCTAAATAGTGACTACAAATACACGTTGTACGGCTGCAAGTCACTGAAGAAGCTGAAAGACAAATATGACATTTATGAAAAAATCGCCAGTACCAAGGTTAAGCCCGAAGCAGCAACATTGCTTCAAATGCGGATCAATGGCGCATCTGAGCAAGGACTGTAAGGAGGAAGTCAAGTGTTTTCGCTGCAACCAAACTGGACACATGTCCAAAAATTGTCCTACTTCCTACTCTGTAAACATTGTGTATGAAGAAAACCGACTCAAATCATTGAAGATAGGCGAGGTGAAGGTAAAGGTATTGATAGACACCGGAGCTGACGTATCTCTACTTAGAAAGTCTGTGCTCAGACGAATGCGATGAGTCCAGCTGCTAGCAAATACGTCTTTTCTGAAAGGACTAGGACAGAACACCACACGTCCTGTAGGTTAGTTCAAGGCAGAGGTGCAGATCGATGGTATTTGCCTCACACACACGTTTCTGGTAGTGGATGACTGCACAATAGGAATTGAATTAATGTTGGGATACGATATCATATCAAAGTTCCAAATGACATTAACTCCCGTTAGATATACTTTCGCACAGCTATTTGAGGAAGAAGCTGCCAACCAAAATCAGATAATTATTTACAATGTAGTCGAAACAAACACTGACCCTGATGTGCCTTCACAGTATACTCATGTTGTTCAATCGATGATTGATGATTTTGGCAAAAGAAAGAAGACAGCTGACCGCCCGATCACGTTGAAAATCGTGCCTGACGACAACATCAAGCCATTTAGGCACGCACCAAGCCGAATAGCCATCATCGAAGCAGATGTGGTCAAGCAGCAGATCGACGAATGGCTGAGGGATGACACAATACGACGTTCATCATCTAACTTCGCCAGTCGTACAGTTATCGTAAAAAAGAAGGATGGCAATAATTGAGTGTGCATTGACTACCGGCAGTTAAACAAGATGGTATTGAAGGATTGTTTCCCTGTGCCTATCGTCAAAGATGTTTTGGAAAAATTGGGTAATGCAAAAGTTTTCACCATCATGGACCTTGGAAATGGATTCTTTCACGTTCCAGTTGAGGAAAGCAGCAAGAAATACACCGCATTCATTACGAAAGAGGGCCTGTTTGAGTTCACACGCGCGCCCTTTGTCTTTTGCAACTCCCCAGACGCTTTTATTCGTTTTGTTAATGACGTATTTCAAAACCTCATTAATGATAACTGTAACGATCCTTTTTCGTCCTTCGGGATATTTACAATATCTCTTGGGCTAGGTTCGCCACAACAAAATTTATTTTGTTCCCTGGTGAAATTAAAACAGGTTTGTTTAATGTCAACCCTATCGAGCTCAAACTGCTATCAGCTGCAATATACAAGCTTTGTGGGACCAAAGCCTCGAGTGATAACTGTAGAGCTGGATCATTTCCTTCCTTAGATACAAGGATTGGACTTGGGAAACTCGGGATTCTTACATTGAGACACAACACAACACTTGATTTACAATGTTATAAGATTTTATTTAGTTGTACTTGCCATAACTAGTTCTACGTCTAAACTAAGACTGCCAGCTCTGTCGAGCGTGGTCCTTTAAATATACCCAGAGATGCCCAAAGGGCGCTGGCTGCGGCGTCGCGCTGTTGGCAGCGGCGTTGGGATCGTGTCAGAAGTGGGTCGCCTCTTCCGGCGAATTCTGCTTACCGGTAATATTCAAAGAATGGCTAGGCTAAAAAGTGCTTATGCTAGAAAAGGGAAGTGAAGTACCCAGTGTGACCAACGGGGGTCGTTTTGGGTCATATATTTGCTTGGGTCGCATAAACACTAGGAAACATAAGTTGCTTACTTGGCTAAGTGTGTTTACAGGAAATAAAAGACGTAGGTAGCTTAGTTGACTAAAAGTGATATGGGTCGCGATGCACGCTGTGTGTGACCTGTTGGTGTTCCTAATATGTGTGAAAGGTGTGTGTATGGTCAAGGGCTGGTGTTCAGGCGTTTCTGGTAAAGTGAATAATAATTAGCCTGATTAATTTAATATACAACATCGTTTAATTTCCCATGCAATGCACTTTCCTACGTATATCGTATCTATCAGATAGAGGGCTTCCCCATTGTTCATCCCTCCCCCTTCGGTTCATGCAATTGTTTGCTGATCGACAATAAACTACAGAATGGCTCCCAGAAAGGCTAAAGCTCCCAAGGAAGAGGTGCAGGTCCAGCTGGGACCACAGGTTCGTGACGGTGAGCTCGTCTTTGGAGTTGCCCACATCTATGCCAGCTTCAACGACACTTTCGTCCATGTCACCGATTTGTCTGGTCGTGAAACCATTGCCCGTGTCACCGGAGGCATGAAGGTGAAGGCTGATCGTGATGAAGCTTCCCCCTACGCCGCTATGTTGGCTGCCCAGGATTTTGCTGAGAAATGCAAGACCCTTGGAATTACAGCCCTCCACATCAAGCTGCGCGCTACAGGAGGCAACAAGACAAAGACCCCTGGACCCGGTGCCCAGTCGGCTCTGCGTGCCCTGGCTCGTTCATCGATGAAGATCGGTCGCATCGAGGATGTCACACCCATCCCATCCGATTCTACCCGCAGGAAGGGCGGTCGTCGTGGTCGCCGTTTGTAAGCGTGCGCCGCTCCTGATTTGCTTGATTCTCTGCTGTTCAGAAACAATGAAATGTGTTGCGCTGGCTTGTTGTGTGGGATATTATAGTTAATTATAATGTTCCTCACACACAATGTGCTGTAACCATGCGCTGCATGATGCTTAGGGAGACCGGACGGTTCAAAAAGAGGCCGACGACAATCTGTGCGACCTTTACAGCGCTAGGTGGAGTCACACAACTGCAGGTGGACTTCCCTTTTCGCAGAGAGGATCGGCTTCTTGAGGGACCTTCTAGCCGAGCTGTAATGGACGTGGTGCTGTGTCCAGTCTGATTCTGTGCGCTTCCTTGCTCGTTGATATCGTCTTCTTGAAGCCATACAACATTTCCTCAGGTCTCCGATTTCTCCGATCCACCAAAATACAGGCTTATGATGATTTTTGAATGTTCTGGTTTGGGCCATACTAGATGTGCTGGCAGCTTTTACCATAAAGCAGACTTCATTTGCCATTTCTTGCGCCGAGGCCGCAGAGAGTCTTTGCCGGGACATCATTAACGAAAATGGCTGGGGGTCCTCGCAAGGACAATGTTTACATAAGTGATGCTTACATCTATCACAGATCCTCTACCGGTCCGGTTAAACGTATTTTGGTTGCCTTGGTTCAGCAATTCGACATCTAGGGAGGCAAAAGCGTTGAGTAGCGCGCGGCCACGGGCATTTGTGATGATGCTTCCCCAATCCTCTGTCCAGGCGTCCTGTCGTCCCAGTCAGGAGAGATTTTCATACGAAAGGGTTCGCTTATTACTGCTGCTTGAGCAGCTCATGAGCGGCCTCGAAATGATTTATGTTCAGCTGTGTGAAACTAAACATTATGTCTTGTTTGAGACGACTTCATGGGCCCAACCTGCCTTGTTGAAGGGCACCGCTGGCTTCCTGATGCGTGTTTACGCGCGCATAGACAGCAGCTGAGGTCGTTGTTATGTTCCCTCGTCTTGTGGTCCTTCCCGCCTGCATACAGAGTATCCAATCTTCAACTGGGCTGCTTTCAGAACGGCTTATGCTACCGCTCCTGGGACACAAATTGTTGGCCTCTGGTTGCCACCGTGTGCTGGGCGCAAGCTCTTAACATCTGCGGTAACAATTCTCAGGCTCAGCTAATCGGATACTGCCTGAACGATTTCCTCCTTGTTGGTTTCGCCATCCATGTCCAGAGTCTTTAGTCTGGTCAGCGCGCTTGCCTCGACATGACCTTCAAGCGCGGATCCTATGTCCTTCTTCAGCTGGATTACATTTTCTGCTTGCACTAAGCTCCAGTAGCAAATCTCCTTTGGCGGCGTACTTTACGGAGCGTACGCTTTCGCCCACTGCCTGCACCTTGGTATCCTGGCTCCTTGTCACCACTCATTCTTGCGTTGAACCGTTGTAAAGTTTCACGATATAGACAGCATTTGGTAAGAGGACGGATGGCGAGTGACCGGGGTCAGCACATGCGGCACCGCCTATTTGGCATTGCTCCGCATGCGGCTTTACCACATCCTAGCCAGGTCCTCTCTCTCTCTCTAGCCTCCTGAGCTCCTTCATTATTGTAGCGGCGAACTTACTGGCCGCCTCATAGTTCTTAAGGTCAGCCAACATGAGCAGAACCAAGTTATCCGCCGTGACTCTCTATCCGACCTCTTCGCACAAGCTCTGTCTTGCTTCATCGTAGCTCGGGCAAAGAAATGCAACATGGTGCGCGTCTTCGATTATCCCACTACCACACCATGTACATTCGTCCACTGTATCATGCCAAAACGCTTCAGGTAGCTTCTAAAACAGCCATGGCCACTCAATGGCTGAGTTAGGTAAATATTTACCTCGCCCTGCGGTCTGTTCAACCAGGGGTCGAGCTTCGGCCTTTAACTCTCTAACTAATTCGTCAATTGGCACTATGCCTGCTGGAACCAGCGCCGCGTCGACCGACACCGTCCTAAAGGCGCTGCAGACCCTGATTGCGCTGAGTCTGTAGGTCGCATCAAGTTTCCGGCGGGAGCTCTTTGGGGAAAAACTGCTTTGCAATATGGGCGGCCGGGATCCTACGGTACTTTCTCGAGAGGATTGCTTCGCAGGATAGCTGCTACCTCCTATGCCACTCCAGGTCTAGACCTGCCACGCTCCGCTAAACGCAGCTCGGGGATTGCTGACGCGGCGAAACTGCTCACCGCCTCCCACATGCTCTTTCTCGCCATCATCAGTTCCACTAGGTTTTCGGCGCATATTTCCATTTTTGTCTCAAGCACCCTCCTGCCGTCATCGAAACGTCTGCACTTGAACAGGATGTGTTGCGCATATTCCACTATCTCACCGGAGCAGACCGGACATAATTGGGAGCTATCGTGCAGAAAACGATACAGGTATTGTCGGAAGCACCCATAGCCGCTAATAAATTTACCGTACCATGTTCCCGCTCTGTCCTTCTCTTTATACTCGGGATTAGCCTGTGGGTCCATCTGCCTTTGTCCGACGCATCAAATCTAGCCTGCCACAGGGCGATGCTTGCGGGACGCCTGGCCAGAGATCCACGCTCAGTAGATGAGATTGTTTTCGCCTCCACCGCCTGGAGGTCGATAGGCACCGCTCCAACGATCACAAGGGCCGCTTAGTCGGATACCGTGCGAAACCCCGAGCAGATTCGCAACGCGCTTAGCCTGTGCGACGATCGGATCCCTCTGCTGTAGCTATCGACACTCAGGGCGCCTACCCAGACTGGGGCCGCGTATAGGATGATCGACCTGCAAACTGTCATTAGAAGCCTTTTCGTTTACATACGCCAAGTGCTCCCTAAAACAGAGGCGGGTGTCGATCCAGACTCCGAGGTAGCGAATCGTACGCCTTGATTGCACCGCGTTTCCGTCGATTAAGATTGTAGCCGTCTCTACAATCTTTCGGCTACTAATTAGTACCGCTTCAGTTTTCTGGGCTGCCAAGCTAAGGCCCAGAAAGTTCATCCAGCGCATGATGGTTGCTATGGCCGTCGTACATGGCATTCCATAATGTTGGGCCTAGGACAGAGCCTTGTGGTACGCCAGGCGACACATTATACGATTCACTGTCCGAGTCTAACCTATACAGCAGTCGCCTGCCGTGGAAGTAGCTCCACACGAATACGCGCAGGTACGATGGAACGCTGAAAGTCTAAAGGGCGTCCAGAATACGCCCCCAATCCGGCGTGTTGAAGGCATTTTTTACATCCAACGTAACGACAAGGCAGTATTTCTTCGAGTGAGGCCGTTTCTACCACCTTGGCTATTGCGTCAGTTGTGGTCAGGGTCTTCCGGAAACCGAATTGGTTCGGTGAGAATTTTAGTATGTTCAGTAATAAAATAATAATATCCGACGCAATGTGGAGTATTTATTTATTTATTTATTTATTTATTTACGTCAACTAACACAGCAGTCGACGAAAAAGCTTAAGCTAAAGACAGATAGTAATTAATTGAAAAAGATAGCTTAGCTATATACACAACTAAACATCCCCGACCCGGTGGAGGTGTTTTATTTGCATAAGGTGCCAGCTATGCCCCGATTCACAGCCAATGTGGTCAGGGATGAGTTGCAGCCAACCCAAGTCCAAGTCCAGAATATTATTATTGGTTTCGCTGTAGATGATTAAAAAGTATAGCGCGAAGAGAAGTGACAGAAAGATGAGGAGAAATTAGGTGAGAAAGGTTGTTAAACGATTGGCAAAGAACACGAAAAGGTTCATGAAGAGAGTAGTTAGTCAGACATCTAGTAAGGTGAATAAGAAAAAAGTTTCTGGTCCGACGTGAGGGAACACAAAAATATAGCGTATCTAGTAAATTGGTAGAAATGACTTCGCCGTTGACTAGTTTATGGAGAAAGAGAATGCCAAAAACGAGTCTACGGTTGTAAAGTGAAGGAAGATTAATAAGAAGAAGTCTGCTAGAATAAGAAGGTAGGCGAAGACTCGGGTCCCAATTAAGACCGCGTAACGCAAACTTAAGGAATTGCTTCTGTACCGATTCAATACTACGCTGGTGAACATCATATTGCGGATTCCACACTGGCGAGCAATATTCTAGAGTAGGGCGAACTAACGAAGTGTATAAAACCTTTGTTACATAGGGATCATCAATTTCTTTGGCCCAACGTTTAATGAAGCCAAGAAGGCTGCATGCTCTATTGACAATAGAAGAAATATGAACATTAAATGAAAGTTTTGGGTCAAACATCACGCCTAAGTCTTTGAACGATGGTACACAATCTAACAGAACAGACTGAACAGAGTAATGAGCTAGGAACGGAGACAAACGACTGAAAGTCATAAAAGAACACTTAGAGGCATTAAGGTGTAATTTATTAATGTGGCACCAATCACAGAACGCATCGAGATCTGATTGCAAGTACTGTTGGAAAGAAGGATCTCTATAGGAATAACAAATCTTGACGTCATCCGCACGCGTGAATGAGCCAAGGCCAAAGGCAAATCATTTATAAACAGTGTAAATAACAGGGGGCCCAGATGACTGCCTTGGGGTACACCTGACGTAACTCGAACAGTTTCGAGGAACGAAAAGAACCCTTTTGGCCTTACTAAAGTCAGTATAAATAACATCAGATTGACACTTTTTTCGGAAGCCATGGTGTACAAGGGTAGTCAATTCTCTCTTACATTTTGATAATGAATGCAAAGACTAGACGTTATTAGTTTTTTGAAGCAGAAGATAAATTAGGAAGGTGGACAGGCAACGGACGGAAGCGCTTATTTGGCGCAAACTCGTGTACAACTAGGCCCTCTGGCCAGAAATTAGTGTCAACCATAGCTGAGAAATACTCATTAGGACCTGTAATCTTAAAAGAGGAGATTTCGCGAGGCCTAGAAAACTTAAACTTTTGAATTATTAGCAGGGCATATATTACTAATGTAAGCTGCCACTCAGAAGTATCAGGAGCAAGCCTAGAAATAAATAATTGCTTACGATGAGGCACTACAGTTAGTGGAGGCGGAGGAGCATTGGGATCCGCAAGTGATTGAGAGCTAGCATGATCCTGTGATTGATCAGAGTTCCCGTGAGGGATAGAATGGGGTACACCAGGGCTTATAATGGGTACTTCAAGCTGAAAAGAAGAGCATAAAGAGGGACAAGAAGATGGTGTAGGCGAAAGTAAAATGGGAGACGATGTAATAGAGAGTGCTGGCGACTGCTTGCGAGGCAACTCAAGGGTACATTTCTTGGGCGACTTCTCAGAAGGTGGAACAAACTTGAATTGCGACAATAAATGTACGCTAGAGTCACACTCGTTAGACAGCTGTTTGGCCAGTTTGTTTAAAGAAAGAAACTTTAAACGAATATCCCTATACATACGGCTAAAATCAAGCTGCTGGCTGGCACAAGATGGGCAAGTCCAGCGCATTAATCCAAGCTCTGGCTTTGACACAGACAAACCAGAAAATTTGTCGTAGTCGCAGCCATTGAGGCCAGCACATTTTAAGTGAATAAGATTATCGCAAAGCCAACAAGATATTGCTCTATACTGATCATCAAAACGATCAGAATGCTTGCAAGTAGGTAGACAACAAGCCATTATAAAGGCAAAAGAAACAACAAAGCCACTAGCACTGATGGTATGATGGGGGCGATGAGGGGAGCAACTGCAGAAGCAATGACGAGAGAGAAAAAAATAAAAAGAAAAAAAAAAGAGGGCGTCTAACGGTTTGACACGATAGAAGTGAAACCTTCCGTAAAACAAACTGAGAGAGAATGAGACGAAAGCAGCATTAGGAGCGGGATAATTATAGGTTCATTATAATATTGCTATAAAGGTCATGTTTTATTTTCTTCATTTTGTTATTATTCATCCTCAATGTTTTCAATTTCAACAAATGATACGAGTGGCTTATGATAGCTAAAATATGATACAAATGCTTTGGTTTCGATGTTGTCAACATATCTTTGAAATACCGCGTCAATTGTTGTTTTTGATCGTGTTGTTGATTCAGTGCGATTGTTACACATTTTTAAACTGAATGTTGTATTGAGAAAGTCAATTAAAGGAACCGCTGTGTCCAATGCAAAATTTACGTTAAAATCGCCACTTAAAATCATTGGAACTTTATCGTAATCTTTTCTAAGTATCCGCGATACTTCTGGTGTATACTTTATTAAATTTTCATGAATGAATTCCGTGATGCTATTTATTGATTGATTCGGTGAAATATAAATTGCCACAATTAAAACTGTTTTTCCATTGCTCAATCTGGTTTCGCATGCACATATTTCTCCCACTTTAGAGAGCTGAACAGACAGTGACTCTAGTTGCTGTGCATTCATTCATTATATATTTTGTGATACATTTTTATTTACTTTTTATACCCTTGCAGAGGGTATTGTAAAATTGGTCAGAAGTTCGTAACGCACAGAAGGAGGCGTTTACGACCTGAGAAGCTGAGTTGATATAGCCATGTCCATCTGTCCGTCCGTCTGTGCGTATGCGTTTTACTCAGCCGTCTTAAGAGCTATCGGGATGAAATCTTTTTTCGGGGTTTTTTATTACCCGGGTAAGATAAAGTATGAAAATCCTTAGGATCGGACCACTATATCATATAGGTCTAGAAGAAAACATTTTGCGGACATGGCTATATCAACTCAGCTTCTCATGCTGATCAAGAATTTATATACTTTATGGGGTCATAAACGCCTCCTTCTGTGCGTTACGAACATCTGACCAATTTTACAATACTCGCTTGGCGATCGGGCGGCCGGGGTTGGACTCCCAGCTTGGTCGAAGTTTTTCATAATGCTTTTTATTTATAATGATTTTTTTATATTTGCATCTCATTCTCTCGCAGCGAGCACACTAACTACAGAACTCGACGGCAATTTACAAAGTGTCGACGTGGCTCTGTTGTTAGTGTGCTCGCTTGGCGATCGGGCGGCCGGGGTTCGACTCCCAGCTTGGTCGAAGTTTTTCATAATGCTTTTTATATATTTGCATCTCATTCTCTCGCAGGCTAAATACTATAAGATCTATATTGTGTCTCTGTTTAGTGTCGCTTTTTCGTTTCATCGAGTCTGAAATCACTCCCAACGATTCTAAAGAAGTTTTCACTTCAAAAAATTAAATGCACCAAACACTAATCACGAAACAGAAAAACTGTTTAAACTATTTAATTTGGCGAATTATGGAAATAAAACACAAGGGTGTCAAGCGAACAAACACCAGTGAAAGCGTAAAAAAAACTAAGCACAATTAAAAACTGAGAGAAAACAATAAATATTAATAAAAACTCAGGAGCTATGCAAAAACGTCACGTCAGAGAGCAGAAACTTTTGATTCTACATATAAAAACGTCATATGCTCAACACATGATAGTGTATACTACATGTTCACATAAGTGACACTTTGTCGCTATGCATAAACAAGGCGAGCGCAAAATATATACAAATGTAATGCGATCCCACTTATATGTGGCTGACCACCAGCGTGGGATCTGCCCCGTCAGCATATTCTGCCATATGCATATACATACATATATACATATATAATACATACGTACATACTACGCTCTCTCGTTCTGCTGCCTCCAGCGGCAGAACTTATATACTTAAGAATTCTTGGGCTAATCACAAGAACTTTTTTTTAAATCAAATGTATTTCGGTTTTTACCGACAAGAATAAACGCAATGTTTCTTTAATAGACTTATTACTACATGGCGACAGTGACAAGTGTCACGTATATATATGTGCGGTAATATTTGAGAATGAATAAGGACAAAAAACAACAGTAAGTAGAGTGATGGGAAAGAAATCCGATGTGGCAAACAAACTAAAAGCCAGAAAGGCTGAAATGTTAAGGCTACTAAACAGCCCAAATACAATTAATTGGAATACAACGTGGCAAAGCCAAAGTTAAAAACAATGCAACAACCTGAAAAGGAAGTACCAAAGATAAAAATAGTCTGCCCAAACGATTGCGAGGGACCGCTATATTTGCCGTACTGCAACCTGCCTGTAGCCACTGCTACGGGTCCCCGAAATAGAAGCCTGTGCAGCCAGCACCGGCAACTTGAACGCGTCTCAACACTGGACCGGCAGCGCTACATTTATTAATAAAATTAATAAATAAAATAAAATAAATTTTGCAAAGAGATCATATTTTATAAAAGTTTTACAAATTTTTTTTTTGAACAAATAAATTGTAAAAATGGGTTGGTTCGGTAGCGACGATACCCAAGCAAAAGATAATACGGCCAATGTTTTCAATAATGTCAAAATTATTGATCACACTGACGATATCAATGCTTTATGGCTGCTACTGCTTATATTAACTATAGTGTCAGTATGTCAATTTCTATTGACCCTTTACGTCAAACATAACAAACTAATTAGGGGAAAATATATAAGCAGAGCCAATTGATATTGATGCTGCTCATGCACCGCTAGAAGCTTAATTGTTTCATTGAACAATGGAATGGAGTACACTAGCAAGAAAAATAAATTCTTATAAAGATAAATTTGAAAAATCGTACAAATGTATTAATTCCAACAAAACAAAAAGGAATGATATACCATGTATACCATTAGTATACCATGCGACAAAAATCACAGCACAATATAGAGAATGAGAAATTAATGAGAAATTAACTCAAGAACATAGGTTTCAATGTAACAAAATAAAACAAACATTGAAGACAAGATTAAACAATATCGCAATAAGACGAAATATTGTTATAACAATAAGAGAAGATCAAAATCATATAGCAGAATTCGATGAGGACCAGCTAGAAGGTTTAGACGAGTCTAAGCCAATGATAGACATTGATACAGAAATTGATAGCGAAATCGAAACATTACAGGAAAATATAATGCCTGACCAGGTTACCCTAGATGGGGAATATGTGAAGCAGGTTTTCTCTTCCATCCCTGAATTTGATGGCAACAAGATGATTTTAACAGCATTGTTGACAGCATTAAGAATTGTCGAACGAACCAAAGGTAACCAGGAAGATTTGGCAGTTGAAGTGATCAAATCTAAAATAGTTGGAACAATCCATTACAGGATACAAAATGAAAACACAATTATAGGCATAATCAATAAACTAAAGGGTAACGTGAAGGGGGATCAACCGACGTATTAAAAGCCAAACTGTTAAACATAAAACAGAAAGACAAACGGCATCGCAATATGCTACCAATATAGACAGCTTGCGAAAACAACATGAGGCTGCCTATATTGACGATGGCCTAGACCCTGATAACGCCGAAAAATTCTCAACAAAAGAGTCCATATCTGCCAAGGTTAAGAACTGTGAGCATAAAAAGCTAAAAATCGTGCTAGAAGCTGGTAACTTCGTCACTTTGCAATGGGTAAATATATCCTAGCACAGTACTATTTTAGCGCGGACGAAATAATAGAGGAGGTAGTTACTACACTCAAAGAGGTATATGCAATGGCCGAGGTAACTACAACTCCTATAGTAATAACAATTACTACAATGACAGAGGAAACAATAGAGGAGGACGAGGTTATAGCCGAGTTAGTTATAACTCAAACCGAAACAACAACCAGAACAGGAACGGCTATAATAGTAATAATAGCAATAATGTCCGAATTACCCAAAGCGACCAGGGAAACGGACAAGCTCCTCCAAATAATCGGTTCAGAACTCTGGCCGACAGTCCCCCAACAAAAAAACGTAAACCACCTTCAAAAACTTTAAATGACTTTCCCGAACTGCCATCTAACAACATTGCTAACCCAAAATGTATAATAATCTCCGCCAAAGACAGTGATAAAACAATCTCAGAATATTCTTGCTTCGCTGTACACAAGGCGCTTAAGCTCATCAATAAGAATATTAACTTAATAACAAATTTAAAAGACGGAAATCTACTAATGCTGGTTCGATAAATCGACGACGCCAACAAATTCATCAACGCAAAAGAACTCCCAGGTATATGCAAAATAGAATGCCAACTCCACCAATCACTAAATTCGGTTAAAGGGACTATTTATGCACCCTACCTTATTAACGTGCCCGAAAACGAAATTCTTGAAGAGCTCGCCTCCCAAAAAGTTATCGCAATCTACAAGTTCACCAAGCAAGTTGAGGGTGTAGCAAAACCGTCGGGTGTTATGCTTCTTACTTTCGATCTCTACAACATTCCATGGAAAATCGACATATGCTGGCACACTGTAAAGGTATCCGAATTTGTTCCAAATCCCATGCGGTGCAAATATTGCCAAAAAATCGGCCATACCCAAAAACACTGCAAAAACGAACCAACGTGTAGTAACTGTGGACTCACCCCATACTTTGGTACCTGCTCTCAAAAATGCGTGAATTGCTCACGGAACCATGCTGCCTCAGACAAAAAATGTAGTGCATTCATACAGCAAAAAGAAATACTGAAAATACCAAAAAACCACGAAGAAGTGTACAATGAGAGAGGCAAAGCTTTGTTACAAAGCTGCCTTGCCTAAACAATCTAAGCCCGACAGCTACGCCGCAGTCACAGCAAACATAGAAAACGAAAATAGCACAGCACAAAAAGTAAAGTACAACATAAACCGTCACACTGATAAGAGCAATATTGTTGGCTCTGACGATCGCCTCTCGTCGCCCGACTCGCTTCCACAAAATAACACTCAATCTCCTTCTACTCTCTCCTCATCACTTCCCTCTTCATCCCAACTGTTGTCCCCTTCTCTATCTCAATTCTTAGAAAAAACGCTCAATAACCGAACAAAACCAAAATCACCTACTCACTCACACTTAACACAAAACAACACCATCGATTGTGGCTCAATTGAGTCATTATCTGATTCAACACCAAATAACACTTGACCCAACTGAGTCAAAGTCCGACTGATACAATAATAATAATAAATAAATAAAAAATAAAAAAAATACTAAATTCCCTGAAGACATACATACATACTTCATTAATCTATGACCATTAAAGTTATTCAATGGAACCTAAAAGGATATATAAATAATTTTGATGAATTAACGATTCTAATAAATAAAATAAATCCAGATATAATATGTCTTCAAGAAACTAAGTTACCTTTTAACTTAAAAAACATAATCTGCAACAAACAATACATAGGTTACTTCACTAACCTACCACACAACCTTAATGCCAAACAAGGAATAGGAATTCTTGTTAAAAGGCACCTACCGCACTCTCTGCTCCCTTCTCTGACCAGCTCAAGTATACTTCACTTGGCCATTCAATTAAAACTTAACGAAAAATTTACTATTCTTAACAGCTATATCCCCCCTGATCAATATTTTTCTGGGAACGAAATACTTACAATAATAAACAGCTTCTCCGCTCCACTATTGTTTACTGAAGATTTCAATGCCTGGGGTTTTGCTTGGGGATCTCCACGCACCACCTCCAGAGAAAAAAATATCGAAGCCTTCTCAAAAACTAACCTATCTCTTTTGAATAATGGCAGTCCAACACATTTTTCCACACATAAAACTTACACACACATAGACCTCACGTTTATCTCCTCTAATCTGCATCCACACTGCAATTGGAAAGTTTTACCCGACTTATACAGCAGCGATCACTTCCCAGTCATAACTGAAATACTAAATCAGTTTCATTTTGAAAAGTCTAAATTTTCCCCAAAATTCAAAATTGATTTAGCCAATTGGGAATTGTTTCGTTTAAACTATAATACCTACACCTCATTCACACAAAATGCAGACATTCAACTGCAAGTCTCCCAAATTACCAAATCAATTCGGATGGCGGCAAATAAGGCAATTCCACAGATAATTTGGTAATTTGGTGGAATAAAAATCTGGGAGATCTTCGGGCCAAGAAGCCAAACGTGAGAGCCTCGGTGCCTTCACATCCAATATTTCTCCTCAATTCTCCTCCAAAAAAATCTGGCGCGACATTAAATCCCTGGTGGGAGTCCCCCCTCCCCAGCTTAAGTGTATCAGAGCTAATAATACATTAATAACGGCACCCTTAGAAATATCGAACATATTTCCCACAACTTTGTCAAAGTATTCCGAGGACTGCAACTTTAACATTCAATACAGGCAACAAAAGGCAGCATCCCTTGAGTATGTTCATGATCCTGGTAGACTTAGTCTATCTGCTAAACAACTCGAATACGATTTCACAGAATTAGAACTAGAAACTGCCCTAACAAAGGCTAAAGGCAAAACACCAGGTCACGACAGAATCTCGTATCCGATGCTTAAACAACTGCCCGCCACAGGCAAAGCAGAGCTTTTAAACCTATACAACAATATATTTTCTGTTGGTCAGTACCCCCACGTGTGGAAATCTGCCACCATTGTACTTATCCGAAAACCAAACAAACCATCTGATGAAGTTGCTAGCTACCGACCCATCTCATTACTTCCATGTATCACCAAAACATTCGAAAAAATGATCGCCCGTAGACTCTTATGGTACGCTACCAAAAATAAACTGATCAGCTCGAACCAAGTAGGCTTAAAACCCAAACACAGTACGATGGACTCTCTGCTGTACTTGCAGCACTTCTTTCAGTTCAGTTCTTCAGCAACTCGAACAATGGGGGGTGTGTACAAAAGTCTACAATATAGTGAAGGCTTTTATGTCCCGCCGCTCATTTCGAGTCAGGATCAACAACGTACTTTAAAACTATCACAATTTATATACTGGCATTCCCCAAGGATCGCCATTATCGGTTATTCTATTCATTATAGCATTGAAGAAATCAACAAAATTGTATTTAATCATAAAAAAATTCAATCAATCATGTACGCAGATGATGCCATAATCTTTAGTAAAATCAAGGACTTAACAAAACTTAACAATATTGTAAAAGATATACTTAAGGAAATATACAACTGGGGTCTGGGCTCTGGTGCAACCCTATCTCCCAGTAAATGTAAAATGTAAAAAAAAAGCATTCTGATCGTTTTGATGATCAGTATAGAGCAATATCTTGTTGGCTTTGCGATAATCTTATTCACTTAAAATGTGCTGGCCTCAATGTCCGCGACTACGACAAATTTTCTGGTTTGTCTGTGTCTAAGCCTGAGCTTGGCTTAATGCGCTGGACTTGCCCATCTTGTGCCAGCCAGCAGCTTGATTTTAGCCGTATGTTTAATTCGGATATTCGTTTAAAGTTTCTTTCTTTAAACAAACTGGCCAAACAGCTGTCTAACGAGTGTGACTCTAGCGTACATTTATTGTCGCAATTCAAGTTTGTTCCATCTTCTGAGAAGTCGCCCAAGAAATGTACCCTTGAGTTGCCTCATAAGCAGTCGCCAGCACTCTCTATGGCATCTTCTCCCATCTTACTTTCGCCTACACCATCTTCTTGTCCCTCTTTTCAGATTGAAGTACCCAGTACAACCCCTGGTGTACCTCAATCTATCCTTCACGGGAACTCTGGTCAATTACAGGATCATGCTAGCTCTCAATCACTTGCGGATCCCAATGCTCCTCCGCCTCCACTAACTGTAGTGCCTCATCGTAAACAATTATTTATCTCTATGCTTGCTCCAGATACTTCTGAGTCGTCTGTGGCAGCTTACATTAGTAATATATGCCCTGCTAAAGTTTTAATTCAAAAGTTTAAGTTTTCTAGGCCTCGCGAAATCTCCTCTTTTAAAATTACACTACCTAATGAGTATTTCACAGCTATGGTTGAAACTAATTTCTGGCCAGAGGGCCTAGTTGTACACGAGTTTGCGCCAAATAAGCGCTCCCGTCCGTTGCCTGTCCACCTTCCTAATTTATCTTCTGCTTCAAAAAACTAATAACGTCTAGTCTTTGCATCCATTATCAAAATGTAAGAGGACTTCTTACCAAGCTCTCGAAACTGTTCTGTGATAGCCAAACCTTTTCGGCTGACATATTAGCTTTCTCTGAAACTTGGCTTAACTCCTCTGTTTTGGATAATGAAATTCTTTCTAATAACTTTATTTCTTATAGGCTTGATCGTGTTGGTCGTCGTGGCGGTGGAGTACTTATTGCTGTCAACTCGAATCTGTGTTCAAGTGTTGTGCCGATTGATCTGCCCTTAGGTGTTGAGTTTATTTGCGTCGAAATTACATGTTCCAACTTTAGCTTATATATTTCTTGTTCATATATTCCTCCAGCTTCTGATATAACGACCTATATGCATCATGCTAATGCTTTGCAAACTATTTTTAATCGTCTTAAAGATCGCGATTTCCTTATAGTTTTAGGTGATTTCAACTTGCCTAATATTTCTTGGCTTGTTGATGATAATCTATCTTTCTTAATTCCTTCATCTCAACATGTTTTTCTTGATAGCCTACTTGAATGGCCGCTATATCAGTTGAATTCTTTCCTTAACTCTTCTAAAAGAATCCTTGATCTTGTTTTTGTTTCTGATCCCACTGTTAGTGCTGTATCCCGAACACAGCCCCTAGTGAAACCTGAAGATCCCTATCACCCTACCATTGAACTTACTATTTCTTACAATTCCGTTACTAATTCATTTAATAACATCGCAAATTCTCGTCGTAGATGTTTTCGTAAAACAAATTTCAATCTTCTTAATAGCCTTATTTTCTCTTTTGATTGGTCATTTCTATTTGAGTGCTGCGATATAGATCGTGCAGTGAAGTTTTTCTACTCTGCTCTTAATTCTCTAATTGATAAATGCGTTCCTTATGTGAATGTCTCTACCGTCTCCAGCGCGCCAGTCTGGTTCACACATAGGCTCTCTAATCTCCGTAACATTAAATCGAGATATTTTAAAAGATTTAAAAAAACTGGTTCGCGTCTTGACTATGCAAATTACTGTATAGCCAAATCTCAATTTTGTCTTTTAAACACTCAATGCTACAATAATTATATCGTTCGCTGTAAGGTTGAATTTTATAAGAACCCCAAAAGATTTTATAACTTTGTTAATTCCAAAAGACGCTCTAATGTACTCCACCTTCAGACTTAATGACCAGACTGCTAATAATGATTCAGATATTGCAGATCTGTTTGCTAAATTCTTTCAGTCGACTTATTCTACTAGTGTTTCGGAACCCACACCCTATCCCTTTTCAATCCCACATTTAAATTGTATGTTTTTTCCCAGTATTACTGAAGACTGTATTATCTCTAGCTTGTCATCTATGACGTCTTCCTTCGTTCCCGGTCCTGATAATATACCTAGTTGCATCCTTAAAATGTGTTCGAATTCCCTATCTAAACCTTTATCTCGGTTATTCTTTATATCGTGGTTGACATGTACCTTTCCCGATATTTGGAAAGAGTCTTTTATTATTCCGCTTTTTAAAAAGGGTAGCAAATCGGATGTTTCTAACTACCGTGGCATTGCCAAACTTTCGGCAATACCAAAGCTGTTTGAGAAAATTATTACGTCTTCCCTTCAACACCTATCCAGATCCACTATTTCTCCTTGTCAGCATGGATTCATGAAAGGTCGTTCGTCGCTTACTAACCTTTTAGAATTGACTACCCTTGTACACCATGGCTTCCGAAAAAAGTGTCAATCTGATGTCATTTATACTGACTTTAGTAAGGCTTTCGATACGGTTGATCATTCTTTGCTTCTCGCGAAACTTAACATCATGGGTTTTTCCCCAAAATTGTTGGCTTGGTTAAAGTCGTATCTTATTGGCAGAACCCAAAAGGTGTCTTTTCGTTCCTCGAAACTGTTCGAGTTACGTCAGGTGTACCCCAAGGCAGTCATCTGGGCCCCCTGTTATTTACACTGTTTATAAATGATTTGCCTTTGGCCTTGGCTCATTCATGCGTGCTCATGTTTGCGGATGACGTCAAGATTTGTTATTCCTATAGAGATCCTTCTTTCCAACAGTACTTGCAATCAGATCTCGATGCGTTCTGTGATTGGTGCCACATTAATAAATTACACCTTAATGCCTCTAAGTGTTCTTTTATGACTTTCAGTCGTTTGTCTCCGTTCCTAGCTCATTACTCTGTTCAGTCTGTTCTGTTAGATTGTGTACCATCGTTCAAAGACTTAGGCGTGATGTTTGACCCAAAACTTTCATTTAATGTTCATATTTCTTCTATTGTCAATAGAGCATGCAGCCTTCTTGGCTTCATTAAACGTTGGGCCAAAGAAATTGATAATCCCTATGTAACAAAGGTTTTATACACTTCGTTAGTTCGCCCTACTCTAGAATATTGCTCGCCAGTGTGGAATCCGCAATATGATGTTCACCAGCGTAGTATTGAATCGGTACAGAAGCAATTCCTTAAGTTTGCGTTACGCGGTCTTAATTGGGACCCGAGTCTTCGCCTACCTTCTTATTCTAGCAGACTTCTTCTTATTAATCTTCCTTCACTTTACAACCGTAGGCTCGTTTTTGGCATTCTCTTTCTCCATAAACTAGTCAACGGCGAAGTCATTTCTACTAATTTACTAGATACGCTATATTATTGTGTTCCCTCACGTCGGACCATAAACTTTTTTCCTATTCACCTTAGTAGATGTCTGACTAACTACTCTCTTCATGAACCTTTTCGTGTTTTTTGCCAATCTTTTAACAACCTTTCTCACCTAATTTCTCCTCATCTTCTTATCACTTCTCTTCGCGCTATACTTTTTAATCATCTACAGCGAAACCAATAATAATATTCTGGACTTGGATTGGCTGCAACTCATCCCTGACCACATTGGCTGTGAATCGGGGCATAGCTGGCACCTTATGCAAATAAAACACCTCCACCGGGTCGGGGATGTTTAGTTGTGTATATAGCTAAGCTATCTTTTTCAATTAATTACTATCTGTCTTTAGCTTAAGCTTTTTCGTCGACTGCTGTGTTAGTTGACGTAAATAAATAAATAAATAAAAGTAATTAAAATAAATTTGTAAAAAAAAAAGATGTACCTACTCTAGTTTAAGCTTTAATAACTTTACTATAGAATGCGTCCAGGCTCTTAAGATATTAGGCCTATATTTCGACAAGAGTGACATTTAAAAATCACTGTCTGTATCTCAGAGATAACCTTGAAAAAAAACTAAACATAAAATATCTTAGCTCCAAACATTCCTTAATAAATACAAATAGTCTTATAAATGTCGCCAGGGCTCTTATATTGGCAAAAATTGGTTACGTGGTTAAAGTCACATGTCCGCCTGTTGAAACCAGCCTACCACACAGCGGTTCGTCGCAGTATCAACGCCTTTCCAACATCTCCAATAAAATGCGTCCTTGCAGAAGCGGGTTTGTCAACAATAGAGGACAAAGTTGCAGAAACAACAGCCCTGCTTATCCCGAAAATGTTCTGCTCACCCAACCAGCTCTTTCAAACTGTGGTACGGAAGGCTATAAAACAACGGAGAACTTACCGATACCTCTCCACAATACGCCGATGCGCCGCTCTCTCCAAAGAATGGAATATCGCAACCCCAACAACACCGAAAATCTCCAGCGCCCCTTCATGGCTTCTTAGACAATCCTCTATTAACTGCGCGCTACAGGAATTTCCAAAAAATCACACAAACGGGCAAACTTTCCGCCAACTATTTTATAATGAAACAGCCAAGAAATTTTATGATAATCGAACGTGGATATTCACTGTCGCAACAAAATCAGCTGAACTCACTGCATTCGCATGCGTTGACATCAATGGTATAATTCTATCAGCAGGATCACTACCAGAATACTACTCTGTATGTTCAGCCGAAGCAGAAGCTATTCTGAAAGCCATCGTTTACGCACAAGGCAGAACTGGAAAGTTTACTATATGTACCGATAGCCTATCGACTGTAGAATCTGTCAAAAATATATCCAACACAAACCCAACACTCGTGCAGATACGGGAGAGTTTAATAAAAACCCCTCTACAACTTAACATATTTTGGGTTCCCAGCCACAGGGGCATTAGGGGCAATGAGTTGGCTGACAATGCAGCAAAACCAATGTCAAAGTATCCCAAAATCATGATACTCCCCTCAGCGGAAAAAGATCTGCGAAAAGTTATTCTCAAACAGCTCCACTCGCAAAAAATCGAAATCTGGGCTAACTTTCATCACAGATACAGGAACTGCAACCCAAACTTGGAGAAAGTCAAGTTCCCTATCAACACATCCCGAGCGAAAAGCACACCCGCCTCCGGATAGGACACAGCAGTGGCACCCACAGCCATGTATTGTCAGGAGACCCAAAACCGAACTGCCACTTATGTGGTCTAGAGCTCTCTACCGCACACCTGCTGGACACCTGCAAAAAATATGGAATTCTCGACTTAGGTCAGTTCTTCCAAAGGCTTGAAATGCAAGCCAGTATACTTGAAATCAGCCAACTAAAAGTGGCACCGAGCGAAAAGATCTTTAAAATTATTTCAATAGATTCTTTTAAAAATATGGGCAATACTATATTGAAAACATTAAGAGTAGCCCTACTCCAGCCGGTGACCCTAATAGAATAATATCAAAGAAGCTAACATCGGCTATGCCAAAGTTTATATACCCTTGCAGTCCTTGGTAATAATAATTTTACATGTTCAAAATTTGTTTTCTGCAACTCACTTCATCAATTTACAAACAAAACAATTTTACCCTCTATTTTACAATTATTTTACAATCACATATGTAAATTTCATAGCATACTCCGATTTTTATGAAAATGTTTCTTCTAGTTCTTCGTGAGCTATATGATATAGTGGTCCGATCCTGATGGTTTTCATACTTTATTGTTCCCGGGTAATAAAAAACCCCGAAAAAAAATTTCAGCCCGATAGCTCTTAAGACGGCTGAGTAAAACGCATTCGCACAGACGGACGGACATGGCTATATCAACTCAGCTTCTCATGCTAATCAAGAGTATATATACTTTATGGGGTCGGAAACGTCTCCTTCTGTGCGTTACAAACATCTGACCAATTTTATAATACCCTCTGCAAGGGTATAATGAAAAAGAAAAAGAAGCAATACTGTCTACATACCATGATGATCCAATTCAAGGAGGTCATACTGGCATTACCAGAACGCTGGCAAAAATCAAAAGACGCTACTATTGGAAAAATATGGGACGCCATATCAAAGAGTACATAAGTAGATGTCATAAATGCCAGGTATCAAAAACGACGACACACACGAAGACCCCCATGATAATAACAGAAACACCAGCGAAGGCTTTTGATAAAGTGATAGTTGACACAATAGGTCCACTACCAAAATCAGATAATGAAAATGAGTATATTGTCACATTAATATGCGATCTGACAAATTATTTAATAGCCATTCCAGTTGTATCCAAGAGTGCAAGTAATGTAGCTAAAGCAATATTCGAAAATCTTATACTACAGTACGGTCCAATGAAAATACTCATTACGGACATGGGAACTGAGTATAAAAATCAGATTATAACAGATATGTGCAAGTACATGAAGATTAAAAATCTAACATCAACAGCATACCACCACCAGACTTTAGGGACAATAGAACGAAGTCATAGAACATTCAACGAATATATTCGTTCATACATATCAGCAGATAAGTCCGATTGGGATGTTTGGATACAATATTTCACTTATTGCTACAATACAACACCCTCGGCAGTGCATGAATATTGTCCATACGAACTAGTATTTGGAAGACTACCAAATCAGTTCATAGATTTTAACAAAATAGATAGGAAAGAAATAGGTCATAAACTAGATGCTAAATGGATAGGGCGTTATAAGGTAGTGAGTATTAAAGAAAATGATAATATAATAATTGCAGATGATAAAAATAAAAACCAGAAAGTTCATAAAAACAGGTTAAAACCATTTATAGAATAAAAATCAGAATGATCAACCGTAATAATAATAACAATTAAAAAAAAAAATATATATATATAATAACGAATTTTTTATCTCTACAATTTAAAAAAAAATTAAAAAATAAAAATATCAAAGAAGCTAACATCGGCTATGCCGAAGTTTATATCCCCTTGCAGTCCTAGGTAATAATAATTTTACATGTTTCTTTTCTGCAACTCAATTCATCAATATACAAACAAAACAATTTTACTCTCTATTTTACAATTTGTTCTTCTTCTTCCCTTATTCCCAAAGCAAAGCAACGCACGCATACACATACAGTTCATGTAGCGTTGCGTCTGTGTGTGTTATATTTATCCGATCACATTCAAATTTTGGGATCTGGGGTTTTATATCCAATATTATCACATATGTAAATTTCATAGCATACTCCGATTTTTATGAAAATGTTTCTTCTAGTTCTTCTAGAGCTATATGATATAGTGGTCCGATCCTTATGAATTTCATACTTTATTTTTCCCGGGTAATAAAAAACCCCGAGACAAAATTTCAGACCGATAGCTCTTAAGACGGCTGAGTAAAACGCATACGCACAGATGGACGGACAGACGGACATGGCTATATCAACTCAGCTTCTCATGCTGATCAAGAATATATATACTTTATGGGGTCGGAAACGTCTCCTTCTGTGCGTTACAAACATCTGACCAAATTTATATTACCCTCTGCAAGGGTATAAAAAGTTTCTGGTCTGACGTGAGGGAACACAAAAATATAGCGTATCTAGTAAATTAGTAGAAATGACTTCGCCGTTGACTAGTTTATGGAGAAAGAGAATGCCAAAAACGAGCCTACGGTTGTAAAGTGAAGGAAGATTAATAAGAAGAAGTCTGCTAGAATAAGAAGGCGAAGACTCGGGTCCCAATTAAGACCGCGTAACGCAAACTTAAGGAATTGCTTCTGTACCGATTCAATACTACGCTGGTGAACATCATATTGCGGATTCCACACTGGCGAGCAATATTCTAGAGTAGGGCGGGTCTATTGACAATAGAAGAAATATGAACATTAAATGAAAGTTTTGGGTCAAACATAACGCCCAAGTCTTTGAACGATGGTACACAATCTAACAGAACAGACTTGCTTGTGGAGGGGCGGAAGGACCCGAATAAGCCTCAAGTGGTTGGCGGGTGCCAATGTCTTCAGGGTCTGGTACGTGAGTAGAATGATTAAAACGCGCGAAAAACTTCGTTTTAATTCTATGTTTGATTTATTTCTTGGTATATCCCGACACACACGAGAATGTTACGGGTTAAACAGATTTACAATTCGAGCAAAATATACAGGAGATGAACGGGTGTTCGGGTGAAAATCTCGATTCGTAATAAATGGCGATGCCCATTGGAAAAATCAAGTCACCCCTCCTGGTGTGACCGTAAATGCCGAGGATCAAAAAACCCTCCTCACTCCTCACTGCTCTTCGCCGCTCACTGCTCTTCGCCGCTCACTGCTGTTCACCCGGTGGCGTGAACATACCGCCCCCCTTGCAACATGTTGCAATTGCCACCCTAGACATATAAAGGATGGGGGACGGCAACGTCCTGGAGCGCCTAGATCCCACAGGAGCCGGAGACGACCCATCCGAACACGGTGCTCTGGGCTGCGGGAGTACCGCTATGACCGGGCACACAGCCTGGTTGGATGACCTCAGGATAGAGGTCTGCCCCGAGCACCACGGACACCGACGCCGGCCGATAGAAATAGGGGTCGGCCAGCATATGTAAATTTCATAGCATACTCCGATTTTTATGAAAATGTTTCTTCTAGTTCTTCGTGAGCTATATGATATAGTGGTCCGATCCTGATGGTTTTCATACTTTATTTTTCCCGGGTAATAAAAAACCCCGAAAAAAAATTTCAGCCCGATAGCTCTTAAGACGGCTGAGTAAAACGCATTCGCACAGACGGACGGACAGACGGACATGGCTATATCAACTCAGCTTCTCATGCTAATCAAGAGTATATATACTTTATGGGGTCGGAAACGTCTCCTTCTGTGCGTTACAAACATCTGACCAATTTTATAATACCCTCTGCAAGGGTATAATGAAAAAGAAAAAGAAGCAATACTGTCTACATACCATGATGATCCAATTCAAGGAGGTCATACTGGCATTACCAGAACGCTGGCAAAAATCAAAAGACGCTACTATTGGAAAAATATGGGACGCCATATCAAAGAGTACATAAGTAGATGTCATAAATGCCAGGTATCAAAAACGACGACACATACGAAGACCCCCATGATAATAACAGAAACACCAGCGAAGGCTTTTGATAAAGTGATAGTGGACACAATAGGTCCACTACCAAAATCAGATAATGAAAATGAGTATATTGTCACATTAATATGCGATCTGACAAATTATTTAATAGCCATTCCAGTTGTATCCAAGAGTGCAAGTAATGTAGCTAAAGCAATATTCGAAAATCTTATACTACAGTACGGTCCAATGAAAATACTCATTACGGACATGGGAACTGAGTATAAAAATCAGATTATAACTGATATGTGCAAGTACATGAAGATTAAAAATCTAACATCAACAGCATACCACCACCAGACTTTAGGGACAATAGAACGAAGTCATAGAACATTCAACGAATATATTCGTTCATACATATCAGCAGATAAGTCCGATTGGGATGTTTGGATACAATATTTCACTTATTGCTACAATACAACACCCTCGGCAGTGCATGAATATTGTCCATACGAACTAGTATTTGGAAGACTACCAAATCAGTTCATAGATTTTAACAAAATAGATAGGAAAGAAATAGGTCATAAACTAGATGCTAAATGGATAGGGCGTTATAAGGTAGTGAGTATTAAAGAAAATGATAATATAATAATTGCAGATGATAAAAATAAAAACCAGAAAGTTCATAAAAACAGGTTAAAACCATTTATAGAATAAAAATCAGAATGATCAACCGTAATAATAATAACAATTAAAAAAATATATATATATATATAATAACGAATTTTTTATCTCTACAATTTAAAAAAAAATTAAAAAATAAAAATATCAAAGAAGCTAACATCGGCTATGCCGAAGTTTATATCCCCTTGCAGTCCTAGGTAATAATAATTTTACATGTTTCTTTTCTGCAACTCAATTCATCAATATACAAACAAAACAATTTTACTCTCTATTTTACAATTTGTTCTTCTTCTTCCCTTATTCCCAAAGCAAAGCAACGCACGCATACACATACAGTTCATGTAGCGTTGCGTCTGTGTGTGTTATATTTATCCGATCACATTCAAATTTTGGGATCTGGGGTTTTATATCCAATATTATCACATATGTAAATTTCATAGCATACTCCGATTTTTATGAAAATGTTTCTTCTAGTTCTTCTAGAGCTATATGATATAGTGGTCCGATCCTTATGAATTTCATACTTTATTTTTCCCGGGTAATAAAAAACCCCGAGACAAAATTTCAGACCGATAGCTCTTAAGACGGCTGAGTAAAACGCATACGCACAGATGGACGGACAGACGGACATGGCTATATCAACTCAGCTTCTCATGCTGATCAAGAATATATATACTTTATGGGGTCGGAAACGTCTCCTTCTGTGCGTTACAAACATCTGACCAAATTTATATTACCCTCTGCAAGGGTATAAAAAGTTTCTGGTCTGACGTGAGGGAACACAAAAATATAGCGTATCTAGTAAATTAGTAGAAATGACTTCGCCGTTGACTAGTTTATGGAGAAAGAGAATGCCAAAAACGAGCCTACGGTTGTAAAGTGAAGGAAGATTAATAAGAAGAAGTCTGCTAGAATAAGAAGGCGAAGACTCGGGTCCCAATTAAGACCGCGTAACGCAAACTTAAGGAATTGCTTCTGTACCGATTCAATACTACGCTGGTGAACATCATATTGCGGATTCCACACTGGCGAGCAATATTCTAGAGTAGGGCGGGTCTATTGACAATAGAAGAAATATGAACATTAAATGAAAGTTTTGGGTCAAACATAACGCCCAAGTCTTTGAACGATGGTACACAATCTAACAGAACAGACTTGCTTGTGGAGGGGCGGAAGGACCCGAATAAGCCTCAAGTGGTTGGCGGGTGCCAATGTCTTCAGGGTCTGGTACGTGAGTAGAATGATTAAAACGCGCGAAAAACTTCGTTTTAATTCTATGTTTGATTTATTTCTTGGTATATCCCGACACACACGAGAATGTTACGGGTTAAACAGATTTACAATTCGAGCAAAATATACAGGAGATGAACGGGTGTTCGGGTGAAAATCTCGATTCGTAATAAATGGCGATGCCCATTGGAAAAATCAAGTCACCCCTCCTGGTGTGACCGTAAATGCCGAGGATCAAAAAACCCTCCTCACTCCTCACTGCTCTTCGCCGCTCACTGCTCTTCGCCGCTCACTGCTGTTCACCCGGTGGCGTGAACATACC
Organism: Drosophila willistoni; assembly: GCF_018902025.1. Classification (NCBI taxonomy): domain Eukaryota; kingdom Metazoa; phylum Arthropoda; class Insecta; order Diptera; family Drosophilidae; genus Drosophila; species Drosophila willistoni. The sequence goes on from NW_025814047.1 coordinate 10,498,969, forward strand.
GCCCCCCTTGCAACATGTTGCAATTGCCACCCTAGACATATAAAGGATGGGGGACGGCAACGTCCTGGAGCGCCTAGATCCCACAGGAGCCGGAGACGACCCATCCGAACACGGTGCTCTGGGCTGCGGGAGTACCGCTATGACCGGGCACACAGCCTGGTTGGATGACCTCAGGATAGAGGTCTGCCCCGAGCACCACGGACACCGACGCCGGCCGATAGAAATAGGGGTCGGCCAGCATATGTAAATTTCATAGCATACTCCGATTTTTATGAAAATGTTTCTTCTAGTTCTTCGTGAGCTATATGATATAGTGGTCCGATCCTGATGGTTTTCATACTTTATTTTTCCCGGGTAATAAAAAACCCCGAAAAAAAATTTCAGCCCGATAGCTCTTAAGACGGCTGAGTAAAACGCATTCGCACAGACGGACGGACAGACGGACATGGCTATATCAACTCAGCTTCTCATGCTAATCAAGAGTATATATACTTTATGGGGTCGGAAACGTCTCCTTCTGTGCGTTACAAACATCTGACCAATTTTATAATACCCTCTGCAAGGGTATAATGAAAAAGAAAAAGAAGCAATACTGTCTACATACCATGATGATCCAATTCAAGGAGGTCATACTGGCATTACCAGAACGCTGGCAAAAATCAAAAGACGCTACTATTGGAAAAATATGGGACGCCATATCAAAGAGTACATAAGTAGATGTCATAAATGCCAGGTATCAAAAACGACGACACATACGAAGACCCCCATGATAATAACAGAAACACCAGCGAAGGCTTTTGATAAAGTGATAGTGGACACAATAGGTCCACTACCAAAATCAGATAATGAAAATGAGTATATTGTCACATTAATATGCGATCTGACAAATTATTTAATAGCCATTCCAGTTGTATCCAAGAGTGCAAGTAATGTAGCTAAAGCAATATTCGAAAATCTTATACTACAGTACGGTCCAATGAAAATACTCATTACGGACATGGGAACTGAGTATAAAAATCAGATTATAACAGATATGTGCAAGTACATGAAGATTAAAAATCTAACATCAACAGCATACCACCACCAGACTTTAGGGACAATAGAACGAAGTCATAGAACATTCAACGAATATATTCGTTCATACATATCAGCAGATAAGTCCGATTGGGATGTTTGGATACAATATTTCACTTATTGCTACAATACAACACCCTCGGCAGTGCATGAATATTGTCCATACGAACTAGTATTTGGAAGACTACCAAATCAGTTCATAGATTTTAACAAAATAGATAGGAAAGAAATAGGTCATAAACTAGATGCTAAATGGATAGGGCGTTATAAGGTAGTGAGTATTAAAGAAAATGATAATATAATAATTGCAGATGATAAAAATAAAAACCAGAAAGTTCATAAAAACAGGTTAAAACCATTTATAGAATAAAAATCAGAATGATCAACCGTAATAATAATAACAATTAAAAAAATATATATATATATATAATAACGAATTTTTTATCTCTACAATTTAAAAAAAAATTAAAAAATAAAAATATCAAAGAAGCTAACATCGGCTATGCCGAAGTTTATATCCCCTTGCAGTCCTAGGTAATAATAATTTTACATGTTTCTTTTCTGCAACTCAATTCATCAATATACAAACAAAACAATTTTACTCTCTATTTTACAATTTGTTCTTCTTCTTCCCTTATTCCCAAAGCAAAGCAACGCACGCATACACATACAGTTCATGTAGCGTTGCGTCTGTGTGTGTTATATTTATCCGATCACATTCAAATTTTGGGATCTGGGGTTTTATATCCAATATTATCACATATGTAAATTTCATAGCATACTCCGATTTTTATGAAAATGTTTCTTCTAGTTCTTCTAGAGCTATATGATATAGTGGTCCGATCCTTATGAATTTCATACTTTATTTTTCCCGGGTAATAAAAAACCCCGAGACAAAATTTCAGACCGATAGCTCTTAAGACGGCTGAGTAAAACGCAGGGTATAAAAAGTTTCTGGTCTGACGTGAGGGAACACAAAAATATAGCGTATCTAGTAAATTAGTAGAAATGACTTCGCCGTTGACTAGTTTATGGAGAAAGAGAATGCCAAAAACGAGCCTACGGTTGTAAAGTGAAGGAAGATTAATAAGAAGAAGTCTGCTAGAATAAGAAGGTAGGCGAAGACTCGGGTCCCAATTAAGACCGCGTAACGCAAACTTAAGGAATTGCTTCTGTACCGATTCAATACTACGCTGGTGAACATCATATTGCGGATTCCACACTGGCGAGCAATATTCTAGAGTAGGGCGGGTCTATTGACAATAGAAGAAATATGAACATTAAATGAAAGTTTTGGGTCAAACATAACGCCCAAGTCTTTGAACGATGGTACACAATCTAACAGAACAGACTTGCTTGTGGAGGGGCGGAAGGACCCGAATAAGCCTCAAGTGGTTGGCGGGTGCCAATGTCTTCAGGGTCTGGTACGTGAGTAGAATGATTAAAACGCGCGAAAAACTTCGTTTTAATTCTATGTTTGATTTATTTCTTGGTATATCCCGACACACACGAGAATGTTACGGGTTAAACAGATTTACAATTCGAGCAAAATATACAGGAGATGAACGGGTGTTCGGGTGAAAATCTCGATTCGTAATAAATGGCGATGCCCATTGGAAAAATCAAGTCACCCCTCCTGTTGTGACCGTAGATGCCGAGGATCAAAAAACCCTCCTCACTCCTCACTGCTCTTCGCCGCTCACTGCTGTTCACCCGGTGGCGTGAACATACCGCCCCCCTTGCAACATGTTGCAATTGCCACCCTAGACATATAAAGGATGGGGGACGGCAACGTCCTGGAGCGCCTAGATCCCACAGGAGCCGGAGACGACCCATCCGAACACGGTGCTCTAGGCTGCGGGAGTACCGCTATGACCGGGCACACAGCCTGGTTGGATGACCTCAGGATAGAGGTCTGCCCCGAGCACCACGGACACCGACGCCGGCCGATAGAAATAGGGGTCGGCCAGGATCAGGGTGGCGAATTTCTCCCGGACCGGCGCCGCCACTTCCCGGATGGGAGTGCGGATGAGCAAGTCCTCTTTGACCCGGAATATAACGTTCCGTCGGAACGTCTGGTCGGACCTTGACTCGAGGACGGCCGTACAGGCTTGGTCGACCCCGACCTTGGTCACAGCTAACCCCAGGGACCGGGCAAAGGAGAGATTGATGCGGCTCTCAGCCGCACACGCATCGAGAAGGACGCGGGTCTCGAAGGATTTCGAGCCATTGCCCAACCGGAGGACTGCGGTTGGCAGGACAGTCGTCGTCCTGGCGAAGAGCAGGGAGGACGATGATCGGGAACGGAGTTGGAGCGGTGGTGCAGCACGCCCGGAGGGGGGTGATTGGCTGCGACGCCGGGCGGAGGCACGTTGTCTCGGCGGTTGGTCGGCCATGTGGAGCAGGGTATGGTGCTTTTGCCCGCATCGTCGGCAACCATGGCGAGTCCGGCACGCGTCGGATGAATGCTCGAGTGCCAAGCAATTGGGACAGTACTTATTGATAAGCACCGCCCGGAGCCGCTTTTCCCCTTGGAGGTTCAGGAAGCGCTGACACTGCCGGAGCGCATGAACCCCCCGACAGACCCGGCAGCGGTACATGTTCGTGCCCTGTGGAGCAGCTCGTTTGCTGCGGTGGTGCGGCAGACGCGTGGTTGATGCCATCGGTTGATCAGCGACATAGGCTCGACCAGAATTTCCGGTTCCGCAATGGATAAGAGCGGTCCTCCAATCAGGAAATGTCCCGGGCTTAGGGCCAGCAGATCCTTTGGATCCTCGTTCATGGGAGAGATTGGCCTGGAGTTTAGGCACGCTTCGATCCTACACAGGAGAGTGGAAAGTTCCTCGAAGGTGTATTTGACAGTGGACGAGGACTTGTAAAACAGGGTCTTAAAACTTTTGACCCCTGCTTCCCACAGTCCTCCCATATGGGGCGCGCTTGGTGGAATGAACTGCCAGGATAAAATGTGCTGGGGAAATGCCTTCATTATATCAGGCTTGGTGGCGTTCAGGAAATCTTTTTCGAGCGCCTTTGAGGCCCCTACGAAGGTTTTGCCATTGTCGGAGTAAATGCGCTGTGGGCATTGTCTCCGTGCGACAAACCGAGAGAAGGCTGCAAGAAATCGTTCAGTGGTGAGGTCGGAGGTAGCCTCGAGATGGATTGCCTTCGTGCTGAAACACACAAAGACGCAGACATAACCCTTAGTTTTGAGACACGCACGCCCGGTGTAATTTTTGATCTCGAACGGCCCTGCGAAGTCAATGCCCGTGTGGGTGAAGGGCCTGGAGTACGTGATGCGTTCTCGAGGGAGATCACCCATCATCTGGGTCTGTAGTCGTCGACGATGAACGATGCAGACTTTGCACCCCTTGATGTGGGAATTCACCATGTTCTTGATCCGTGGGATCCAGAATTTGGTGCGCAGATACCGCACCATCAGTTGATTGCCGCCATGCAACGTGATGCGGTGGGCGAATTCGACAAGCAGGCGAGTGAAATGAGTACTATAGGGGAGGAGAATAGGGTGACGTTCATCATATCGGAGGGACTCAGCGGCCCGGAGTCGTCCGCAGGAGCGGAGTATCCCATGCTGGTCGAGAAATGGATTCAGATTGAGTAGCGTGCTGGATGATGGCAGGGGTCGCCCTTCACCCAGGGCCCGTATCTCCGCGAGGTATTCCCGACGCTGAGAGGTCCGAATCAAGGCGCGCTCGGCGGAGAGAAGTTCGTCATTGGTGAGGCGAACCGTGGAAGGCGTCGAAATCCTTTTGGTGGCGAAGCGTAGGATGTACGCGATGACTCGTTATGCCCTACCATAATCCGAGAAACGTTCGCTGACGTCCTCGAGTAGGGTGGTCGCGGTGGTGTGGCACTGGACTCGTTGCTCCAGCTGGGTGTCTGGGAGTTCGTTATGGGGAGTTTGCCAATACTCGGGGGCTCGCTGGAGCCAGTCCGGCCCATGCCACCAGAGGCTGCTGGCCGATAACTCGGCCGCGGAGACTCCACGGCTCCACGGAGCGCACATGTGACCAGCTTTGGCCACTGGTGCTTTTGGAGATGCTGGATACCCGATTGGCCACGAAGGTGGACCAACTGCACGGGGGTTTATTAAGCCAAGCCAACACGATGGTAGAGTCGGCCCAAAACTTGGAGGTTGCAGGTGGGATTGGGAGTTCAGGAACGATCGACGCCCAGAGATCGGCTAGCAAAACCGCTCCGCACAACTCCAGCCGAGGCAGCGAGACTGTTTTGACTGGAGCTACACGGGTCTTAGCCGTTAATAAATGGACGACTACTTGATCGCCGTACCGAACCCGCACATATAGGGCTGCTCCATACGCTTTCTGTGACGCGTCACAGAAGCCATGAAGCTCCCACGAGAGCTTATCGCTGGTGTTTAGCCAACGGGGAATGCGGAGTCGACTGAGGCCTGGGTAATCCTGCAGGAATTCGTGCCATTGCTGCAGCAAGAGAGGCGGCAGAACATAATCCCAGCCCAGTTCGGTAAGCCAGATTTGCTGCATGAATATCTTCGCTCGGATGACAAATGGGGCTAGCCAACCAGCGGGGTCGAAGAGTTTAGCGATATGGGACAGAACCTGCCTCTTGGAGATCGACTCCTTCAAGGGGGGGTCCGCTACGGTGAAGAAGAAGACGTCCTCGGCAGCTTGCCAGCGGATGCCCAAGGTTTTTGCAGTGCTCGCGTCTTCCAGCTCGAGAAAGTCCTCTCGCAGCAGGTGCTCTCTCGGAATGGCTTGAAGTACTTCCTTCTTGTTGGAAGTCCACTTCCGAAGCGGGAAGCCCGCAGATTGGAGGGCCGCTTGAAGCTCTCGTATTGCGAGACGGGCGTCGGCTTCAGTGTGAGCGCCGGCAAGGACATCATCAACATACAAGTAGTTCCGAAGGATTTCGCACGCCTGAGGATACATCGCATGCACGTCTTGTGCCAGTTGTAAAAGGACTCGGATCGCCAAGAATGGCGCGCAGTTAACCCCAATCGTGACAGTTTGTAACTCATAATCTTGAATATTGCCGCAGCGGTCTCGGTAGAGGATCCGCTGAAAGGGGGTATGCCTGGGGTCGACTCGGATTTGTCGATACATCTGCGTTATGTCGGCGTTGAAAACGAATTGAAAGAACCGCCATTTCAGTACCTGAAGCGTGAGGTCGGCCTGAAGAGTGGGGCCGGTGTGCAAGACATCGTTGAGGCTGACGCCTCGTGTGGAGGGGCTCGACGCGTTAAATACCACACGTACCTTAGTGGTAATGCTATAGGGCTTAAACACCGCTTGATGGGGGAGATAGAAGTTTTTCCCATCTTGAGGCGGCGTCACCCGAATCATATGACCCGATTCCTCGTACTCTTGAATAATGGCATCGTACTGCGTTTTTAGGACGGGATCCTTGAGAAGGCGTGCTTCATTCCGCAGGAATTGAGCCAGCGCGATCGGTCTTGAGTGGCCCAAGTCAACGCTATTCGGACCTTTGAACGGTAGGGACACAACATATCGGACGTCATTTCCACTTTGGGTGGTCTCCTGGAAGTTCCGCTCGCAGAATACGTCATCCTCCTTTTCCGGCTTTGCGGGAAGGTCTTCCACCTCCCAAAACTTGGTGAGGAGTACATCAAGTTTTGCTTCTGGACTAACTCGCGTCTGTGCCGCGAAAACTGATCGAGACACCGGAGGGTCAGGCATGATAGCCCCACACAGAACCCATCCAAAGATGGTTTCTAGCCCGACGAACTCACCAATATCCTTTTTGATCCGTTCTCCGAGGATATGGGGAAACAGGTCTACACCAATAATCATGTCAATAGGCGCGGGCTTGTTGTAGTACGGGTCAGCCAGGGGGCGATCGAGGCACTGCGTCGGAACCGTATTAAGGAAGGGAGCCGTTGGAATGGCCCCTGACAATTTGGATACGACCAGGGCGGAGACCTCAATCTTGTTCAGTCTGTCACACGGGGGAGACAGCATTAGCAGACACACCTTGTCGGCGGAGCCTCCATCACTCTGGCCATGCCAGTAACCGCGGCGTCTACTGGGTAGAAGGGGGGCTGGACCATGCTGAAGACACGCTCGGAGAGAAAAGTTGAATCGGCCCCAGAGTCGATCAACGCCCGAATATGGTGATCCACACCACGATGGTGCAGAGTGACAATCGCAGTGCCTAAAAGGCCTCTGCCTGGGGTAGATGCAAAATAACTTTGAGCATTTGTGCGCTGGTTGCTCGTGGACGGACGCTCTGTGGCGCTGGATGGTGGGACTTGCGCAGCGGACGGCGAGGGCACGGACACATCACTAGGATGCAACAGAGTTTGATGACGTTCCTTGCAGGTATGGCAATTATGCGCACTGGAGCAGCCCTTCACTTGATGACCGCGGGCAAAACAGTTCAGACAAAGTCCCTGCTGTCTAATGGTTTCCAGCCGCCTCTGAACAGGCATATCAAGAAAACTAGGGCAGAGCCGTATTGGGTGATTCTCCCGATGGCACAGCTTACAAGAAGCCGGTTTGAGCTGGGTTTTCGCGGGGAACGCTTGGACCTTCATCGTTGCAGAGGATTTGCGGGGGCCAATGGGGATGGCTTGAACACTTGGGGCCGACTTATGTTCTTCGGTGGCATCCAGGACACGATACCGATCGGTAAGAAATTGGTTCAAATCGGACCAAGTTGAGACGACAGTCTTATTTGGCACTGATTGCTCCCACAGGAGGATTGTGGCCTTCGGCAATTTGCTAGTGCAGATGGCGATAAGTAAGACATCCCAATTCTCCGTACTAACACCCGAACGCTCAAGCGCGGTGAGACACCCTTGAAACGCAGTCTGCAGCTCTCGCAAGGATTTGCCCGACTCTTGTGCCACCGCGGGAATCTGAAGGAGTTGTCTGGCTTGAGTCATGACAAGCAGCCTGGAAACCCTCATTCGTCAGGGGGGACTTAGCCACGATGGTTCTCGCTTCCCCTCGCGTTTTGGTGTTCAAGTGATAGAGCTTCTCCACTTGTGACAAGTACGTGTTGGCGATATAAATGGCGGCGAACAAATCGCGGAATGTGGGCCATGCTAGGCTGTCGCCATCAAATGTCTCCACCTCACACGGAGGAACTCTATGCCCCGCCGGCCTCGACGGAGCGGTTGGCTGACGCATAAGACTCGTCATCTGTGCCGAGAGCTGTTCGATGCGTTCTCCGAACAACGTCCCGCATCGCACATACGCCGCATAAGCGTATTCGTGCTTCGCCTTGATGTGGCTTATGTTTGCCAACCTTTCCTCGTCGGTTTGGACTTTCAAGGCCTTGTGACAACGGGAGTATTCCATCTCGACAGTTGACCAAAGGGATTTGAGCTGCTCTAAGTGCATTTTAATGGAAAACAAGGGCACTTCAGAAGTTTGAGCTTCACTCTCCCGAGCTTCGAACAGAGTCAATGCGTCGCACGCCAGAATGAAATCGGAGAGGGACATTCTGGAGTGTTCTCTGCGCTGTTGTGATACGGATCGGGTGACGGGAGCGTCAGAACAGTGGGTCACAACCACGTGCGGGATCTGGGTCTGGGTTGAAAGCTTGGAACGACCTTTGTGTTCACTCGAGTCTTTAACCGAGAATCTGCGACCCTGAGGGAGGCTGGACGAAGACGGACGGGATCTTGGGGATTCGCTGCGGCTGCGAACAGACGAGAACTTGCGCGAAATATCCGTACGCTTCACGGTCACCAGAGTTATCGGAGGCCGAACCTTCTCCGGAGTTGCAGAGGGAGACGAAAGACTGTTAGACTTCGGCGCAGTCTTGGACGGCTCCGTGGACATACTCAGGGACCTTACCTTACCGTCGAACACCGAGTTTGTGCGCTTTTTTTTTTTGTTTTGGAAAAAACCACAGGAAATGAGAAGTAGACTGTATGAGGACGCAAGAGCTTTCTCACTGTGCACCGCAGGATTGCGGGAGAATTCTCTCGCGTGTGGCTCGGAAACGGAGCCCTTTTAATGGGGATAGATGTGGAACAATATACGAACGCACGAGTGCGGATCAAAACTTGCACGTAGACAAAGCGAAATGATTACAAAACAAGTTTGTATGGATTCGTAAGTAACGCTGGGAGTACGTATAAAACAAAACACGGAGGAAATATATAAATAAAGATGTATAGGATAAAAGAAAATGCGTTTTTGTATAAATCTGGATCTGGATACATATATGTGCGCAAAATACTGGCCGGAAAAATTATATATATAATTTATAAATATGGACGGATATATAAATATGGGCCCGATAGTGCTGGAAAAATATATATATATGTATTTATTTATAAATATGGGCGGATATATATATGAGCGCAAAAGGCTGGCCGGAAAAAATATATATATAATTTTTAAATATGAACGGATATATAAATATGGGCCCGATAGTGCTGGAAAAAATATATATGTATTTATTTATAAATATGGGCGGATATATATATGAGCGCAAAAGGCTGGCCGGAAAAAATATATTTATAATTTTTAAATATGAACGGATATTTAAATATGGGCCCGATAGTGCTGGAAAAAATATATATGTATTTATTTATAAATATGGGCGGATATATATATGTGCGCAAAATACTGGCCGGAAAAAATTATATATATAATTTATAAATATGGACGGATATATAAATATGGGCCCGATAGTGCTGGAAAAAATATATATGTATTTATTTATAAATATGGGCGGATATATAAATATGTGCCCGATAGTGCTGAAAAAAATATATATGTATTTATTTATAAATATGGGCGGATACATATATGAGCGCAAAAAGTTGGCCGGAAAAATTATATAAATAATTTATAAATATGGACGGATATATAAATGTGGGCACGATAGTGCTGGAAAAAATATATATCTATTTATTTATAAATATGGGCGGATATATAATTAGGCGAAAAAAAGGGAATCGGAAATAATGTGATTTGAATTTGGCGCGCTTGAGCCGCCTATCGATATCACGACTCGACTCACGTGTCACCACTACTCCGAAAACAGCTGTCGGCCGCTGTTTATATATTTGGTTTTTGATTTTGTTGTTTAATTATGTTAATAATTTTTTTTTTGTGGTTGTGCGGAAAAATTAAGAACAAAAGAACGCTTTTACACACCGCGAGTGTTGTGCGCGAAGGCAAACAAAACAAACGATCAATGCATATGGACAAATGCTTTAATCTATGTATGTACGTACATGCATAAGTACATAGGTGAGTATATAGATATGTATGCACACGCGTTGTTCACAACAAAAAAAAACGTAAGTAATTGTCATTTAATTGGATGTGGGGTTGTGTTAAATCAATGCGCGACACCGAAATGGATTATGTGTTGTGGATATGTACATATGTGCAATGTATGACTATGTAAGTATGTATGTACATATGTAAGCAAGTGCACCGGTTTCCGAAGACGCGCGTGAGGAAATTAATTTCGCACCTAATTCGAACGCGCAAGAAATCGCGGTGCATACGTTAAGTGCTATTAAAAAAAAAAATATTTTGTTTTGCCTTTTGTGTTGTGGTAAATGTGCGAAGGGATTATATGTATATGGATATTGTAAAAACTCCTTCGACCGGGTTCCGTTGGGTTGAAAAATAATAATCAGAGACACGTCTGTGTCGGTTGACTGGAGTTTTTGATTGATTCCTTTATTCCAAATTATTCTTTTGCTTAGGCTAATTTTACATATATATTCTTATGCTGCGATTTATGCGACAGCTACAAAAGAGAGGGAGAGTGTCAGTACATACATACATACATACTGTTGGAGCGCATGCATCAAAGTGCTTGGTCAGCGGTCACACGCTGGCCTGGCTCTAGCTCATGTTACGCTTGTGCATACAGTGCTTATGTGAATATATGTATGTGCATATACAAATGTACATACATATATGTTCATGCTTAATTGTATGTTTACTTGAATATGTTTATGTGAATACTTCAATGTATACATATGAACATATTCAAGTGCACAATTATATTTTAATGCGTATATGTTTAATTGTTTATACTTGCAACAAAGTGTTACAAGTTGAGCTCATTGTGTTGAGTTATTAGTTGTATGAACATACTACACCTCCCCTTTTTAGAGAATAACGTAATATTATGTAGTTATTGTAATGATTATTTATATAGAAAGGTAAAATAAAAGGTAAAGTAAAGGTGTATCTTAGGAAAGTTTTTTTTTTTTTTTTGTTTGTGTCTCTTTAGGCAAATTTTCTTTCTCTTGTTTTTCGAAATTGCGTGAATTTGTTTTCAATAATAGATGAATCCATAAAGATTTTTGTTTTTTTTTTTTTTTTGTAAAAATTACTTAAGTATCATGATAATTATTATTTTTTTTTTTTTTTCGGTTGATCATTCCGAAAATGGTTTTAGTCTGTTTTTATGAACCTTTTGGTATTTATTCTTATTATCTGCTATTAATATATTGTCATTTTCTTCTATACTCACTACCTTATAAGGCCCTATATATTTAGCATCTAGTTTATGACCTATTTCTTTTCTTAATAAAACTTTATCTCCTATGTTTAAATTGAAATCGGCAATATGTTTGTCGTAGTATTTTTTATTACTTAACTTATGTTTTTCTAACATTATCCTAGCTCTTTTATATGCTATTTCTATTCTAAACTTTATTTCCTTAGAGTAGTCGTCTAAATTGTATATTGGATCTATTCTATCGATTTTGTTAAAATCTATGAACTGATTTGGTAGTCTTCCAAATACTAGTTCGTATGGACAATATTCATGCACTGCCGAGGGTGTTGTGTTGTAACAATAAGTGAAATATTGTATCCAAGCATCCCAATCGGACTTATCTGCTGATATGTATGAACGAATATATTCATTGAATGTTCTATGACTTCGTTCTATTGTCCCTAAGGTCTGGTGGTGGTATGCTGTAGATGTCAGATTTTTAATCTTCATGTACTTGCATATATCTGTTATAATTTGGTTTTTATACTCAGTTCCCATGTCCGTAATGAGTGTTTTCATTGGACCGTACTGTAGTATACAATTTTCGAATATAGCTTTAGCTACATTACTTGCACTCTTAGATGCAACTGGAATGGCTATTAGGTATTTTGTCAGATCGCATATCAATGTGACAATATACTCATTTTCATTATCTGATTTTGGTAGTGGACCTATTGTGTCCACTATAACCTTATCAAAAGCCTTCGCTGGTGTTTCTGTTATTATCATGGGAGTCTTCGTATGTGTCGTCGTTTTTGACACCTGGCATTTATGACATCTCCTTATGTACTCTTTGATATGGCGTCCCATATTTTTCCAATAGTAGTGTCTTTTGATTTTTGCCAGCGTTCTGGTAATGCCAGTATGACCTCCTTGAATTGGATCATCATGATATGTAGACAGTATTGCTTCTTTTTCTTTTTCATTTTCTATTAGGGTCACCGGCTGGAGTAGCGCTACTCTTAATGTTTTCAATATAGTATTGCCCATATTTTTAAAAGAATCTATTGAAATAATTTCAAAGATCTTTTCGCTCGGTGCCAGTTTTAGTTGGCTGATTTCAAGTATACCGGCTTGCATTTCAAGCCTTTGGAAGAACTGACCTAAGTCGAGAATTCCATTGGTATACAAATCGCTAACTTCAATTCTTGCCATAACTTTCTTTCCATGTTTCAGTGAACATTTAGATTCTGTTATTCGCAAGGTCACTACTTTTCGTACCTCGTCATTATTGATGACTTCGTATACGTTGGGCCTAGAAGCATTTTGAAGTTTTTGCCTTGGCAAAAGGTCTTCTTTATTAACTGCGCAGTTTTTCTGTCTACTTTGTTGCCTGGTAGTGACTTTCAGGACTTTTATACTCATATCTTTTAATTCGGATATAGTTATCCGCGATAAGGCGTCTGCCACAAAATTGTCTTTACCTCGCAAATACTCTACTGTAAAGTCGTACTCTTCCAATTCTAGCCGCATGCGTGTTAGTTTTGAACTCGGGTTGACCATGGAGAATAAATATGTTAATTGTCTATGGTCTGTTCGCACTGTGAAGTGTTTTCCATATATATATGGTCGAAAATGTGTTATTGCCCAATGTATTGCTGCTAGCTCTTGTTCTGTAGTACTCTTGTTGCTTTCACCTTTAGTGAACGCTCTTGATGCATATGAAACTGGAAGCTGGAGTCCATTATAGTTTTGTGTTAAAACTGCTCCACATGCTTGTTTGCTTGCATCCGTGATTATGCAAAATTCTTTGCTGAAATCTGGGTACTGCAATAGATTAGGTTGAACGAGCTTTTCTTTTAAGTATTGGAATGCATTTTCGCATTCTGCTGTCCATTCGAAGGGAACATTCTTTTTACATAATCTTGTTATGTGCCGGGAGTATTCGGCGAAATTTTTTATGAAACGTCTATAATAATTGCAAAATGCAACGAAACGTCTAGCACTATCTGCATCATGTGGGACTGGATAATTCTTGATGACGTCAAATTTTGTGTCGTCTGGCAAGATTCCTTTGTCTGTGCATTTGTGACCTAGGAATGTCACCTCATGCATAAAAAATGAGCATTTTTCTGGATGCAGTTTTAGATTGTTTTTTCTGCAAAGTTTAAAAACATCTACTAAATTTTTAATCATATGTTGTTCAGAACAACCAATAACGATTAAATCATCCATATAGAGAAAAGCTTGGCTGGGCTCAAGCCCTGAGAATGCTATTGTCATCATTCTTTGAAATGAATTAGGTGCTATTTTTAGACCGAAAGGTAATCGCGTGAAGCGATATGAGCCATTGCTCGTTGAAAAAGACGTTATATCTCTTGATTTTTCTTCTAGTTCTATTTGATGAAAACCTGACATTAAATCAAGGCAAGAAAAATATTTTGCTCTTCCCAATTGATCAAGAATATCATCAATTCTGGGGAGCGGAAACTTGTCTGACAGCAATTTTTTGTTTATTTGACGATAGTCAATTACTAATCGCCAGTTTTTTTCTTTAGATCCCGAAAGTGTTTTCTTTGGGACTAGTAAGAGTGGGCTATTATAAGGCGAAACAGACGGTTCAACAATACCCTGTTCAATTAACTTTCCAACTTGTCGCTGGATCTCGTCTATTTGGCTATGCGGGCTCCGGTAATTTTTCACATATACCGGTTCATCATCCTTAAGTCTTAATTTTTGTTTATAAAAATTATTTGTTGTGATCGGTTCGGTGTCAAGTCCGAACACATCACTATACTCAGTGCATAATTTTTCCAGTTTGTCTTTGAATAGTGTTGGGAAATTTTTCTTCAATTTATGAATTACAGATTCTTTTCTTAAATCTTTGGTATTTTGAACTATATCGTAGTTCGAAAGTGATTCAAATTTTAAATTGTTAAAGCCTACTAGTTGGCAGTTATCTGTGGTATTTAAGAATCGGACATAAGTACTTTGGGCTGTTGCAATAGTGTTTGCAACATAAACGCCCGGTTTAATTTCCTGATTCGGAATTAAAATGTTACCTTCTGCTGAAGATAGTTCTATTTTGCGTACCACTTGGGATCTTGCTGGTAGAAGTGCTGAGTTATTACCAGAATTGAATGTTATTGGAACGTAAATTGGGTACTTTAATGTTTGTGGTCTAAGTATAAACCAATCTTCTGAATTGCTGTAATCTATTTTGCAATTAAAAGTTTTTATGAAATCTAATCCTATTATTCCATCGCATGGGATTGCGAAATCTGCATGAAGCAGATGAAATTCGTATGGAATAATATATTTACTTGTCTGCAATTCTATTGAGACTAGGCCTTTGGAATTTATTACTCCTTCTCCTATGCCTCGAATGTCTACAGTTTTGTTTACTTTGATGTCATGAAATACATCAGAATTTTCCTTTATTATTGAAATATCTGCACCGGTGTCAATTAAGAATGTTATTTTCTTATTGGTTTCAACATTCTTAAATGATACGAAATTATTAAGACTTAGGTTGATAGAGTATACTTTATTTTTTAACTCTGAGCATTTGGAGGAGCTTGTCCGTTTCCCTGGTCGCTTTGGGTAATTCGGACATTTGTATTGTTATAACCATTTTGTTGGTTATTTGTGTTTTGTCTATTATTATTTTGTTGTCCACCTCCACGGCCGCCTCTTCGGTAGCGTGAATTATTTCGGCCTCGTTGGGCTCTGTGGGCATCGTTATTGCTCCAGCTCGAATTGTTGTTGTTCCAATTCGAGTTGTTTCTCCAGTTACCATTATTATTGTAGCGGCGTCTACCGCGGTCATTATGCTGGGCATAAAAAATGGTATTATTTTGGGAACTTCCCGTGGAGCCCGACTCTACTGAAAGAGTGGTAAATCTAGTGATGGCTTCTTTGGCTGAATCAAAGTTTCCCGATTCCATTAGTAGCTGGACTCTTTGACTTTTGGTATGACTTACCATAGCATTTACTGCCACTTTGGTAGTGTATTTTATAGCCTGTTCATTTGGAAGACCATCCGAAATATACGCGCCTTTTAGGGCGTCGGTCAACTCAGTAATCTCTTTTGTGTATGAAACACAGTTATTAGGGTTTCTCTGCAGATTTTTAATCTTTGCTGTTAAAAGATCCACTGATTCACCCTTAAAGATTGTTGACAGTTTTTGTATAACTTCGTCAATCGTTGTTTCCGAGCTTAGCGTATTACCCGCTTGACCTTTCAATTTTGATTTTATTATTTCGATGGCTACTGCTTCATGCGTTTCTTTTATGGTATCAAGTACGCGAAGTGCCCCAATGAAACCTTGTAGGTTTTTAATGTCACCATCGAAGAATGGTAGCAGCCTTGTGGCTGTGTTTATGAATTCTACCACTGTTTGAGTCATTTTGTTGCTTCCTTTTGGAATTGCTGGTTTATTATGACTTATAATTGACTGATCAGAGCTCACTGGTGGTTTTTCTTGACCTCTTTCATCATCGGCCATTAGTTGCGTTTCTTCTTCCAGCACTATTGAAGTTTCCAAATCAGTTGTTTGTTTAAATTCAATATTGTGTCTGTTTAGCACAGCTATTGCTTTTTGTTTGCAATCACTGTAGAACGCATTTGCGGCTGTTTTTTTGCCCTTCCTTTAGTTTGCTATAGTGCTCAGTTAATACTGCCCTAATAGCTTGGAGCTTCTCGGTTATTATTTTCGTGTGTTTGGTTACTGTGTCTTGGGATGTTTCTCTGTTTTGCGAGAGGCACTTACAAGATTTAGTTAATTCTTGTGCGTGTATTCTAGCTTTTCCAATTATATCATCCCAAGTAACCATAGTTTGTTAAAAATAACAAAATTTTCGAAAATGTTTATGTTTATTTATTTTTTTTTTTTTTATTATTCTGTATCTATTATTTCTACATCTGAGTCTGTACTCGATTCTGATATGTCTATCAGCGCGATCGAGTCCTTAAAAAGTTCGTGGACCCATCCGGGCACGTCTTTATGTAAAGGAGTCTTAGCTAACAATCTACTATAAGCTACTTTTATGGATTTTTCCATAAGATCTACAATTTTTTTTTGTAAATTTGTAGTTGTGGGCTATCCAATACCTTATTTCCTTGTATTTGTGATTTGTTTCGCCTGATTGTATCAGGAAATCGAGGAAAGGTAAGTATTTTTGTAGCCTTTTTGTTTCTATCTTATCCATATTCTACACTAACTTGTTAGGCCTATTAATATGGATGTACGTATATAAAAATCATGGAGGCTTACTGCCTCGGTTCCTCCATTCGGTAGAAACGATATGTGCCTGCTGCGTTGGAAAAGCAACATACATATGGTACTGTGAGGATGAAACTCATCTGTACCCTAGTGCTTCCTTGAACTGGGAATTCTTCTCCCGTTATATTTAGGTAAGCTGACTTAATTTGTACCAAGTTTATTGAGTTCTGTGGTGAATTGATATGCTCATTTCTAAAAACCTCAATTAAATCTTGGACAATACTGGGATGCCTAGCGTTTATTTTTCCAAAATAATTATCAAGAGTGGCCATTGTTTTCCAGAATTATTATTATTTTTTTTTTTATTGTTATTCGCGTGTGTGCATATGTATTCTTAGACCTTATCTAGGTCATTAGCTTGGCTTATGGCTCTTTTGGTTACACATTTATTGTGTAATAGATAAGCTTTATATAAAATATATGCGCACATTATTACGACGATTATTAATAACAATATGTTCGTTAATCTCAAGTCAGTATTTGATGATTCGATTTTATTTATTACATTAGCAGTGGAGTCCACTGATTTTGTTTCTATTAACCCCATTGTGGGTATAAGAGATATATCATCAAATTTACTTATGGAATTATCGAACATATGGAGTTTATATAAAAAAAATTTTTTTTTTGTGTATAATTTTAATAATAATCTCACTGACTAACGATCCTATATGAGACTATTTTAATTTAGCAGGATGAAAATGAATATGACAAATACGGGAAAAAAAAATAGGGAACAAAAGCCCATAAAAACATCTCAAAACCTTTTGTTTAAAAGTTACTAAAAAAAAAAATTTTTTTCTTTAAGTATTTCAAGCTTTGTTCTTATTTGCTTGAATACGAATTATAATTATAAAAATTTATATTTGAATTATTTGAAAAATTGTTATGGATTCATGAATTTTTATGAAATTTTATTTAAAAAAAAATTATTAAATTTTTTTTTTTATACGACAAAAGAAAAAAAAATTTTATCTCAACTGTGTCTTGCACAGCGAGCCAGAGACGTGGAAAAAATTATAGAGCATGTGGTTGGCTCACAATTCAGATTTACATTTCATTCGTTATTGTTATTTAGAAATAAAAAAAAAATTTATATGAGAAAAAAAAAAAAAATTCTCCAACCACATTGTTAGTAATAGCCTACAGAAAGTTAGTAAGTTCGCAAGTTGCCCTTTCGTGCTTCAACTTGCTATTAGGCTTATAATTATTATTATTAAATTAAAGGCAAGTTAAGGCTTGCGCATTTCTGCGGCCCCCTTGCGTTTCTTCGCTCTTTGGCGAAGTTCAGTTTTTAGGTTCTCGATACGCTCTATGCAGCGTTGTCGGTCTTCTTCGTTGGTGCTGGCCTTTAGTAAATCCTGCTGCAGTCTTTTCTGGGTGAGCAGGCGTCTCACCTCACCGCCCCGTTTCGTCTTTTTGGGGATTCTCGTCTGCTGCCGGGCTCTGTACTCCTCTATTGTTAGTGGCCGCGGTCCATCGTTGGGATACAGCTCTAGCGCTTCTTTTAGCGTCAGTGCATCCCTTTGCTCGACAGGAGCAGATTCCGCAAAGGGAATATCTTCACTGTTGTTCATGTATTTTTTTTTTTTTTTTTTTTTAGTCAAACTTATGTGTTGATGCTGATGTTCATCGTTGGGATAACGAACGAGACTCAAATATATTCACTAGATATCTTCAGTATTATGGTGTTGAAGCTGATGTTGATAGCTGTTCTTTAGCTTTAAATGTTTAATGCTTACATAATTTTTCTTATTATTTTTTCCAGTAATTATTATTAAATTATTTACTCTCTGTTGTTTATGCTGTTGTTGTTGCTACAATCTCTGTCAGTTTTTTCTTTTCTTGCCAATAAGTTGCAGCATCATTTAGTTGTTGTCGCTTTTCCATATATTAGTTGTCGCAGCATCATTTAGATGTCATCGCTTTTCAATATAAAATTATGTTATTATAATTTATATATATGTTGTGTGCAGCTCAGGTCCTGTCACGGTCGCCATGTAAAAACTCCTTCGACCGGGTTCCGTTGGGTTGAAAAATAATAATCAGAGACACGTCTGTGTCGGTTGACTGGAGTTTTTGATTGATTCCTTTATTCCAAATTATTCTTTTGCTTAGGCTAATTTTA
Source organism: Drosophila willistoni (assembly GCF_018902025.1). Classification (NCBI taxonomy): domain Eukaryota; kingdom Metazoa; phylum Arthropoda; class Insecta; order Diptera; family Drosophilidae; genus Drosophila; species Drosophila willistoni. The sequence goes on from NW_025814047.1 coordinate 10,517,902, forward strand.
CATATATATTCTTATGCTGCGATTTATGCGACAGCTACAAAAGAGAGGGAGAGTGTCAGTACATACATACATACATACTGTTGGAGCGCATGCATCAAAGTGCTTGGTCAGCGGTCACACGCTGGCCTGGCTCTAGCTCATGTTACGCTTGTGCATACAGTGCTTATGTGAATATATGTATGTGCATATACAAATGTACATACATATATGTTCATGCTTAATTGTATGTTTACTTGAATATGTTTATGTGAATACTTCAATGTATACATATGAACATATTCAAGTGCACAATTATATTTTAATGCGTATATGTTTAATTGTTTATACTTGCAACAAAGTGTTACAAGTTGAGCTCATTGTGTTGAGTTATTAGTTGTATGAACATACTACAATATGTACATATGCGCGTACATCAACAGATGACAATGTATGTACGTACGTAAATACGCGCGTGCGGAAATTAGTTTGGCATTAAAAATAATTATTCCAACACATAAGAAAACGCGGTGAACACTTTGATTATTATTTTTTTCCTATTTTTTATAACACTTTAATATTTTTTTGTTTTTTAAACTTTTACGCGGACTTGGCAAACAGCTGTGGAAATTACATGTACATGTGAATGCATATGTAAAAAAACTGGATTTGGACGAGTGCGAGGAAAAAAACATAAATAAAAATGGATAATCGTGGAATGTAAAACGAGAACGTTGGACAAACACGCTGAGGATTAGGAACTACCATGTAACCTTGGAACAGGTCAGGTATGTACATACAATATGTAAAAGTGTGTAGGTCGCTATGGAGAAGCGGGAAAACCTCACACTTTTATTAGTATGTAGGGGCAAATGAAATGAATAATGAAATTTTTGTACTTATCAGGAATTCCGCCGATGCAAGCTGGAGGAGCGGAAGGATATCCGGCTCGAAGGACCAAATGGGTGTGTATATGGTGTGTGTGCCGTATGCGAGTCGTTATTATGCCGCTATGGTTGTAAGCGAGCCGTTTGGGAGCCGCTATGATTGTAAGCGAGCCGCTATAAATTAATCGCCCTTACTCGCGGTTGTAACCAAACTGTTCTGTCCGCCGCTTAGTAACAAGCATAGAACCTAACATGTAAGCTTAAAGCGCAAGATGCAACGGTTAATTTCCCAGCACGTAGGCTGGCGCTTAAGAATAAGTATGAAAATTAAAGAGAATGAGTGATATGGGTTAACCCATTGTTGGCTGCTTCGGGTCTGCTGGGCAGTTGGCGAATTTCGCGGCAACAAGGATCATTATAGGAATAACAAATCTTAACATCATCCGCAAACATGAGCACGCGTGAATGAGCGAAGGCCAAAGGCAAATCATTTATAAATAGTGTAAATAACAGTAGGCGCAGATGACTGCCTTGGGGTACACCTGACGTAACTCGAACAGTTTTAGATATCGAGGAACGAAAAGACACCTTTCGGGTTCTGCCAATAAAATACGACTTTAACCAAGCCGTTGTGCTGTGCACTCTAGCTGTCTCTTTGTTTTATTTGTAATTATTGATTATTTATCAATAATTATCTTTGTGCTGTGAATTTAATTTTTCTATATATTCTTATATATATATAATTTTTTTTGCCTTTCTTTCGGCTTTTCAATGGCTTGTTGTCTACCTAATTGCAAACATTCTGATCGTTTTGATGATCAGTATAGAGCAATATCTTGTTGGCTCTGCGATAATCTTATTCACTTAAAATGTGCTGGCCTCAATGGCCGCGACTACGACAAATTTTCTGGTTTGTCTGTGTCTAAGCCTGAGCTTGGCTTAATGCGCTGGACTTGCCCATCTTGTGCCAGCCAGCAGCTTGATTTTAGCCGTATGTATAGGGATCTTCGTTTAAGGTTTCTTTCTTTAAACAAACTGGCCAAACAGCTGTCAAACGAGTGTGACTCTAGCGTTCAATTATTGTCGCAATTCAAATTTGTTCCACCTTCTGAGAAATTGCACAAGAAATGTACCCTTGAGTTGCCTCGTAAGCAGTCGCCAGCTCTCTCTATTAGTTCCTCTCCGATTTTACTTTCGCCTACACCATCTTCTTGTCCCTCTTTATGCTCTTCTTTTCAGATTGAAGTACCCATTACAAGCCCTGGTGTACCTCAATCTATCCCTCATGGGAACTCTGATCAATCACAGGATCATGCCGGCTCTCAATCACTTGCGGATCCCAATGCTCCTCCGCCTCCACTAACTGTAGTGCCTCATCGCAAACAATAATTTATTTCTAGGCTTGCTCCAGATACTTCTGAGTCGTCTGTGGCAGCTTACATTGCCCTGCTAAGGTTTTAATTCAAAAGTTTAAGTTTTCTAGGCCTCGCGAAATCTCCTCTTTTAAAATTACAGTACCAAATGAGTACTTCTCAGCTATGGTTGACCCTAATTTTTGGCCAGAGGGCCTAGTTGTACACGAGTTTGCGCCAAATAAGCGCTCTCGTCCGTTGCCTGTCCACCTTCCTACTTTATCTTCTGCTTCAAAAAACTAATAACTTCTAGTCTTTGCATTCATTATCAAAATGTAAGAGGACTTCTTACCAAGCTGTCGAACCTTTTCTGTGATAGCCAAACCTTTTCAGCTGACATATTAGCTTTCTCTGAAACTTGGCTTAACTCCTCTGTTCTAGATAATGAAATTCTTTCTAATAATTTTATTTCTTATAGGCTTGATCGTGTTGGTCGTCGTGGCGGTGGAGTACTCATTGCTGTAAACTCGAATCTGTCTTCAAGTGTGGTGCCGATTGATCTCCCCTTAGGTGTTGAGTTTATTTGCGTCGAAGTTACATGTTCTATCTTTAGCCTATATATCTCTTGTTCTTATATTCCTCCAGCTTCTGATATCATGATCTACGTGCACCATGCTGATGCTTTACGAACTATTTTTGGTCGTCTTAAAGATCGTGATGTTCTTATAGTTTTAGGTGATTTTAACTTGCCTAATATTTCTTGGCTTGTTGATGATAATCTATCTTTCTTAATTCCTTCATCTCAACATGTTTTTCTTGATAGCCTACTTGAATGTCCACTATATCAGTTGAATTCTTTCCTTAACTGTTCTAAAAGAATCCTTGATCTTGTTTTTGTCTCTGATCCCACTGTTAGTGCTGTATCCCGAACACAGCCACTAGTGAAACCTGAAGATCCTTATCATCCTACCATTGAAGTTACTATTTCTTACAATTCCGTTACTAATTTATTTAAAAACATCTCAAATTCTCGTCGTAGATGTTTTCGTAAAACAAATTTCAATCTTCTTAACAGCCTTATTTTCTCTTTTGATTGGTCGTTTCTATTTGAGTGCTGCGATATAGATTGTGCAGTGAAGTTTTTCTATTCTGCTCTTAATTCTCTAATTGATAAATGCGTTCCTTTTGTGAATGTCTCTACCGTCTCCAGCTCGCCAGTCTGGTTCACAGGTAGGCTCTCTAATCTCCGTAACATTAAATCGAGATATTTTAAAAGATTTAAAAAAACTGGTTCGCGACTTGACTATGCAAATTATTGTATAGCCAAATCTCAATTTTGTCTCTTAAATACTCAATGCTACAACAATTATCTCGTTCGCTGTAAGGCTGAATTTTATAATAACCCCAAAAGATTTTACAACTTTGTTAATTCCAAAAGACGCTCTAATGTCCGACCTTCCACCTTCAGACTTAACGACCAGTCTGCTAATAATGATTTAGATATTGCAGATCTTTTTGCTAAATTTTTTCAGTCGACATATTCTACTACTGTTTCGGATCCCACACCCTATCCCTTTTCAATCCCACATTTAAATTGTATGTTTTTTCCCAGTATTACTGAAGACTGTATTCTCTCTAGCTTGTCATCTATGAAGTCTTCCTTCGTTCCCGGGCCTGATGATATACCTAGTTGCATCCTTAAAATGTGTTCTATTTCCCTATCTAAGCCTTTAGCTCGGTTATTCTTTATATCGAGTGAGACTTGTAGATTTCCTGATATTTGGAAGGAGTCATTTATTATTCCGCTTTTTAAAAAGGGTAGCAAATCGGATGTTTCCAACTACCGTGGCATTGCCAAACTTTCGGCAATACCTAAACTGTTTGAGAAAATTATTACGTCTTCTCTTCAACATCTATCCAGATCCACTATTTCACCTTGTCAGCATGGTTTCATGAAAGGTCGTTCGTCGCTTACCAACCTTTTAGAATTGACTACCCTTGTACACCATGGCTTCCGTAAAAAGTGTCAAACTGATGTTATTTATACTGACTTCAGTAAGGCTTTTGATACGGTTGATCATTCTTTGCTTCTCGCGAAACTTAACATCATGGGTTTTTCACCAAAATTGTTGGGTTGGTTAAAGTCGTATCTTATTGGCAGAACCCAAAAGGTGTCTTTTCGTTCCTCGATATCTAAAACTGTTCGAGTTACGTCAGGTGTACCCCAAGGCAGTCATCTGGGCCCCCTGTTATTTACATTGTTTATAAATGATTTGCCTTTGGCCTTGGCGCATTCACGCGTGCTCATGTTTGCGGATGACGTCAAGATTTGTTATTCCTATAATGATCCTTCTTTCCAACAGTACTTGCAATCAGATCTCGATGCGTTCTGTGATTGGTGCCACGTTAATAAATTACACCTTAATGCCTCTAAGTGTTCTTTTATGACTTTCAGTCGTTTGTCTCCGCTCCTAGCTCATTACTCTATTAAGTCTGTTCTGTTAGATTGTGTTCCATCATTCAAAGACTTAGGCGTTATGTTTGACCCTAAGCTTTCATTTAATGTTCATATTTCTTCAATTGTCAACAGAGCAAGCAGCCTTCTCGGCTTCATTAAACGTTGGGCCAAAGAATTTGATGATCCCTATGTAACAAAGGTTTTATATACTTCGTTAGTTCGCCCTACTCTAGAATATTGCTCGACAGTGTGGAACCCGCAATATGATGTTCACCAGCGTAGTATTGAATCGGTACAGAAGCAATTCCTTAAGTTTGCGCTACGCGGTCTAAATTGGGACCCGGGTCTTCGCCTACCTTCTTATTCTGACAGACTTCTTCTCATTAATCTTCCTTCACTTTATAACCGTAGGCTTGTTTTTGGCATTCTCTTTCTCCATAAACTAGTCAACGGCGAAGTCATTTCTACCAATTTACTAGATACGCTGTATTTTTGTGTTCCCTCACGTCGGACCAGAAACTTTTTTCCTATTCACCTTAGTAGATGTCTGACTAACTACTCTCTTCACGAACCTCTTCGTGTTCTTTGCCAATCTTTTAACAACCTTTCTCACCTTATCTCTCCTCATCTTTCTGTCACTTCTCTTCGCGCTATACTTTTTAATCATCTACAGCGAAACCAATGAAAATATTCTGGACTTGGATTGGCTGCAACTCATCCCTGGCCACATTGGCTGTGAATCGGGGCATAGCTGGCACCTTGTGCAAATAAAACACCTCCACCGGGCCGGGGATGTTTAGTTGTGTATAAAGCTAAGCTACCTTCTTCATTTAATTACTATCTGTCTTTAGCTTAAGCTTTTTCGTCGACTGCTGTGTTAGTTGACGTAAATAAATAAATAAATAAATAAAATAAATAAAAAAAAAAAAAAAAATTGTTTCGGGGAAAAACCCATGATGTTAAGTTTCACGAGGAGCATAGAATGATCAACCGTATCGAAAGCCTTACTAAAGTCAGTATAAATAACATCAGATTGACACTTTTTTCAAGGGTAGTCAATTCTAAAAGGTTAGTAAGCGACGAACGACCTTTCATGAATCCATGCTGACAAGGAGAAATAGTGGCTCTGGATAGGTGTTGAAGGGAAGACGTAATAATTTTCTCAAACAGCTTTGGTATTGCCGAAAGTTTGGCAATGCCACGGTAGTTAGAAACATCCGATTTGCTACCCTTCTTAAAAAGCGGAATAATAAAAGACTCCTTCAAATATCGGGAAAGGTACAAGTCTCACTCGATATAAAGAATAACCGAGATAAAGGCTTAGATAGGGAATTCGAACACATTTTAAGGATGCAACTAGGTATATTATCAGGACCGGGAACGAAGGAAGACGTCATAGATGACAAGCTAGAGATAATACAGTCTTCAGTAATACTAGGAAAAAACATACAATTTAAATGTGGGATTGAAAAGGGATAGGGTGTGGGTTCCGAAACACTAGTAGAATAAGTCGACTGAAAGAATTTAGCAAACAGATCTGCAATATCTGAATCATTATTAGCAGTCTGGTCATTAAGTCTGAAGGTGGAGTACATTAGAGCGTCTTTTGGAATTAACAAAGTTATAAAATCTTTTGGGGTTCTTATAAAATTCAGCCTTACAGCGAACGATATAATTATTGTAGCATTGAGTGTTTAAAAGACAAAATTGAGAATTGGCTATACAGTAATTTGCATAGTCAAGTCGCGAACCAATTTTTTTAAATCTTTTAAAATATCTCGATTTAATGTTACGGAGATTAGAGAGCCTACGTGTGAACCAGACTGGCGCGCTGGAGACGGTAGAGACATTCACAAAAGGAACGCATTTATCAATTAGAGAATTAAGCAGAGTAGAAAAACTTCACTGCACGATCTATATCGCACCACTCAAATAGAAATGACCAATCAAAAGAGAAAATAAGGCTATTAAGAAGATTGAAATTTGTTTTACGAAAACATCTACGACGAGAATTTGCGATGTTATTAAATGAATTAGTAACGGAATTGTATGAAATAGTAAGTTCAATGGTAGGGTGATAGGGATCTTCAGGTTTCACTAGGCGCTGTGTTTGGGATACAGCACTAACAGTGGGATCAGAAACAAAAACAAGATCTAGGATTCTTTTAGAAGAGTTAAGGAAAGAATTTAACTAATATAGCGGACATTCAAGTAGGCTATCAAGAAAAACATGTTGAGATGAAGGAATTAAGAAAGATAGATTATCATCAACAAGCCAAGAAATATTAGGCAAGTTGAAATCACCTAAAACTATAAGGAAATCGCGATCTTTAAGACGATTAAAAATAGTTTGCAAAGCATCAGCATGATGCATATAGGTCGTTATATCAGAAGCTGGAGGAATATATGAACAAGAAATATATAAGCTAAAGTTGGAACATGTAATTTCGACGCAAATAAACTCAACACCTAAGGGCACATCAATCGGCACAAAACTTGAACACAGATTCCAGCGCATTAAGCCAAGCTCAGACTTAGACACAGACAAACCAGAAAATTTGTCGTAGTCGCGGCCATTGAGGCCAGCACATTTTAAGTGAATAAGATTATCGCAAAGCCAACAAGATATTGCTCTATACTGATCATCAAAACGATCAGAATGCTTGCAAGTAGGTAGACAACAAGCCATTATAAAGCCAAAAGAAACACAAGACAAAAAAAAATAATAATTTTATATGTATAAGAATAAATAGAAAAATTTAAATACACAGCACAAAGATAATTATCGATAAGAAATCAATAATTACAATAATAAAACAAAGAGAACAGCTAGAGTGCACAGCACAAGAGAGAGTGCAAGAACAGGTATAAGCCGAGCTTTGAGAGGCGGCCTTACAAAAGTGATTACGCGGAAGAGAAGCTAAGGACAAGCACAAAGCAGATAGAACAACAAAGCCACTAGCACTGATGGTATGATGGGGGCGATGAGGGGAGCAACTCCAGAAGCAATGACGAGAGAGAAAAAAAATAAAAAGAAAAAAAATTAAATGCACCAAACACTAATCACGAAACAGAAAAACTGTTTAAACCAGGGACCGTAATCATTATAAGTTATATTAAAAAACTTATTTGATAATCATTACATTTCGATTTTTTTCAATTTTCTTCAAAAAAGATAATTAATTTTGAGTAATTTAATAAGAATTATCCAAAAAAATCTTTTTTGGTCAAAAAAAATAAAAATCTAAAATAATGATTAAAAATGATTTTTATTTTTTTCGCTCAAAATAAAACTCACTTTTAAAAAACGGCTTCCATGTTAAATATTTTCAAAATATTTTGGCACATCCTTAAAAAGGACTACCACTCCATAAATTTTTTTTTTTTTTTCAATAAGGTATTCAGTAACAAAATTTTTTTTTATTATTTGCTGTTTAATTTCCAAAAAGCAGTTGTTCCAGTCTCTGGAACAATCGGCGAGGTTACATCGTTGATCCGTCAACAGCATTTTAAGGGCTGAAAACGCTCTTTCCACACTCACTTGTGTTGCGGGAACCGAGTGCACCACTTTGACCAGCTGATAAAGACTTGGGTATACGTAGCGCTTTTCCTCTCAATACTCCATTATATTGGAGGACAAGGAAATTGGCTTCGGGCTATAGGCTTCAATTTCCGCATACCCCTTCTTTAGCAGATCCGATCGCTCACCATCGTCAGTTTCATCTTCCGAAGCTACCTCAATGGTTTGCAAAAAATCATTCAACGGAGAGCAGGTGTTTGAACTTTGCGTTAATGCGATGTCTGCCTCAAAGGATGTGGATGCCAAGGAGGTACTTGAGCAAGGCACTTCTGTTGCAATGATCTGAAATATATATAAAAATATTAGTATTCGTTTTATATATTTCAATGACGAAAAAACTTACAGGTTCTTTCAAATTAAATATTTGCAGAAACAGCTGCTTAAGCTTGCTTTTAGCTAGCATAACATTTATAGGGTTTTGCAGCAATACCCGTCTTATCCGTGGATCCAAATATATGCTGCAAATTACCGAGTCAGTCCCTAAGAGGCCAACTTCCCTTTCAGCGATGCACTCGCTCAAAGCTTTGCTTTCAGTCGTCTTTACTGCTGCAACAGTAAGCTTGAGCTCCAACCACAGTTTGTAAAAGTCACCCATAAATAATTCGGCGCTTTGTAGCTTGATAGTAGCTGTGTATGCCGGTTCCAGGGTAGTAACGAGTCTTTTTAGGTCATCCCACTCAGTCGTTGTTAGCTTCATTGAGCACTTGAGGCACCTCTCACAAAAGTCTTCAAAGTTCTTAAGCTGACTCAACATACTATAGGTGGAATTCCACCGAGTCGCGACATCTAAAATTGGTTGTGGCAATGACTCCTCCGTTATTAAATACCTACACTCAAAATAAAAAAAACGTCATAAATATTTAATTATAACTATAATTGAAATCAATCTTACCTATATGCCGGTGTTCTTAAAAGCTTCACAATCTTCCGTGCTTTATTAATGAAGCTAGCAGATTCGTGCCGTTGAAAAAAAATCCTTCACCGCCAGTTGAAGCGTATGTGCTGCACATTTGATCGAACGTATTGAATAAATTTTCAGATCTTTTAGCAGTCCATCATCATCCAAGTCCTCAGCAACTTCTTCTTCATATTCGGAATTATTGTTCAGTAATTCCACTGCCTTTATCATATTTCGACCATTGTCGGTTGTGATGGTATAGACTTGCTTTCTGGATATGCTAAAATCAGTCAATATAGACTTGATCTCAGCACATATATTTTGGGATGTATGCGATGCTTTTAACTGGATCAATCCCAATGTCTTAATGCACATTAAGCCTTCATCAATGTATTGAACGTTTACACCAAGCACTCCGAGGTTGCACCGTGTGGCCGTATCCACTTTGAGGCAGAGGATTCTGTTTTTTAAGGCTTGGGCCATTTTGCTCTTAATTTGGCTATATTTTTCTTCAACTAATCTCATAACATTCCTTGAATTGACAGATGGCATGTTTAACCCTTGAAATATTTGAGCTGTTAAAGTCTTAAAACCGTCCGAGTCCAATATAGCCAGCGGTACTTTCGCGGTGGTGACAAGGTCGATACAGGCATTCTTAACCGCCTCTTGTCCCAAAACAACAGAAAATTTCTTTTTTTTTCAGGCGCTTCAGTTGGGGCGGCCAATTCGTCATACTCTTTTTTGTGCTTCACTTCTAGATGTCTTTTTAAATTGCAAACATAGTTGCCAGTGAAACACATTTTGCAAAGTTTACACTTCGAAACATTTTTTTCCACGTCAAATGCAAACAAATTTCGCAAAATAGAGTTACGCTTGCGACCCATCTCGGAACACGATAAAGAATGATCATAATTAGAAATAACAAAAATATGTTTGATTCAGTAACACTCGCGGCTTAAGACATTTCCAATAAAGTAGTGTCTTCGAATGCGCTATACCCTGTTATTTTCTGTATGATTTTTATGGAATTCGGTGTAAAGCCGGATCTTTTTTAAATAATATTGGGTTTTTATAAGATTATTAATATCTTTTTGAAAACAGAAAGTACAACAGAGCAATACAGATGGACAGATTGAAGATACCCAATTTTATTATACGCTACTAAAGGATATCGCTGTAGAGCTGGGCAATAAATAGTACAGTTGCAAAGCTTAGCGGCGTAGGCCCAATGCAATCTCGACGCGTGTTAAAGCTGTGCTCCGTCGCACAGTGGACGGTTTTGCTAAGTTATTGGCAAAAATATGTAAAATTTCAACCAACCAAAATGTAAAAATATTTTGAAAATATTTGTCTAGATTTCGACCTTATTGAAGTTAATCAAAAAATTTTGTTTGAGCGGGGCTTCAGGTCAATCTTACTGATTTACACTTTACACGTTCTTTTTTCGCTTCATTTAGTTGGCAATGTAATTCCCAACTAGTTTTAGTGTTGAAGGTATGGTATGGCCATTACAATTGTGGATTCTTTAGCGAGGTCTGCTGATGATAGAACTTGGTGGTTCTTGAAATAGCTATACAGACAACCTGCTCACCTTTTGTGCTGCCTATGATTTAAAATCTTACAAATAAATCAGTAAGATTGACCTGAAGCCCCGCTCAAACAAAATTTTTTGATTATTTTGAAAATATTTAACATGGAAGCCGTTTTTCAAAAGTGAGTTTTATTTTGAGCGAAAAAAATAAAAATCATCAGCTTTAGCTTTTGAAAAATGTATGAAAAATGAAAACAATGATAAAATTGGTATTAATACTAATGCAAAAAAAAAAAATTTTATGGAGTGGTAGTCCTTGAACTCTTTTTTAAGGATGTGCAAAAATATTTTGAAAATATTTAACATGCAAGCCGTTTTTCAAAAGTGAGTTTTATTTTGAGCGAAAAAAATAAAAATCATTTTTAATCATTATTTTTGATTTTTATTTTTTTTTGATCAAAAAAGATTTTTATGAATAATTCTTATTAAATTACTCAAAATTAATGATCTTTTTTGAAGAAAATTGAAAAAATTGAATTTTTAAAAATCTTTCCAAAAATTAGATGGTATCGAATTAAATATATTGGTGTAATCTATTCTTTTCTAAGTCCTCTATAAGTAAATGATTTTTTCATTACAAAAAAAAAAAATAATCATTATTTACGGTCCCTGGTTTAAACTATTTAATTTGGCGAATTATGGAAATAAAACACAAGGCTGTCAAGCAAACAACACCAGTGAGAGCGTAAACAAACTAAGCACAATTGAAAACTGAGAGAAAACAATAAATATTAATAAAAACTCAGGAGCTATGCAAAAACACGACCGTCACGTCAGAGAGCAGAAGCTTTTTGAACTTTACGGGTGATTTTCGTGTGACCTAGTCTAAGTCTAGTAATTTTTACTTGATCTGCACGTGTTAGGGAAAGGTGATTGTTTTTGAATAGGTGGTAGATGTTATATTTCTTGCCATTCATGCTTTGGTACCAAGTAAAGGTATCTGAAAAATGTGTTTGTACGGTTTTAAGTGGTGTGTTTTTTTTATGTATATCTGTATGTCCTTTATGTTATGGTTGTTTTTGGCTACAAGTGGTTCTTTGGCTGTGTTTTTTGCAGCGTTGTGTGTTCCTGCGATTCCAACATGCCCTGGTATCCAGAGTAGTTTGAATTTTGGGAATGTTTTTTGTAAGGTGTTACGTATTACGTATGAGCTGTAGTATTCGCTGTTGTTTGTGTTATTTATGGCGTCTATAGCGGATAAGGAATCCGAGCATATGCAATATTTTCCCTTTTTGTTTTTAAAAATGTCTATTGCTTCGGCGATTGCGATAATTTAGGCAGAGAAGACAGATCAGTAGTGTTGCAAAAGGTTGGACTTAATAGTTGTTCTTTCATATGTTATGGCGAAAGTTGTAATTGAGTGGGTTTGGGACCCGTCGGTATATATATATGTGTATTTGGCGTCGTCTTCCGTTTTCTTTTTGCAAAATTCTGCCATGTATATTTCTGGAGTTTTTTTTTTTTTATTCCAGTAACTAAGTGTTGTATCAATGTTTGTTAATGTTGTGTTCCAGGGTGGTGTGGTTTGTTGCCAAAGTGTTATTGGTTGGCAAGGAATGTTCTGTAATTTGCTTTATTTTATTATGTAGTCTATTGTAGGGTTGTGGTTTTGGTTTTTTTTTTGGCGGTCTACATGTTTTAAGTATGTTGCTGATAGGTGAGTTTTTGCAGTGATAAGAGATTTAATAAGGTTGGCTGTTGGAAGTTCTCTTCAGTCCAATAATGGGGCAGTTCGTGCCTCGTATAGAAAATTTTGGGTGCGAGTTGTTTTAAATGCTCCAAGACCGATTCTAAAGCCTGTGTAAATTGTCGACTTAATGGTGCGCAGGGTTGAATTTGGACTCTTACCATATATGCGAAGCCCGTACTCTGCTTTTGCGATTAGGATTGCTTTGGTTATGTCTAGAAGGGTGGATGTATTGCAGTTAAATTTTGGATTTGAAAGGCATTTTATTATGTTTGTTGTTAGCTTAAGGTTGTGTGTGAGTTATTCTGTGTGAGGGTTCCATCTGTATTTGTTGTTAAAGTGTAAGCCTAGTATCTTCACTGATGTCTCGTTTTTGATTTGTATTTGACCTGTAGTAAGTGGTCAGTTACAATTATGTTTTCTGCAAACATGCAGGTCTTTGCACTTTGTGCTCAGGCTAAGCGCCTGAGTAATTGGCCCAATTAGTTATAGTGTTTAGAATGGGGATAAGGTTTATGTTAATGTTTTTACTGTTATTTAGTTTTAAAATAATATTAAAGTCGACCGCATACGCACTTAAGCTGGTATTAGGATGTTTGGTGAGAATTTCAGAGAGTTTATTGTAAGCTATTACAAAAAGAACTACTGAGATCGGTGATCCTTGGGTGATGCCGTTGGGAAGGGGTAGAAAGATGAGAAGGTTGTGTGTATTCGTACTGTGATTTTTCTGTTGGTCATAAAGTTTTTTAAGTAGTTTAGTATTTTTTTTTTCAGTTTTCCATAATGTCAATTGGTCTATGATTGTGTGGATTCCAATTCGGTCGAAAGGTCTCGCAAAGCCAAGTGAAATTATTGACATGTGGTTGTTTTTTTGAGATGCTTCTAGCTAATAGATGGTCTATTATCAGTAGACTATCCAAAGCCGATTTCCCCTTCTTAAAACCAGTTTGACTGTTATGCGAGTTTGAGTTTACCATTAGAAAAACACTACCACAGTCGCTTTGCTACAATTTTGTCGAGGATTTTTGATAGGCATGGGTTAAGTGATATGATAGGATTTTTATGCTGGTCTTGTAGGCTTGGGAAATATAATTTCTTAATATGGCGTTTTGAAGGCGCCTTTTAGTGTGTTAAGTGCTGCTTTAAATTTTTCTGGGAGTGTAAGTGAGGTTGTTTGTGATGTTTAATGCTGTTCGTTTTGAATTTGAAAAATTGGTGGTAAAGTTATTGTCAGATGCTGCCTCTAAAAGGCTTTCGCAAAAGAGTTCTGCGATTTCTTGTTTGTCGGTGAAGGGTGTATTTGTGTTAGGTTTGAGGATGCAGTGTATGTGTTTTTGGGGGTTAAGCGCCCAAAATCTCCTGATGTTGTTCCAAATTGTTTTAGGTGGAGTGTCAGGTGCTATTTGTTCTGTAAACTGTTTAGGATCTTTTTGATAATTTTAGTGTTCGTCTAAAGAGTGCGTTGGCTATTTTTAATAGTAAAATATTTTCTGTTGTTATTTCTCTTTTCAGTCTGTGCCATATTCTTTGTTTTTCGTTTCTTAGTGTTTGCAAGTCTTTGTGGGGGCGCATCATTGGGTGTGTTTGGGGAATAGATCTGTGAGCGCTCGAAAAATTGATTTTATTAATTGTGGCAGCTTCTTTGTTTATGTTTATGCTTGTTGGTATCTGCGAGAAATGTTCTTCTGTTATTGTTGAAAATTTTTTCTAGTTAGCTTAATTTGTAATGAATCTAGGTTTTTATTATACATTGTATATTTGTTTACCTAGAGGCAAAAGGTGATATTAGTATTGGGAAGTGGTCACTGCCATGGAGATCATCTTCTGTTTGCCATGCGCTATCAATTTTTAGCAACGGACTGCTGAAAGTTAAGTCGATGTGTGTAAGAGTGTTGTGGGTGCTGAGATGTGTTGGTGATCCGTCGTGGAGTAGTGTTGCCGCCGAAATTCGTTAACTGCCCGACGCAGCCACCAATGGCTTAACCCATATCACTCATTCTCTTTCATTTTCATACTTATACTTAAGCGCCAGCCTACGTGCTGGGAAATTAACCGTTGCATCTTGCGCTTTAAGCTTACATGTTAGGTTCTATGCTTGTTACTAAGCGGCGGACAGAACAGTTTGGTTACAACCGCGAGTAAGGCCGATTAATTTATAGCGGCTCGCATAATAGCGGCTTGCATAATAGCGGCTCGCATAATAGCGACTCGCATACGGCACGCACACCATACACACACCCACTTAGCCTACCATTAGCATAAGAAATACACGTGGAAGAAATAAATACAGTATCACGTGAAAAGTGAAGTGTCTTGTGGACCCGCTAAAACATCGAACCTTAGCGCCAAACTCAACAAGTAGTAGGTAATTTGAATGATGTGCAATGAATTTATCTATAACTTTTCCTCTGGCGTTATTTGTATTTGAGCCCCAGTTTTTCGCCATCCGTTAAAGTCTCCGGTGACTATTGTAGGTTTGCGTGATGTTTCTAGGACTGCTTGGAGGTTAATTAAGGAAACTTTTTGAGTTGGTGCAATGTATGCAGCTATCCGTCTAAATTTTTGTTCGGATATACATTCTACGCAGATCGCGTCAAAATCGTCATTGAGGGTTACTTCTTGAGATTGTAGGGATTTGAGGATCAGGATTGCAACGCCTCCATAGGAGGGGGCTGTGTTTTGTGATAATTGGTGGGCATGGGTGTGTGATGGATTCTTATTTTATGGGTTTTTCGCAAAGATATTAAATGTGGTGTGTGTTTATAAATAAGGGGTAGGCACGCATACAATCAAAAATGAGACTTTGCATTTGTGTTTGTGACAACAAACACGAAGTACAAAACGTTTTCTTGCTTTACACTAAAAAAAACTGTTTAGCTAAAATAATTGGATTAAAACGTTTTGAAAAAATTTTAAATGCATTATAATTAGGTTATAAAGGTAAAGTAAAATTATAATTTAATGCATTATAAATAGCTTTAAAAGAATTTGATAGAAAATAAAGCATTGCATATCATATCCAAATTTTTAATTAACAAAAAATAAATTTATTCAGTTGTCAACAAACATTTTTTTAAGTGTACTTTTGACATGTGGACTAATTTTTTTTTTGATAATCATTTTTTTTCTGGCAAACACGAGTCGAATTGTTTCCGAAGTGCCGTTGCCGAACCTACACGAGCATTTACAGTGTAAGTGAGACGGCAGCGCTGCGACAAAGCTAGGCCCTAGTTCGGGGAATGGGCCGTGCCGACCACTTTTATAAATGTTTGAAGTTCGTTGAATTTATTGTGATAACCATTTATGTTCCATTGAACGATTTTAATATTAATTTTGGTTAGTTCTTGGTTAGTTTTTGCTTAGCTCTAAATACTGTCGCTGTTGTTTTTATACTTATTCTTGTTTAGGGTTTTTGCTTTTTGTAAGTTGGGTTTTAAGGGTCTTGAGGAAAATGCGAAGTTTTAGATCCTTAGATTGTTCGCATACAAGTACTAGGCTCCTCCATCTGGGACGATCCTCAAAGATTACGATGATGCAAATAAGCGACGAGCTCAATTCGTAAAAAGTATAAAACGCGCTAGTGACGAATTTGAAGATAGAAGTATTTCGTTGCCAGCAATAGACTTGGAATGTAGATTGGAAACGTTGACTACCAATATCGAGTCTGCGCTGAGATGTCAAACTCGAGTGGAGACATTGGACTCCGACGATGAAAATAGGTCAGAGCTAGAAGAGTTGTGTATTTCGGCGGAATTACAACATAGGCATTAAACAATTCGTCCGATACCAAAGGGCATGAGGAACGTACGTACGAACCGCCGGCTCGATCTCGTCTTCCGAATTTACAATTTTGGTGGACGTTGTTAAGTCTGATCAAAGATCAGTTTCCACGATTCATAATCGTAGCACCTTTTCGTGTTTTGTGGCAAATAAGAAAGTTAACGATAAGTCCCCAACATGTTCACATTGCAATTCCGAAGACCATAGTATTACTAGTTGTCCGTCATATTCAGCGCTTTATATTAACTGTCTTAGGAAGTGGCACACTGTCGCTAAGTGCAACGTAAAAAAGTGCCGTGTATGCAACAATTCGCATCATACGATGCTGTCACAGTCAACAGTGGTCGAGCGTTACCATCATTTTTACAAGACGAACAACCTTCCACCTCACATGTTATGCATGTGACCGCTCCGAAGAACGAGATTCTTGCTGCTGCACTCGTTGGCGTTAGAACAAGAGCTTTGCTTGATAGTTGTTCTATGACCAACTTAATAACCGAAGAAATGGCCCAACGATTGCAGTTACCTAGAGAAGAGTGTCCAAAAAACTTGCTTGGAATCGCTGAATCCAATGTACAAGTCAAGAAATTGTTTCACACTGTGGTAGAGTCGCGAGTGAATCGCAGTGAGGTATCCTTAGATTTCGGAATTCTAAAGTCCATTTCGTCATATCAGCCATCTCAAACCGTTAATAAAATACCTAATAATCTGCAATTAGCTGACCCACAGTTTTATAAGCCGCCAAAAATAGACATGCTCATTGGAGGAGATTCCTTTTACGACCTTTTATCAATAGGTCAAGTAAACCAAGGTCCAGGACTTCCAACCCGGGAGGTACTCTTCTGACGTGGGATCAGTTCAGAAGAGGACAGTCAGTTTGAGCTATCATAACGAAGTCTTATGCTCAATTGATAAGACCTTGCACAAATTTTGGACAATTGAAAATTTGCTTCCCCCATTACAATTCTATCTCCAGCGCATCAGCTGTGCGAAAAACATTTCGCTGATAATTTGAAAATTTTACCTTCCTGGGTTTTTTGTATGTGAAGCTGCCGCTTAAGTCGAGCCCCAATGCACTTGGGCTTTCATTTGAAGTTGCTAAACGGCGGTTTTTGTCGCTCGAAAGAAGATTGTCGAAAGATGTGGAATTAATACATTAATTAACTAATGTATCTAGAATTTATGGAAGAATATCTTTCATTGGGACATATATCAGAAACCGACAATAAAATTCCCACTCATTCACACTACGATTCCACTCCACATCAGGTCGTTTTAAGACTTCCAAGCCCGTGTGCATTGTTGCTATTGTTTTTTTCCATTTCTGCGAGCGGCACGTTGTAATTTTTGTTTCTTTGTAAATTTGTGATTGATTTTCGTAAGGGCAGGAACTAGCTCAAATTTTTCCCTTCAATTTTCAGTGATTTTTTTCTAATTCAGTGTATACAACAATTAAGGTAAGTGTTATTAAAATATTATGCACTTTTCATTTCTGAATAAGTTTGTTTTCTTTCCAGAATTCTAAAAGAAAAAAAAACTGAAAAGTGCGTGTGCGTGAAGGAGCATCTACCCATCCTTGAAGATCAAGAATTGCCAGCGAGACGCAGGACGGACACACACAGGAGCCATCGGACAGCCAATTCGACGGGATCCAATCGGCCACCCAGATCCGGGTGCTCCAGTTTTTTTTTCCCCTCCATTTAACCTCAACATTAGGCTCTTAGAATAAGTGATTGTATTTTGTTTATTTATTTTATTTGTTTAATTTATATTTGTATACGTCCCAGTGGTACCCTGGTTAGGCTCTATCAATATTGTGGAAAAAAGTGAAATTGTTTGATATAATATAGATATAACTGAAAAAAAGGAGAAATGTCTGAGTAGATTCTTGTCTATGTGGGGGTGAGACGGCGACGGGCTAGTTTACAGAACATGCGGTCTGCCAAGGAATACGGGGCCCAATGTAGAGTGGGTAGATCCTAGTAAACATACCAGCTGATTGTTAGTTCCAAAGTCCGTCTCCCAGTCCGAGTGTAAGGTTTTTTTTTATACCATACACCCATAGGGTGTAACAGGCAGAAGAAAGCATCTCCGACCCCACAAAGTATATATATTCTTGATCAGGATCAACAACCGAGTCGATCTAGCCATGTTCGTCTGTCCGTCCGTCTGTCCGTCTGTCCCTCCGTCCGTCTGTCCGTATGAACACCTAGATCTCGGAGACTGTAAGAGCTAGAGCCACCAAATTTGGTATGTAGACTCGTGTAGTATGTAGAGTGATCAAGTTTATTTCAAATTTTTGCCACGCCCCTTTCCGCCCCGTAATTTAAAAAAAGCGTTTATCTCAAAAACTATTCCAGCTAGTGACACCATATTTGGTATGTATATTCGCTTAGTAAATGCACCCATTTTGTATGTATAAAAATTTTGACACGCCCTTTTCCGCCCCCGTAATTTGAAAAAATTGATTATCTCCCGTATTTTTTTACCTTATGCAATCAAATTTGGCACACTTAAATTTAATACTAATATCTAGCAAAATACCATTTGATCAAAATCGGACAAAAAACAGTCGAGTTATGCATATAAACGTTTTTCCAAAAGGCCGGAGTTGGCCGTTGGCTGGTGGGGGCGCTAGGGTGCTCGTATGATTGAGTGAGCGAGATACTAAGATATGCTTGTAAAAAGCATGTGAAAATGCATTTGTTTAATAAAGTTGAAATATTTGCTTTACTGGTGTATGGTATACCTAAGTCGGCGAGACGACTTACTTACTTCATTTTGTATAAATTTTTGTTACCCGATTAATCTATCCATCGAGGTCGAATCCATTCCTGAGCCATACGAGTTACCCGGTGATCGATGATAAATTGCAATGAAAAAAATAAAAATTTTAACAAAGAATGCAGCAACGGAAGAGTATAATGAATTAAATGTCCCAAGTGCTGCTAGCTTTAAGAAGGGATAGCTTAGTCTGGTTCTGAAAAAGAAAGAAGAATAGTAGATCCTTTTTAATATTGAACTAGCACGATAAGAGACCAGATACTTATCTAAGATCAGAATCAGCATAGAAGCAATTCAGCCGTAAAGCGTGGACATTTCAAAAAAGAGATCAAATAGATGTCCGACCTGAAATGAATTATCGAAATGGTAAAGGTCAAGTTCAGGGTATTAAAGTTATGGAATCATCTCACCTCCACTAACAAAGATAAAGCAAAAAGAAAGAAAGTAGAATAAATAAAGAAAAAAAGAGACAATCAAAGAAATAGATGGGATATCAAAAATTAGAAGATATAGAAGAAGCTCGTATTACTCAAAGAATAGAGGAACAGAGGTAATGGGTCCGCCAATAACTCGATCCCAATCAGAAAACCGCGCAGAATCACGAATTTCAAACGTCTCACCGCCGACAGACTTTAACATGTCAAGAGACTTGAAGATCAACGAAGAGGATGGTGCCGTAGGAGGCAGCGGGGCAATCCCAAAACATAATATGGGAACAAGAATGCGTCACTAGGCACCAGAAGGTGGATCATACATGGAACCGGAAAACCCACGGCCACTCCTATGCACGGAACTCACATTGGTTATAAATCTAGCTGTAGCACAGGCGCAAAAGACGTACCGAGCGACAATGTCAGCAGAGAACTCTCGATTTCAATCCCAAATTCGCCAAGAGATGCTAGACTTTATAAAGCAGATTCGGGAGGCGGTTCAAGGAGCGGCTCAGCAATCCACCACGATTAGATCCACAAATGTCCAAGGAGAGAGGGCTTCAATCCATCCTACAGAGGCCATAGACAATCGAATGTTAGTGCGGCAGCAACCCGAGAATCTGGAAATTCGTCCACCACAAAGATCTACTCTGCATTGGTCTGAAGATACGAGGCAACAACCTGGTATGCCAATAAGAACGGAACAGCGTCCCGAAATGGTACATCCTAGAAGATGGGGTCTTGTTATTGATGGACGATCAAAAGGAATGCCAGATTCCAGACGCAAACTTTCATCTGGCAGGTAGAGTTGGAGGAGGAAAGTCGGAAGTACACGGCGTTTACCATGCCGGGGCGCCCGCTGTATCAGTTCCGCAGAATGCCTTTCGGTCTCTCCAATGCGGCGCAGCGCTTATGCCGACTCATGGATAAGGTCATTCCCAAGGCTTGAGAAGCCACGTAATCGTGTATGTGGATGATCTCCTGATTATATCCCGCACGTTTGAAAAGCACATGAAGCACCTGGAGGCCGTAGCTGAATGTTTGAAGAAGGCCAATCTTACTATCTTACAAACTTTCATCTGGCAGGTAGAGTTGGAGGAGGAAAGTCGGAAGTACACGGCGTTTACCATGCCGGGGCGCCCGCTGTATCAGTTCCGCAGAATGCCTTTCGGTCTCTCCAATGCGGCGCAGCGCTTATGCCGACTCATGGATAAGGTCATTCCCAAGGCTTGAGAAGCCACGTAATCGTGTATCTGGATGATCTCCTGATTATATCCCGCACGTTTGAAAAGCACATGAAGCACCTGGAGGCCGTAGCTGAATGTTTGAAGAAGGCCAATCTTACTATCGGGTTAAAAAATCAAAATTTTGCTTTAGATTCTGTAAATACCTGGGATTTGTGATCGGAGATGGAAAATTAAAAACTGATCCCGATAAAGTGAAAGCTCCGTAGCTTTCTAGGGACGGCCGGCTGGTATTGTCGATTCATCTAAGGCTTTGCAGAAAAAGCAGCACCGTTGACCGATTGCCTGAAATCAAATGGAAAATTCAAGTTAACAAAGGAGGCTACAGAGTCATTGAACTTACTAAAACAAGCCCTAACCAACGCTCCAGTATTAGTACATCCTGATTTTAGTCGCAGATTCTTCATTCAGTGTGACGCAAGCCATGTAGGATTGGGAGCTGCCCTGTTCCAGCAGGATGACGAAGGAAACGGGAGGCCTATCTCATTCTTTTCGCAGAAGCTACGAGGAGCCCAGCTAAACTATACGGTAACGGAGAAGGAGTGTTTGGCAGCAGTCAAGGCGATAGAGGGATTCCGTCAATATGTAGAGCTTATGTCGTTTACCGTCATCACAGATCATTCCAGTCTTCAGTGGATGATGAACTTGAATGATTTAAATGGGAGATTAGCTCGCTGGTCATTGGCATTGCAGTCATACGATTTCTTGATAGAGCATAAGAAAGGAAAGGACAACGTTGTGGTAGATATGTTGTCGCGGACCGTCGTGATCGGGAAGTGAATTTTCTTGATTTTGAGACTACCGAATTTGAGAGCGAGGTGTACCGGCAACGATACGAGTGCGTTCTGTCCAACTCAGATCAATTTCCGGACCTACATGCAGAGGACGGATTGGTGCTGAAGAGGATACGGATCACGGATAATGAAATTGGAGATGGATACCAGAGGCATTGACCCATACACTAATACAGCAAGCGCATGATAGCGAAGAGGCGATGCACGGTAGAGTCGCACGAACGCTCGGCAGGCTTAAACAGTTTTACTATTGGCCACGAATGGCAGTAAAAATCAAAAATTACATTGCTGCATGTGATACGTGTAATGAGGCGAAGCATACCACGCAGACGACCAGACCAACTATGGAAGCAGAGGTGTGCACGTCGCGGTCGATACAGAAGCTGTATCTGGACTTCCTGGGCAAATATACACTATCCCGAAAAGGTAATGCCTATACTCTAATAGTGTTGGACCACTTTACTAAATTTGTGTAGCTCAAAACCATGCCAAATGCAAAGTCCGCAACGACAAAAAAGTTCTTGAGGGAGGAACTCTTTAACACGTTTGGAGTACCGGAGATATTATACACAGACAACGGAAAACAGTTTACCTCAAAGGAGTTCGAGGAAATGGTGTCCCATTTCGGCATCACACAAACGAAAACAAAACAGGAACAAACCTATATCAAATAAAAAAAAAAGAGGGCGTCTAACGGCTAGACACGATAGAAGTGAAACCTTCCGTAAAACAAACTGAGAGAGAATGAGATGAAAGCAGCATTAGGAGCGGGATAATTATAGGTTCATTATAATATTGCTATAAAGGTCATATTTTTTATTTTCTTCATTTTATTATTTTCTTCATTTTATTATTATTATTCATCCTCAATGTTTTCAATTTCAACAAATGATACGAGTGGCTTATGATAGCTAAAATATGATACAAATGCTTTGGTTTCGATGTTGTCAACATATCTTTGAAATACCGCGTCAATTGTTGTTTTTGATCGTGTTGTTGATTCAGTGCGATTGTTACACATTTTTAAACTGAATGTTGTATTGAGAAAGTCAATTAAAGGAACCGCTGTGTCCAATGCAAAATTTACGTTAAAATCGCCACTTAAAATCATTGGAACTTTATCGTAATCTTTTCTAAGTATCCGCGATACTTCTGGTGTATACTTTATTAAATTTTCATGAATGAATTCCGTGATGCTATTTATTGATTGATTCGGTGAAATATAAATTGCCACAATTAAAACTGTTTTTCCATTGCTCAATCTGGTTTCGCATGCACATATTTCTCCCACTTTAGAGAGCTGAACAGACAGTGATTCTAGTTGCTGTGCATTCATTCATTATATATTTTGTGATACATTTTTATTTACTTTTTATACCCTTGCAGAGGGTATTGTAAAATTGGTCAGAAGTTCGTAACGCACAGAAGGAGGCGTTTACGACCTGAGAAGCTGAGTTGATATAGCCATGTCCATCTGTCCGTCCGTCTGTGCGTATGCGTTTTACTCAGCCGTCTTAAGAGCTATCGGGATGAAATCTTTTTTCGGGGTTTTTTACTACCCGGGTAAGATAAAGTATGAAAATCCTTAGGATCGGACCACTATATCATATAGGTCTAAAAGAAAACATTTTGCGGACATGGCTATATCAACTCAGCTTCTCATGCTGATCAAGAATTTATATACTTTATGGGGTCGTAAACGCCTCCTTCTGTGCGTTACGAACATCTGACCAATTTTACAATACCCTCTGCAAGGGTATAAAAAATAAATAAAAATGTATCACAAAAAAATATATAAATATATAAAAAGACGTAGGTCGAGTTTCCCCCTGATGAAGCAATACTAAAAAGTAGTTCCGTCGGGGATAAAGGAAACGATTGTGGATAACGAATAATTTTTTTCTTTTTAGAGACACGCGAGCACACTAAGTACACAACTCGACGACAATTTACAAAGTGTCGACGTGGCTCTGTTGTTAGTGTGCTCGCTTGGCGATCGGGCGGCCGGGATTCGACTCCCAGCTTGGTCGAAGTTTTTCATAATGCTTTTTATTTATAAGGCTTTTTATATATTTGCATCTCATTCTCTCGCAGCGAGCACACTAGCTACAGAACTCGACGGCAATTTACAAAGTGTCGACGTGGCTCTGTTGTTAGTGTGCTCGCTTGGCGATCGGGCGGCCGGGGTTCGACTCCCAGCTTGGTCGAAGTTTTTCATAATGCTTTTTATTTATAATGCTTTTTATATATTTGCATCTCATTCTCTCGCAGGCTAAATACTATAAGATCTATATGTGTCTCTGTTTAGTGTCGCTTTTTCGTTTCATCACTCCCAACGATTCTAAAGAAGTTTTCACTTCAAAAAATCCAATTCAACCGAAACAACAACTACACATTCTGATGTACCAAGGCCAACATCGAACAATAACAAAACACAGCTGACCGCGATCTCAACCATCCATACACACAACACCACAACATTAAACACAATAAGAAATCAACATTCTGAAGAAATGGACCTAGATGACCCCGTCAACACAAAACAACTAGTATGCGAACAATCTAAGGATCTAAAACTTCGCATTTTCCCTAAGAAAAAAAAACGTTTTTGCAACCAACCTTAAACCCTCAAAACCCAACTTACAAAAACCAAAACCCCTAAACAAGAATAAGTATAAAATCAACAGCGACAGCGATAGTATTTAGAGCTAAGCAAGAAAAACTAACCAAGAACTAACCAAAATTAATATTAAAATCGTTCAATGGAACATAAATGGTTATCACAATAAATTCAACGAACTTCAAACATTAATTTATAACAATTAATTTATAACAGTGGTCGGCACGGCCCATTCCCCGAACTAGGGCCTAGCTTTGTCGCAGCGCTGCCGTCTCACTTACACTGTAAATGCTCGTGTAGGTTCGGCAACGGCACTTCGGAAACAATTCGACTCGTGTTTGCCAGAAAAAAAATGATTATCAAAAAAAAAATTAGTCCACATGTCAAAAGTACACTTAAAAAAATGTTTGTTGACAACTGAATAAATTTATTTTTTCTTAATTAAAAATTTGGATTTGATATGCAATGCTTTATTTTCTATCAAATTCTTTTAAAGCTATTTATAATGCATTAAATTATAATTTTACTTTACCTTTATAACCTAATTATAATGCATTTAAAATTTTTTCAAAACGTTTTAATCCAATTATTTTAGCTAAACAGTTTTTTTTAGTGTAAAGCAAGAAAACGTTTTGTACTTCGTGTTTGTTGTCACAAACACAAATGCAAAGTCTCATTTTTGATTGTATGCGTGCCTACCCCTTATTTATAAACACACACCACATTTAATATCTTTGCAAGAAACCCATAAAATAAGAATCCATCACACACCCATGCCCACCAATTATCACAAAACACAGCCCCCTCCTATGGAGGCGTTGCAATCCTGATCCTCAAATCCCTACAATCTCAAGAAGTAACCCTCAATGACGATTTTGTCGCGATCTGCGTAGAATGTATATCCGAACAAAAATTTAGACGGATAGCTGCATACATTGCACCAACTCAAAAAGTTTCCTTAATTAACCTCCAAGCAGTCCTAGAAACATCACGCAAACCTACAATAGTCACCGGAGACTTTAACGGATGGCGAAAAACTGGGGCTCAAATACAAATAACGGCAGAGGAAAAGTTATAGATAAATTCATTGCACATCATTCAAATTACCTACTACTTGTTGAGTTGGGCGCTAAGGTTCGATGTTTTAGCGGGCCCACAAGAAAACACTTCACTTTTCACGTGATACTTCATTTATTTCTTCCACGTGTATTTCTTATGCTAATGGTAGGCTAAGTGGGTGTGTGTATGGTGTGTGTGCCGTATGCGAGTCGCTATTATGCAAGCCGCTATTATGCGAGCCGTTATAAATTAATCGCCCTTACTCGCGGTTGAAACCAAACTGTTCTGTCCGCCGCTTAGTAACAAGCATAGAACCTAACATGTAAGCTTAAAGCGCAAGATGCAACGGTTAATTTCCCAGCACGTAGGCTGGCGCTTAAGTATAAGTATGAAAATGAAAGAGAATGAGTGATATGGGTTAACCCATTGGTGGCTGCGTCGGGCAGTTAACGAATTTCGGCGGCAACATTTCCCCCCCAGTAAAGCTGCTCTCTTCAAAGGGTTGCTTTGCTCCATTACATCCTAATATATCCACTTTAGCCAAGGGCCGTTGAAGAATCCCATTGGCGGTTCTGATGATCACTCGACGCACCTGGTTGTCTTTGGCCAGGATTGTTTGCTCGACTATACCTTTTGGCCATCTTTTTCGGGGCAAAGTCTCGTCCAATATTAGAACGACGTCTCCAGCTGCTATTGGTGGTCTCTTCGTAAACCATTTTCCCCGCCTGGCTAAATCTGGAACGTATTCGCGTACCCATCGTCGCCAGAATTGATCGGCGAATTCTTGTAAAGCTTGCCACATGTGCTGCACGGTGTGTGTGGTTTCGAAGACTGGCTTATAGCCGCTTGTTGATCCTAGTAGTAGATGGTTAGGGGTGATAGCCTCGTCGTCATTGCTGTCCAGAGAGACAAAAGTAAGGGGTCTGGAATTTAGGATAAATTCCCATAGTGCGCTTTGTAGGCCCTCACTGGTGAATTTTCTCGCTGGGCAGATTGCGTAGAGTACAGTCTTGACGGAACGAACAAGTCGCTCCCATGCTCCCCCCATATGAGGAGCGGCTGGTGGATTAAATTTCCATTTGATGTCATCGAACGCCGATTGCACGGCGTTGAAGCTGATCGTCTGCGCTTTGTCACAGACAATCTTTTCGGCAGCTTTGAAGTTAGTGCCATTGTCGCTGTAAATTTCTCTTGAGGTTCCGCGCCGATTGATGAAGTTTCGGATGCACATTATGCACGATGCAGTGTCCAAAGAGCACGCCAGTTCTATATGCACTGCCCGTATGGTTAGGCAGGTGAAAATAACGCCCCATCTTTTTTCGCTTGGCTGTCCTACAGCAACCAAGAAGGGCCCCAAGTAGTCGATACCGACGTAAGTGAAGGGACGTTGGTAGGCAGCAATCCTGGAGATGGGCAAGGGACCCATTTGCGGTGGAACAGGCATGACGCTCTCATTTTTACAGCGTTGGCAAGACTCCTGCATGCCTTTGTATAAGACTTATAGGCGTGGTATGTAAAACATGCCTCGAATCCTGTTAATACACGTCTCATGGGATGTGTGGTGCATTTCCTGATGATACTAGTTCACTATGAGCTGAGTAATGTGGTGCCCATTCGGGAGCAGTATTTGGTTTTGGCCTTTAGGTTTTCTGCTCGCCCTCGGGTACGTAAGAGCTGGTTTTCGTCTAGGAAGATATTCAAACATATGAGTTTAGATTTGTTTATAAAGGTTTACCTCTCGTTAAGTTGCGAATTTCTGGGTTGAATTCAGATGACTGCGCATGCCGCAGTAGGATGTGCGTGCCTGCTGAATCATCTCGTAAGACACCTGTATAGGTGGCGATGCCTTCTTTTGTTTCGCTTTCAGTTTCTCAATGTAGAGAATAAAGCGCGCTAAAGCTCGATATAGCCTGCACCAGTCGGAAAAATATTCCGCGTTAAGTTTTAGCTCCATCGGCGAATTGTCGATGAAGAGTATGTTATGCCTGACTTCAGCATTGTTTGGTGGCCCCAAATCATCGCATTTTGGCCACTCGTGTTGATCCTGCAGCAAATAGTCTGGACCGTGTTGCCAAGTTTCATATTTATTGGCGTCGTTCGTTTTAGTAGCAAGATCTGCAGGGTTAAGGTTGGTTGGAACCCAGTTCCATTGGCTAACGTTTGTGAATTCCAGTATTTCACCCACGCGGTGCATGACGAATTGCTGAAACTTTCGTGGATCTATACGAAGCCATTTGAGAACAGTCTTTGAGTCGGACCAAAAACAACTCGAATTAATTGACAAGCTTGGATTGCGTTGGATTTGGTTACTCAGCTTTGCCCCCATAACTGCGGCCTGCAGTTTCATCCTTGGTATAGATAGTGGACTCAAAGGTGCCACTTTTGCCTTAGAGGCCACGAAGCTGAGGTAGGTTCTTTCCCCCTGACGTATCCGAAGGTAGCAGACTGCTGCGTATGCCAAATCGCTGCTGTTGAAATAACATCTCGGGATGGTCAATCCGGCGATTGTTGTAAGGATCCGTTTCCATCGTATCCATTTGGGTAACAATGCGTCGGGCAAACCAGTATCCCAGCCAATGCCGCTTCTCCAGACTTCTTGCAGTAGGATTTTTAGCTCTATTGTAAAGCATGAGATGAGTACATTGACATAAGTACTTGCAAGAGATCGCGTTTGGTTGGTGTTTTGTCGCTGTCTAAAACGTTGCACTTCAGCCTGGCGAACTTGCAGATTAATGTGAATACGTCGGAGTTCGGCACCCAATACAAGCCGAGTACCTTTTCTGTGGCGGTAATTTCGACAGCTTCGGGGAGTAGCGAATCGCTCTTTAGTATTCGTAGGACCTTCTTTGAGTTCAAAGACAAATTGCGTATGTGAAAACCACCCGCTGCATGGATATCTCTGACTTGAGTTGCGATGTTTCCGACTTCCACGTAGTCGTCGCCACTGTATATAAAATCATCCACGTAGTGGTAGTCCTTCACGGCTTGTGCTGCTGAGGGTACTGTTGGCAGAATCGATCTGCACTTTTTGTCAGTTATAAAGGTTGGTAGATACCATGTCCGTCTGTTTGGTGCAGCTATTTCCTCCAGCCTCAGCATGCGAGCATAGCCCTTTTCGACGAGGTTTTCGATTTGCTTGGTGATTTGCTCCTTCAACTGTGGTTGTCGGGAAAATTTCTTTTGTAGGCATTTAAGCCGTTTTAGTGCGTTTGCGTATCTATCAGGTAAAGGTAATACAACTTCAGGGGTTTTCCACATTAGACCGATCTCGTACCTGCCATTCTTCAGGGCAGTAGTAGATTCAAGTCTGGTTAGAGCTTGAGTTTCTTCTAGTGTTGATAGCGGTTTTGCTGTGGTAGCGTCTAATGAGAACGCTTGTTTGATGATCTCGTGCAGCTTGGCGTCTGCGTCTTTGCAGCCACACATGTGAACGCTCACATTAGCTCTAGTGGCCCTTGATGGCGTGGAGCTTTGTAGTGCCCATCCCAGTCGCGTCTTTGACGCTGTTGGTTGGTGCCATGTCCCCTCTTTGATTTTAAGGATGCTTGGGCGTGCGTTGGTGTATGATGCTATCGGTAGTCCCGCTAGGTGGAGGAATTCTTTGGCGGCAGTCCTTATGTCGATAGACTGTACAGGTAGATCCAGGGTATCTACACTGTGGACCTCTTTCAAGTAGAATTGATTGCCATTATGTGGATTGGCAACCGTAAGCTTGACACGTTCCGATGCATTTTCTTCGCATGTTGTATCGTTGGTCCATTTTAGGCACAGTGGATCTGGAACGCCTTTTAAGACGAGTTGCTTAAAGATCTTGTTGTCGATGAGCGTTAGTGCCGATCCCTCATCTAGAAATGCAAAAGTGTTAGTGACTTTCGATTTATTGATGATTTGTATTGGAATGACACGGAAATACGTTGAGCCAGACTCTCTGGATCGCTGGGTGTGCTTGCCCTCCGGCGTATGCACATTGGTGACGATAGCTGGCCTGTTTGGACTGCTGGATTTCGCAGCCTCTGGTATTGGCTGCATCTCGTGGATCAATGGGTGATGTTTGCTTCGGCAGCCTCGTATGCCGCAAACCTTTTCACGTTGGCACTTTTGGTGATTGGTGATGGTTTAGGCATTGTTGGCAAAGCTTGTGATTTTTCAAATAAGACATCTTTCGTTGATATGGCGTGGCTTTGAACGATGGGCAGCTGTGTATTTTGTGCCCAGGTTCGTTACATACGACGCACGTAATTTCCTTGACCTGTTCTTTAGGTGCCTCTGTGTGATGATTTAGGCGATGTTACCTGGCTTGCTGCTTCAGCTATGTCGTAGATCCATTTGCTAAAAGATTCCATTGATGGTATCTTAGTGTCTTTGGGAAACATTCACCACTGCAGCTTCAGTTGTGTGGGGAGTTTCTCTAGTAGCTCTTGTACGAGCATTGGGTTCTGCATGTAACCTGTGAGTCCACATGCTTCCATCGTGGAGTAGATGTTTCGTACACACTGTGCATATTTGAAAGGTGGTTCAAGCTTATCTTTTATTGCGGGTTGTTGCCGCGTTTTTTCCAGTAGGTTGTGCAAAATATGCTCTGGCCGACCGAAACACATACGTAATGTTTGTATGATTTCAGGGACCATTGATGGTAAAAGGAGTTTGGATTGAACTAGCTCACGTTGTTTTCCCTTTAGGCTAGCTTGCAGCCGCTTAAGATTTTCTGCATTCGTATCCCAACGATTTCCGTACTTGTCTGAAAACTACTGTAGAGTAGAGGCCAGTTCTGAGGATTGCCATCAAATGTTGGAAGCTCTTTCGGTATCGCTTGACGGGCTGCAAGTTGTGCCGCGCTTGGTATTGCTGTGTTTAGGTCCATTCTCATGTCGTAGCACGCGTGTTGTTTGAGGTTAGGAACGGCAGCTGCGGTGCCTCGTCACGCACAGCTGAGTGTGTGACCATCGCTTTTTGTTTGGCAGAAGTAAAAATAGGAAGAGCTGTCCTAGCTGTGTCCGGGCATATTTTTGGCGGGCATAGTCCAAAGTCCCGATCCGGTTCTGGTAATGGCCCCGTTAGTTTTGCTGGTGACGAAGTAGCCTGAGGTTCGCCTGCTCGTGTGGTATTTCCGAGGTTCGACAGAGCGTTGCTCAATATGGTTGTGATGACTTCCGATGACACGTTGACGCAGTCGCAGTTCCAGCTGTTCTCAGATTTCTCGTCTATTACTCCAACGCAGTCGAAATGATACCAGGAACAACATCGATTGTATTGCACCATGCGGTCATTGTCTTCCTGCATGCATTTCTTGCAATGATATATTCCACTTGATAAGTCTTTTGTTGCCATGGTTTACCAATGAGTTTATACTTTTAAGCGATGTTGATTAGTTACGTGCCCAATGTAGGTCGTAAACGGTTGACCGTTGAGGTTATGTATCACAATTTAGTGATTGGTTATGCAATCATCGAGGTTAACCTCTATATGACTGGCGTGTAGAACCGTGGGTTGACCCATCGAGTTGAGTTAAATAATTAACTTTTGCGGTTCATTTAGTGGTTTACCACTGTTAGATTAATTTATAGAATTAATCTGAAGAATTAATTTATAGAATTAATACATGGCCTATAGTTTATAGAATTAATTTATAGAATTAATTCCTGGCGTAATTTATAGAATTGTTGAGTTTGGCGCTAAGGTTCAATGTTTTAGCGGGTCCACAAGACACTTCACTTTTCACGTGATACTTCATTTATTTCTTCCACGTGTATTTCTTATGCTAATGGTAGGGTAAGTGGGTGTGTGTATGGTGTGCGTGCCGTATGCGAGTCGCTATTATGCGAGCCGCTATTATGCAAGCCGCTATTATGCGAGCCGCTATAAATTAATCGGCCTTACTCGCGGTTGTAACCAAACTGTTCTGTCCGCCGCTTAGTAACAAGCATAGAACCTAACATGTAAGCTTAAAGCGCAAGATGCAACGGTTAATTTCCCAGCACGTAGGCTGGCGCTTAAGTATAAGTATGAAAATGAAAGAGAATGAGTGATATGGGTTAAGCCATTGGTGGCTGCGTCGGGCAGTTAACGAATTTCGGCGGCAACACTACTCCACGACGGATCACCAACACATCTCAGCACCCACAACACTCTTACACACATCGACTTAACTTTCAGCAGTCCGTTGCTAAAAATTGATAGCGCATGGCAAACAGAAGATGATCTCCATGGCAGTGACCACTTCCCAATACTAATATCACCTTTTGCCTCTAGGTAAACAAATATACAATGTATAATAAAAACCTAGATTCATTACAAATTAAGCTAACTAGAAAAAATTTTCAACAATAACAGAAGAACATTTCTCGCAGATACCAACAAGCATAAACATAAACAAAGAAGCTGCCACAATTAATAAAATCATTATTTCGAGCGCTCACAGATCTATTCCCCAAACACACCCAATGATGCGCCCCCACAAAGACTTGCAAACACTAAGAAACGAAAAACAAAGAATATGGCACAGACTGAAAAGAGAAATAACAACAGAAAATATTTTACTATTAAAAATAGCCAACGCACTCTTTAGACGAACACTAAAATTATCAAAAAGATCCTAAACAGTTTACAGAACAAATAGCACCTGACACTCCACCTAAAACAATTTGGAACAACATCAGGAGATTTTGGGCGCTTAACCCCCAAAAACACATACACTGCATCCTCAAACCTAACACAAATACACCCTTCACCGACAAACAAGAAATCGCAGAACTCTTTTGCGAAAGCCTTTTAGTGGCAGCATCTGACAATAACTTTACCACCAATTTTTCAAATTCAAAACGAACAGCATTAAACATCACAAACAACCTCACTTACACTCCCAGAAAAATTTAAAGCAGCACTTAACACACTAAAAGGCGCCTTCAAAACGCCATATTAAGAAATTATATTTCCCAAGCCTACAAGACCAGCATAAAAATCCTATCATATCACTTAACCCATGCCTATCAAAAATCCTCGACAAAATTGTAGCAAAGCGACTGTGGTAGTGTTTTTCTAATGGTAAACTCAAACTCGCATAACAGTCAAACTGGTTTTAAGAAGGGGAAATCGGCTTTGGATAGTCTACTGATAATAGACCATCTATTAGCTAGAAGCATCTCAAAAAAACAACCACATGTCAATAATTTCACTTGGCTTTGCGAGACCTTTCGACCGAATTGGAATCCACACAATCATAGACCAATTGACATTATGGAAAACTGAAAAAAAAAAATACTAAACTACTTAAAAAACTTTATGACCAACAGAAAAATCACACTACGAATACACACAACCTTCTCATCTTTCTACCCCTTCCCAACGGCATCACCCAAGGATCACCGATCTCCGTAGTCCTTTTTGTAATAGCTTACAATAAACTCTCTGAAATTCTCACCAAACATCCTAATACCAGCTTAAGTGCGTATGCGGTCGACTTTAATATTATTTTAAAACTAAATAACAGTAAAAACATTAACATAAACCTTATCCCCATTCTAAACACTATAACTAATTGGGCCAATTACTCAGGCGCTTAGCCTGAGCACAAAGTGCAAAGACCTGCATGTTTGCAGAAAACATAATTGTAACTGACCACTTACTACAGGTCAAATACAAATCAAAAACGAGACATCAGTGAAGATACTAGGCTTACACTTTAACAACAAATACAGATGGAACCCTCACACAGAATAACTCACACACAACCTTAAGCTAACAACAAACATAATAAAATGCCTTTCAAATCCAAAATTTAACTGCAATACATCCACCCTTCTAGACATAACCAAAGCAATCCTAATCGCAAAAGCAGAGTACGGGCTTCGCATATATGGTAAGCGTCCAAATTCAACCCTGCGCACCATATTGTCGACAATTTACACAGGCTTTAGAATCGGTCTTGGAGCATTTAAAACAACTCGCACCCAAAATTTTCTATACGAGGCACGAACTGCCCCATTATTGGACAGAAGAGAACTTCCAACAGCCAACCTTATTAAATCTCTTATCACTGCAAAAAACTCACCTATCAGCAACATACTAAAAACATGTAGACCGCCAAAAAAAAAACCAAAACCACAACCCTACAATAGACTACATAATAAAATAAAGCAAATTACAGAACATTCCTTGCCAACCAATAACACTTTGGCAACAAACCACACCACCCTGGAACACAACACTAACAAACATTGATACAACACTTAGTTACTGGAAAAAAAAAAAATAACTCTCCAGAAATATACATGGCAGAATTTTGCACAATGAAAACGGAAGACGACGCCAAATACACACATATATATACCGACGGGTCCCAAACCCACTCAATTACAACTTTCGCCATAACATATGAAACAACAACTATTAAGTCCAACCTTTTGCAACACTACTGATCTGTCTTCTCTACCTAAATAATCGCAATCGCCGAAGCAATAGACATTTTTAAAAACAAAAAGGGAAAATATTGCATATGCTCGGATTCCTTATCCGCTATAGACGCCATAAATAACACAAACAATATATGTGGTTCATCCGGTGGGTTCACCGGTGCATCCTTTCAGGGGCCTAAGAGGGACAAACAAACTGTGTGCCTTATATTGACTGTAATGTGTTATATTTATCCGATCTTACTGAAATTTTGGGATATTATGTCTTATATATAAAACTATCACATTAGTTTCATATAGATTATATATATGATATAGTGGTCCGATCCTAGAGATTTTTATACTTGATCTGACCAAGGTAATAAAAAGCATAGAAAGCATTTTAGCTCAAAAGGGTTTAAGATGTCTGAGTAAATCGCATTGGCACAGACATGCTGATCAAGAATATATTAATAGAATAGAATATAAGAATATATGTGGGAAATGGTATTGAGAGAGAGCAGTCAAAAGTGATAGAAGAGAGGAGACAAACGCGTAGTGGCCGAACATTTTAGTAGTAGTAGAGAGAGCAGGGCATAGGATCATTATATAAGTTGAGAGAGAGCTTGTTAAAGAGGCCGTGGATCATTCGCAAAGAGACTGTCAACTGAGTCGCACGTCAAGGTCCATAATTAGTTTAGTGTTATTTCTATAAGTATGTTTAAATTCTAACAATATATTGAACTCGATTGTCATCAAACAATTCAAATATTAATAAATAAATAAATATAGTAACGATCGCTAAATCAACGCTACATTTTTGGGGGCTCGCCCGAAATATTGTTTAAAGAAATTAACATACAAACATATAACACTGCGTGAGTGAAAGAGACAACAAACAAATTTCTTCGAAGTGACAAAGCAAAAACTTTTGTGTCGTCATCATTGTGTAAGAGCAAGCGAGATAGGCTGTGCTAAATTGTTGCATAAAATCTTTGGTGCCCAAATACGTTACGACGCAGACAATACACGCACGAGCATGTTTGGTAACGGACGGCGATCAGTGAATTTTTCTAGAACAGTCTAGAAATATTTGGACAGAGCGAATCAAGAGGCAAAACGTCAGCAGAGGCAGAGGCAACCCGTTGGCAGAGGCGAACCGTTGGCAGAGGCAACCCGTTGGCAGAGGCAAAGCTGGACGTAGCGTGTGGCAAAACGTCAGCAGAGGCAGAGGCAACCCGTTGGCAGAGGCGAACCGTTGGCAGATGCAACCCGTTGGCAGAGGCAAAGCTGGACGTAGCGTGAGGCAAAACGTCAGCAGAGGCAGAGGCGAACCGTTGGCAGAGGCAACCCGTTGGCAGAGGCAAAGCTGGACGTAGCGTGTGGCAAAACGTCAGCAGAGGCAGAGGCAACCCGTTGGCAGAGGCGAACCGTTGGCAGAAGCAACCCGTTGGCAGAGGCATAGCTGGACATAGCGTGAGGCAAAACGTCAGCAGAGGCAGAGGCAACCCGTTGGCAGAGGCATAGCTGGACATAGCGTGAGGCAAAACGTCAGCAGAGGCAGAGGCGAACCGTTGGCAGAGGCAACCCGTTGGCAGAGGCAAAGCTGGACGTAGCGTGTGGCAAAACGTCAGCAGAGGCAGAGGCAACCCGTTGGCAGAGGCGAACCGTTGGCAGAAGCAACCCGTTGGCAGAGGCATAGCTGGACATAGCGTGAGGCAAAACGTCAGCAGAGGCAGAGGCAACCCGTTGGCAGAGGCATAGCTGGACATAGCGTGAGGTAAAACGTCAGCAGAGGCAGAGGCGAACCGTTGGCAGAGGCAACCCGTTGGCAGAGGCAAAGCTGGACGTAGCGTGTGGCAAAACGTCAGCAGAGGCAGAGGCAACCCGTTGGCAGAGGCGAACCGTTGGCAGAAGCAACCCGTTGGCAGAAGCATAGCTGGACATAGCGTGAGGCAAAACGTCAGCAGAGGCAGAGGCAACCCGTTGGCAGAGGCATAGCTGGACATAGCGTGAGGTAAAACGTCAGCAGAGGCAGAGGCAACCCGTTGGCAGAGGCGAACCGTTGGCAGAGGCAACCCGTTGGCAGAGGCAAAGCTGGACGTAGCGTGAGGCAAAACGTCAGCAGAGGCAGAGGCGAACCGTTGGCAGAGGCAACCCGTTGGCAGAGGCAAAGCTGGACGTAGCGTGTGGCAAAACGTCAGCAGAGGCAGAGGCAACCCGTTGGCAGAGGCGAACCGTTGGCAGAAGCAACCCGTTGGCAGAGGCATAGCTGGACATAGCGTGAGGCAAAACGTCAGCAGAGGCAGAGGCAACCCGTTGGCAGAGGCATAGCTGGACATAGCGTGAGGTAAAACGTCAGCAGAGGCAGAGGCAACCCGTTGGCAGAGGCAAAGCTGGGCGTGGTGTGTGATAAAACGTCAGCAGAGGCAGAGGCAACCCGTTGGCAGAGGCAGAAGCTGGACGCGGCAAGAGACAAAACGTTAGAAGAGGACAGACAACCTGCTGGCAGAAATTAAACGAAGACTTCGTGGGACAGGAGCGGACTTGGGTAAATTTTTTGGGGACTATATGTATATAGTTCTAACCTTAATTGAATTTACTAAAACTAACCTTAGCATTAATTATTGGTATTGAACAAAGAAAATATTGTAATATGGAGCTTGACGAGGTTATGGCATTGCGAGTCGCAGATTTGCGAAATAAGTTGGCCGAATTGAACCTAAGCACAGTGGGAAGAAAACGTGATCTACAGAATAGACTTCTTACTCATTACGATATTCAAGACCAAGATAGCGAGGATGAAGAAGTAGAATCAGTAGTTACAGCTAGAGGCGAATTGCCCATAAACAATTGTAGTCGATCTTGGTACACCTTAAAAGATGTTGAGGGCAGTGTATCCTATTTTTCCGGCTCAGGTAGTCCCGACATTGATTCGTGGGTACAAGAGATAGAAGAGTGTGCTATTACAGTACAATGGGACAAGTTACAGATCTTTATATACGCCAAACAGTTGTTAGCTGCGGCAGCTAAATCATTTATTCGGAGTCAACATGGTATAAACAATTGGGAGATATTAAAAGCAGCATTGCGCAAAGAATTTGGTTCAAAACGATCAGCAGCTGAGATTCATAGAATATTATCGCAATGTTCTCAGAAAAGAGAGGAGACTTTGCATGAATATTTGTATGCTTTAATGGAAATTGCCAAACCAGTGAATTTGGACGATGAGAGCTTGATAGAATACTTTGTAAAGGGCATTCCAGACTCACAAGTAAATAAAGCTATTCTATTTCAAGCCAGGAACCTACAAGAACTGAAGTTTCAAATAGAAACGTATCAGAAAGTTCGTGCTTCACACAAGTCGTTAAACAAGTTTGAGGCTCAGTCAGGAGGAAAGATTAATCAGGGTAAAATAATTGATACATCTAAGAATCGGAAATGCTATAGTTGCGGTGATACATCACATATCAGACGAGACTGTCCGAAGAACGACCAAAAGTGTTTCAAATGTGGTAAAGTAGGACATCGAATGGCACAGTGCAAACTAGAAAATCCAATTAAATACGAGAGAAATACAAACGTGGTAGAAAATGAAGATGTAGTAATACAGCCGTCAAGCGAATTTACTCCGTCAGGGTTAGAACTTAAAGACATCGTATATTCTAACGTTATATTTAAAGGACTCGTAGATACTGGCGCTGGATTATGTCTTATGCGAAGAAATATTTATTTTATGATTGGATCGAAACCGTTATTAGGCGGAGCTAGACACTTAACAGGAATTGGCGACAGTAAAATGTTGACTTTCGGTAGTTTTATCATACCAGTGAAAGTGGATGGTTTAGTTATGAACATAGAATTCCATGTAGTGCCAGATCAGGATATAAGTTTTGATGCTATACTGGGTCGAACGATATTGAACACTGTCAATATAAATGTAACAGCAAATGGATCTAGGTTTGCTATGCGCAACGATATAGAAGTTTGTCACACCCATAGTATGTCAAAGAGAAAACAAAATGAGTCAGATATTCAGTGGGCAGGAGATATTGGAAATATCTTCATCACAAATATTGAAGACAGGGATAAGAGTCCAGACATAAATCTTTCGCATTTAAACCATTTGATAAAAGGGGAAGTAGAGAAATTAATTCGGAACTACCAGCCAAAAAGAAATGCAAACGCACCAGTAAGCATGAAAATTATATTGAGCGACGAAATACCTGTGTATCAGCACCCGAGACGTTTAGCCCTTTGTGATCAGGAAATTGTTGATAAACAAATTCAAGAATGGCTAGCAGAGAAAATAATTAAAACCAGTACTTCTGAGTACGCGTCGCCAGTTGTCTTAGTCTCGAAAAAGAATGGTCAAAAGCGTTTATGCTGTGACTACAGGAAATTAAACGAGAAGATTCTTCGTGATAACTTTCCCATGGCTCATATGGACAGCGTTTTAGAAAAGTTGCAAGGTGCCAATATGTTTTCAACTTTAGACTTAACAAACGGATTTTTCCATGTACCGGTAGTAGAAAGCTCTCAGAAATACACTTCTTTTGTTACTCAGAGTGGACAATATGAATTCCTGTATGTTCCTTTTGGTATTTCAAATTCACCAGCTGTATTTACAAGATTCATAATGGTTGTGTTACGAGATTTGATTAAAGCAAACGATTGTGTAGTGTACATGGACGACATCATCATTCCAAGTACAGGTATCGATGATGGGTTGGCCAAGCTAAAACGCGTACTAGACGTGTCAGCCAAAAACGGTTTACGAATTAATTGGAGTAAATGTCAGATGCTACAACGAAAAGTCCTATTTTTAGGGTATGATGTGGAAAATGGTACCATAACGCCGAGCAAAGAAAAGATTAGAGCTGTTTCGAATTTTCCTATCCCAAATAGCAAAAAGGGGTTACAAAGATTTTTGGGTCTAACTTTCTATTTTAGAAAGTTTATTGAAAGGTATGCAGTAATTGCGAAACCGTTGTCCGATTTAATGCGTAAGGAT
The DNA here is from genome assembly GCF_018902025.1 of Drosophila willistoni. Lineage (NCBI taxonomy): Eukaryota > Metazoa > Arthropoda > Insecta > Diptera > Drosophilidae > Drosophila > Drosophila willistoni. The sequence continues at coordinate 10,556,444 of NW_025814047.1, forward strand.
TCTAAGTTTGAATTCAAAGATATACACAAACTCGCTTTCGAGGAACTAAGAGCTGCGTTGACCAAAGAACCCGTCCTTAAATTGTTTAACCCGAAATTGCAAACTGAAATACATGCGGACGCTTCAAAATACGGATTTGGGGCAGCTTTGTTACAAAAGCATCCAGAGGATAATTCATTTCATCCCGTTGAATATATGAGTCGTAAGACAAAATTGTGCGAAGAAAGGTATCATTCTTACGAACTCGAAGTGCATGCTATAATTGGAGCACTAACCAAATGGCGTGTTTATGTCCTAGGATCTTGCTTGTTGAGGACACTATTAAACATCGATTAAAAGAAGCTCAGTTGCAAGATGAGTGGACCAAGGCAGTAAGGACGCTAGTCGAAAAAGAAAGTTATAAAGACTTCTATATAGAGAACGAGATTCTCTTTAAAGACCCTAATTGTGAGTTGATTGTAGTGCCTTCGGCAATGGAACATGAGATTATTAGACTTGCACATACCCAGGGTCACTTTTCCGTCAAGAAAACGCAAGATTTAATCGAGAAATCATACTATATTCCCGAATTGAGAGATAAGGTTATTCGTGTGGTACATAGTTGTGTGGAGTGTATTGTTATTAACGCAAAGGCTGGCAAAAGAGAGGGATATCTAACTTCGATAGAAAAGGGTGACAAACCACTTTGTTCTTACCATATTGATCACGTCGGACCAATGGAACTTACAAATAAACGGTATAATTACTTGTTGGTTATTATAGATGGTTTTTCTAAGTACGTTTGGTTGTATCCCACTAGGAGCACAGGCGTAGATGAAGTGATACGGTGTTTAGAAGTTCAAGCAACAAATTTTGGGAACCCAGTACGATTGATATCTGATAGAGGCGCGGCTTTTAGATCGCATATTTTCAAAAAGTATTGCGAGGATCACGACATCGTGCATTTATTGATTACCACCGGAGTACCGCGAGGAAATGGGCAGGTTGAAAGGATTCACAAGATTGTTATTCCAATGCTAGCTAAAATGAGTTTAGATAATCCAGCTTCATGGTATAACTACGTTGGGAAAGTTCAGCAAATCATCAACGATACGGCACCTAGAAGTACTAAGATAGCTCCTTTTAAGATCCTAACCGGTATTGACATGCGTAGATCAGAGGATGTAAAACTTAAAGAACTACTCGATGATCTTCTAATCGAAGAACTAGCAGAACACAGAAAGAAAATACGAATGGAGGCAGTTGAAAATATAAAACAAATTCAGGAGGAGAACAAGAAGTCAGCTAATCTAAAGAGAAAAGAGGGAAAACGATTCAAAATAAATGATTTGGTTGCTATTAAGCGTACCCAATATGGCGTTGGTCTGAAACTTAAAGGAAAGTATTTAGGACCCTATAAAGTAACGGCAATTAAAAATCATGGTAGATATCAAGTAGAGAAAGTTGGACAGGCGGAAGGGCCTAATAGGACATCAACTGTATCGGAATATATGAAATTGTGGGGACCGTCATTCGGGTCGAATGTACAGTCAGGAGGGCCGAATGTGGGAAATGGTATTGAGAGAGAGCCGTCAAAAGTGATAGAAGAGAGGAGACAAACGCGTAGTGGCCGAACATTTTAGTAGTAGTAGAGAGAGCAGGGCATAGGATCATTATATAAGTTGAGAGAGAGCTTGTTAAAGAGGCCGTGGATCATTCGCAAAGAGACTGTCAACTGAGTCGCACGTCAAGGTCCATAATTAGTTTAGTGTTATTTCTATAAGTATGTTTAAATTCTAACAATATATTGAACTCGATTGTCATCAAACAATTCAAATATTAATAAATAAATAAATATAGTAACGATCGCTAAATCAACGCTACATATATATAATTAAACTACAATGGAAAATCGTACGTCAAATTTTATCTTGAAATGCTCATATATACACTCTATAAAATTAAATTTTTATATTGTATACAGCATTTCAATATACAACACCCTATATGTATATTACACATTATCTAAGTGATATCTCATATTTAGAATTTTGGTCAATATCTTTGATCCTAAAACATGTTTACCCCCCCCCCCCCCCCCCCCCCCCCGCACCCCATTCTTGTGGGCGAGTCGGATGCCTACAAAATGTTATCATTATTGTAGAGTTTATGACGAAAACACAGCCACATCTTACCAGAGAAGATGTCAGTTCTGAATGAAAAATTCGATTATGTATATCCAGTTATGCCTTACTATCAGAACTTTCAATACTGCCTAATGAGCATCGACCGATATCACGATGGCCAATAGCACAGCAGACTCCACAGATAAAGACCCGAAGTTTCTGTCCTCGGTTTTGAAGAAACTCCTACAACTCGTGTGTAGCGAATATACATACCTTATCACCCACAATCTAACGGTCTAATCAATTGCATAGATCTCCAAAAACGGCATTAATGTGCAACGATAGTACTCCTTATTAAAAACTTCTGCCAATTGCACTGCCCGGACCTCGTGTTTCGTGAACATATACAATGAAGTAAGTAAGTCGTCTCGCCGACTTAGGTATACCATGCACCAGTAAAGCAAATATTTCAACTTTATTATACAAATGCATTTTCACATGCTTTTTACAAGCATATCTTATTATCTCGCTCACTCAATCATACGAGCACCCTAGCGCCCCCACCAGCCAACGGCCAACTCCGGCCTTATGAAAAAACGTTTATATGCATAACTCGACTGTCCGATTTTGATCAAATTTAGCATTTTGCTAGATATTAGTATTAAATTAAAGTGTGCCAAATTTGATTGCATAAATTTTCAAATTACGGGGGCGGAAAAGGGCGTGTCAAAATTTTTATACATACAAAATGGGTGCATTTACTAAGCGAATATACATACCAAATATGGTGTCACTAGCTGGAATAGTTTTTGAGATAAACGCTTTTTTTAAATTGCGTGGGCGGAAAGGGGTGTGGCAAAAATTTGAAATAAACTTGATCACTCTACATACTACACGAGTCTACATACCAAATTTGGTGGCTCTAGCTCTTACAGTCTCCGAGATCTAGGTGTTCATACGGACAGACGGACAGACGGACGGACGGACGGACAGACGGACATGGCTAGATCGACTCGGTTATTGATCCTGATCAAGAATATATATACTTTGTGGAGTCGGAGATGCTTCCTTCTGCCTGTTACATACATTTTGGCGACTTTAATATACCATTTCACCCTATGGGTGTATGGTATAAAAACTTCTCCCTACCCATACCGCCCATGACATCAAGGAAACAATATTTCCAAAGAAAAGCGTTTATTAAAGAATTATTCGAATTTTTTTTTTTTTATTGGAATGTTTTAAGTCAACAAAAACTAATAATTTGATCAAAAATGAAGGGAAAATAATGGCGAAATGAGGGCTATTCAAATTTTAACATTCAATGCAGGAAAAATTTTAGTGCGCAGTTTTAAATTGGACATTTTTAGACAAATTTTGGAAAATCTAATCTAGAATGATTTCCTAATTGCCACAAATGGATAAACATAAATATATTTCGCTAATCTATCACATACACGATAGATCTAACTTTTAACAACACTAGTTGGAAAAAAATAAGAACATTATTGTAGTCTGAGTAGGTCCCCTAACATGTAGTTACAAATTCAAACAAATTCAATTCCTTTTGTTTTGCTTGAATGTTGTGCGACTGAGTTCTAGGTCAGCACACTCATTCACTTGAAGCCGAATTTCTAAGTGATAGTCATTTGGTTTTGAATATTGTTAACTCAAATTGATTTTTTATCATTCATGCAGCATTTATCAATACATATTGAGTCACTGTAATCTTGACCTTGCAATGTCTGCACCAAGGAGATTACAAAAACATGTTGGGTTTTTTTTTTTGACAATTATAATTAAATACTTCTACCTCTCAGCCGCCTTGTTCAAATGCAGAACTTTTATTATAATTGTTACCCACTAATAGATCTCAACTAAACTTCCGAACTTCTTCCGTGACCCATAAATAGGTAATATCTGTGTACATGGTGAAATTAACATGAAGTAAAATTAAGGGCGTGAAGGTCAGTTTTTACCCCGAATTTACCGAATTGACCTAGTATTAAATCATTAAAACAGTATGTCCCAATGTTGTTTCTCCCTGCCAAAAAAAAACAAATAAACCTATTGATAAAAAAAAAAACAGAAGGCTAGGGTAACTTTGGCCGAAGGTTGTATAACCATCCAAATTTTTTGTTACTTTTCCCTTACCTGAATCAGTTAAAGTGGAAAAACATTTTATCTCACAGTTCTAATGCTCGCAAAAGAACGGCCTGAAGCAATCCGGTGTATGTAGCATACTTTTTTAGTGACTGTGTATGTGACAGCTATATAATATAGTTATCGGATGTTGATCAAATTTGGCTGTTACCAATAGATATATTAAACTGAGTTACTGATAAAAGTCGCTGTTTTCATTCCTATGGGAGCTATATGATATAGTCACTCGATCTTAATCGAATTTGGCTCAGTCGTTTATTGGTATAATAAACTCATCAATATTGAATTTCATTTAATAATAACACAGGCCGACATGATTTTTGGTGACGTTAACCTGAGAGGTGTTTTTAACTAATTCGGGTACGCTGATTCTGACTGCATACTCAGTTTTTGTTCATCACGTCCAGATTTTGTGAAATTAGGGGATCTAGGGTTGGAAAATAGGCACCCAAAAGTATACTATATAAAGTTTAAAATTGTTTTTCTACATTTTTAACGAATTGTAGAATTTCTTGCTTAAGACAAATAGCTGTTGTTTGCCAACATTACTTATAAACAATTTGTTAGATGCATAAAATTACAATAATTCTTTAAAATTAACAAGTTGCAAATTCTTCGAATCCCTATAGCATACTTTTTGGTTCGAATTTTACTCATTTTGGAACAATATCCAAAGTGTATGATAATATGCATGATAACAAAGAAACGCCTCTTTGATTTTGTGTAAATTGCGTTTAAATCATACCTAATATATTAATAGGTTAAAATAATAACGTTTTGAGTATATTTACTTGTCTATATTATACTAGAAAATATTGAAAATTAGGCCATTTTGAATAATTCCAACGCATTTTTTTCGAAATCCTGACGTGATGGGCAAAAAGTAAGTACAGGGCCGTGATCAGTACCCCCAAATTACTATAAAAGACCTTTTGAACTTAGAACACTTTTTCATGACCTCGAAAATATCGGCCTGTGTACCTAATGAATAGAATAATAATAGAAAAGTTACTGTTTTCGACCGATCGTTCCTATGAAAGCTTTATGATATGTTTACCCGAAGTTGATCAAATTTGGTACCGTCATTAAAAGATATACAAAACTAACAAATATTAATTTTTATGCCAATAACTAAGTTATTGAGAAAAGTCACTCTTCGTGTCTTTGCCGTTTGTAATAATCCGATCCGCTGAATCCATATATATACTTTATATGGTCGGAGATGCTTCCTACTAAGCGTTGCACACTTCTGACCAAAATTAATACATCCTTTTTGCAAGGGTATAAACAGTAACAGGCAGCGGGCGCGGAACCTTGAGGCACTCCACTTTTTAAATCAAAAGCTTCTAAGAGAGTATTGTTAAATGACTCTGATGCAGTGTGCGCCTATCCTGTCAAAAGCTTTTTCCATATCGAATGAAAGGACCGACATGTGATTTCTGGTGGACAAATTCTTGCAGATGTAATTATCCATTATTAGATTATGCTGGTGTCTAGTATTCTATTATAAAATGGTAGGATCTGTTGAATGCTGGAGTAAATTTTTTTATTATTTGATAGTTAATATTGTTGTTTCCGGGTGTAGATCCTTGTCCCCTCGTTATCTGCCGCTTTCCTAACATTGTATTTTCCGCATCGTTTAGCTGCTATAACCTCGTACGGTCCAAGATATTCACTCGCAAGCTTACGAACGAACTGCGTACGCCGAATCGGTACCAGATCGCCAACTTCATATACGTTATTAATCTTGCGTTTTGAATCATATTGTTTCTTTTATGCATCCTGGGCGATATTAATTTCCCGTTTGGCAGAAGCTCTTATTAACTGCCTATCTTCATCAAATTTATCGCATATTTCCTCCTCTGAAAACTTAAGAATCAAATTCTCTGGCTTGTTGTTCATTTTAACACCCAGCATTAATTCAAATGGCGATCTCTTTGTTGATACATTGACATGAGAGTTAAAAGCTCTTTACACATTTGGCACATACTTAAACCATTTAGCAGGTTCATCGTAATGATAGATATGTTTACACGATCGATCTTACCGTTGCCTCTTGGGACGTCCAGTGTTGTCTAAACATGGTGGATTCAGAATATAACAAAACAAATTTCGTAAAGGCGTCGCATCTAATGGCCCAAGATAATCCACATGTACCGTTTCTAATGGTCTATCTCCTTTGTCTATCACCTGCATTAATCCTTCCTTTTTGCCGAACTTTTTAAATAAAATAATGAATTTGACGCAGTTATGAATAATTCGGGCCACTTTTGACTATAAATCTATCATTACCGCCAACCGTTTTCTAAAAAAAACAACCCCTTTTTGTTTATTGTCTACTTAAATGCTGCGCAATCTGTTACAACCTTAAACTTGATGCCCGAAACATATTGCCGAAACTTTTGGCAGGCAAGGTATACTGCTTTCGTTTCCAAAATGTAGCTGTGCTGTTGAGCCTCAGTTTCAGAAGATTTCTTGCTCCAAAACCATACTGGATGCAACTTGCCATCTTTCCATTGCATCATCGCTGCCATGGCAAAAATCCCATTTTTGACGCGTCTGTCTGAATTTCTGTGTTGGCATTGCGATCATATAGTTTAAGTACTGGCTTGACGGTGAGAGATCTTATTTTTTTCTTCAAAAGCCTTGAGTGCAACCGCACTCATCCTAAAAGCAACGTTTTTACCCAAAAGATCAATCCAGCACGTCAGGATTTAACAGCGGTTGAAAAACATTTGTTACATATCGGATAAATACTGCAGGTGAATTACAGAATCTAAAAGGAGCCTTGTTGAATTCGAATAATCCCTCCTTGATCACGAATACTGTGTATTTTTTACTTGTTTCTTCAATAGGCACGTGGAAATATCCATTCTCTAAGCCCGTTACTGTAAAAAACGTTTCGGCCTGCAGCATCTCTAGGACATCGTCGATAATCGGAACCGAAAAGCCATCCGTGAACACCGTAGTGTGCAGCTTTCGAAAATCTACATAGATTCGATTGCTGCCGTTTTCCTTTTTCACCAAAATGACTCGACTGTCAAAATTGGATGACGTTCTGAGGGTACATCTATGTATATCAGAATCGATTTCTGAGTTCTTTTGAAGAACTTTTCCATAAAGTCATAGCCCAATACAACATCATACGGCACGTCTCGTTTGCGACAACAACAAATTTTTGGATTGTCTGGACGTCGTCCACTCTGACCTCAGCTTGAAAAGTACCAGCGGATGAGAAACTTTTCCGCCTAGACTAATCAGATTCTTGACACGTTTCTCCAGATATTTAACTCCAATCTTCTGTACAGCGCTGCTGGACAACCGTTTATGTCCACTCCCTTTATATGTTTTATATTTTGTACTACACCGATGTTTGCAGTCTCCATGCGCTTCAAATTATACACTGCACCAACATCCGCAAACCTTCGGCAGTTTTTTAAGAAATAACCCTCTCCATTGCAGCAAAAACATGTTGTTGTCACATTGCATTCCTTTCTAAGATCCTCGCTGGATCCGCAGTTAAAGCAACGAGGCTGTTTCTCGTAGTTTCTCTGGTTCACTTTCTTCAGACCTTGTGGCACATCACTCCTTGCCATTTTCATTGCGTGATAATAGATTTCATATTTTTCAAGTAGCTCTGTGAATGACTGGGCGCAATATAAGTTGATCTTTAAGTAGTTATTCATATTCAAGTCGTCTACTATATGGCGCAGTACCGTACCGTACAGTACTTATCTATATTGCCTTCCGCTGCGATTGACTTCATATGAAACATTTTCTCGTGAAAAGGTTTCCTCTTTCTGCTTCTTACTCTCACATAGCTTCTGATATAACTGAGTACGCTACATACGTCGTGCATGCCAAATTCGTTTTTCAACTGGACACGAAAATCATCATAACTGCGTTCTGGACGTGAGTCTAAAAACAACTTTGCACCTTTAGTCATTTTAGATCGTCCCTGAACATCTTCACAGGCATGTCCTGTCCATCATAGTTGGGTACCACTTTAGCAAAATCGTTTGTTTGAATACCTGCTGCGATATTCAGTGTCAGCAACTGTAGCAAACTTTTCAACATCGTGTTGTTCTCGTCTTCCATTTTATTGTCTTTCGTGTTCTCTTCTCGTTTTTTGGCCAAATCCAGCATAAGCGCTTCGCGTACTTCTCTGGCCATTGTTCTGCATTCAATTTTTTGCTTCTCTTCCAATATTTCAATTTCGTCAGCTTTTTCTAGGTTCGGTTTGTCGCTTAAGTTTTTATTATAACTCTGTTTTGAAATATGTATGTATCTTGTAGCTGTTCTCAGTTTGGAGCGAGGCGTTGGTATGCCCCGCCTTAGATTATGCTGCAGTTCTAAATTTTTAATTGCTAGTTTGTAATTTTTTTTCTCTCTGATGGGGCATGAGGACAAAGGTGAGAGAGACTTAGGAAGGAGAGCTAGGTTTAGGTCATCATCGAAATTGATAGGAATTACCTAACAAAAAGGAAAGGAAAGCGACCTCGGGTATATATAGAGGCGATAAAATATGTACATATATCAACCAAAACTTAAATACTAAAAAAAAGGCAATTTTTTCTATACACTCTAAATAAAGTTAATTACCAGCAAGAAGCAAGCGTTTTAAGTCCTTTTTAGCGGTTAAGCAAAAAAATGATTGAGCCAGGGGCATAAGAAATTTCAGAGTCCTCATTCATAGGCACATAAATTACTGAAGAAATTTCATAAAGTCCACAAGAACTGACCACAGGTGGCAAACCAGCTGCTTGAGAGGAGGGGCAGCCTAACGCCTGATGGTCGAAAATTTTTGACGAGAGGCTGGATTGGGCTAATTTCTGGGAGAGGCAATTAGTAGAAGCCAGACGACGGGCGAGATTACATCGCAAACACAGCCCCGCAAACGCAGCCCAACGACGGTCGTAACCCACCTGCCGGGATGGAAGTGCAATCGAGTGAAAAAAGAAAAGAAAAACGAAGAAAAACAAGATCAGAAAAAGTATAAGAAGAAAAAAAAAGCATAAAGCATACTAAAAAGTATAAAATTTAAAGTAAAAAAAAGTTTAAATCTGGGTAGAGTTAATTTTAACCAAACGCGATCAAATCTCTCTTATATTATAAAACCCCCAAACTAACTGTAATGCAAGAAGAAATTATTCTGTTCAATGCATATTGAAGTGGCCTTTGGCTGTGTCTCTGATTCGCTTTAGAAAATAAAGTACCGCTTGTTAGCGTTCCCTTTCAATACCCAACCAAAAAAGAAATAAATAAAAAAAAGAGAGAGAACCTAAGCAAGAAGTGGGAAAAAAGAGAATGTCATAAGCGGAAAAAATTGTGGATCGTGTATATTATTGGAACCTGAGTAGTGAACTTGACCTAATTTCTGATAAGCTGAGAATTTTTTTGTACATTTATTTCTTCTGAACATTTTTTGATCTTAGCGTTTCCAGCAAATTGAGAAGCGTTAATTCAAAGGACCAATAATTAATAAATAATATCACAATATTCAACATGGCGTAAAATGGACACTGAGTAAAGAAAAAAACACAAGAGAAAATTTGAATAAATAAAAAAAAACCCACATTTAATAAAAAGGACAAAGGCAGACCAACTTTTAAATATTTACCTTATGCCTAATGGTCTTTTGTATAAAGTTCAATTGGTGCTATGATAGATAAGAAAAAAAAAGGGGAAAAATAACCCCCTGAGTCCACGCATTGTTTTTCGATGTCTTTTAATTACGCTTGAGTGAATTTAGTTTTGTACAGCCAAAGAATGACCATTCTTTTGTGTTAATTTCTTTTAGTTTTAAGTAGTATAATTTTCCACTCGTTTAGTAAAATAAATTAATACCTTAAACTCGTCCTTTTATCTTCATTTGTCATTTCTTTTTATAAGCATGAATTTCCATACTTAGGATAAATTTTATTGTATACATATAGATTGAAAAGGGATAGATTTTGTTTAATGGGTTTAATGGAGCTATGTTTTGCCAAATTTTAGTATTAATAAATTTTGTTATAATGTCTCTTTAAATTATTATGATGTTTGATCTACTGCAGGCTACTCCGTACACAGATTTAAAGGTTACACATAAAGGGGTCTTGCAACAATTTTTTTAGTTTTTTGGTACATGCAAGGCCAAGAAGGGTGGGCAGATAGGAGTCATCTAAAACATCTGAGGAATCCCGTGTGTATTTCTTTGTGACGATCATTAGGATACTTTCTACTTTCTGTTTAGTTTGGTATTGTAGATTCTCCGGTTAAATTATGGCTTTTGTACCCACGCATTTATTTTAATAATAAGCCAGTAGGCCTCAGCATAGGTAATTAAAGAACAACCCACACTCGTGGCCGACGAGCCAGTAGCCGGATTTAAGTACAGCGTGCATACCTTAGCTGAGAGACACCAGCTAGCCTACACGTTTTCGTTGCAAGTTACAGTTTACAACAAGAAATAGTATCAATGGGGCGAGTTCACAAATTATACTTAATTAAATACAACGCTTAATGTTCAACTTATAACGACTTGACTTTTCAACTTATTTGTACCAACGATTTTTCAAATTCTTTCGCTGACAACTTTTCGACGACGACTTCTTCGACTGAATCCAACTTTCTGGCCACTCTCTCAATACGACCAGCAACCCAGTACACATCTCATGTGTGCTTTTTTAGTCCCTTTGATAAAATGTACTTTGCCACAAAGAGCTCTTATTGTTGTGTTAGTGTTTATGTCTTCTGTAAATTTAGTAAAGGCTGTTCTTTGTGTACTTTTTTGCTACATATTTCGAATTGGCGTTCGCTGTTTTGTTTTTTTAACGTATTTTCGTTGTTCAAGTGTTTTCTAAGCTTTTTAAGACACCTAACATTTTCCTTTTTAGTTCGTCCAGCTCTGTGGTCTGTGTTTTTTAATTATATTGGAGTTTAAGGTGGGTATTTACATGTTAGCAGATATTTTGACTATTTTTAGCAGTCTGGCTGCTGACTGATTTGTATTATTTGTGATGGTGCCTATGCATTTTGATTTAAGTTTTCTTGAAATAATCTCCAGTTTGCTAAATGAAGTTTATATCTGGTTTTTTTTTTGGTTTTTTATATATATATATAAAAAGGGGGGAAAGCATTGAAAACCGAGGTGTTGAAATCGAACTTGGTTAGTGGTCACCGCACCGCACTAAAACCTACCCTATGCTCCGTATCCATCTCGCGGAACCAACGCTGAAGTACTACTTCACGAGGGGAAATAACACGTATGCCTCGTCTAGAGTTTACCTAGAAGTGAAGTTTTGGTTATGCTGTCGTTCAGGGCGACACAAGGATTGCATGATGACTGCTGCCATGTGGCTAACAGCTAGCCAAATGTTTTACAAATAGGATATCCATAAAGTCGTCCATAAAAGGCCTCCCAATGCCTAGGCTTAGCTCTTCCCGTTCAGCAGAAAATCTAGAACAGACAAACAGGACGTTTTCAGCATCTTCTATGTTCCCCGCACAGTGTGTGCAAATGGGATCTGTCTCATGCTTAAACCTATGCAAGTAAAATTTAAAGCATCCATGTCCCGTCAGTAACTGTGTCAAATAGAAGTCAGTCTGGCGATGTTTCTGATTAAGCCTTGGCCGAATGTCGGTGAGCAGGAGCCTTGTCCAGCTCCCATTGTTTGAGTCACGCCATCTGCATTCCCAGTTAGCCAGAGTCGTATCTCTTCAAACTGGCGGCGTATCTCTATTTCTAGCCTCCTTAGCCAAGAGGTCTAGTGGGGCCATATCAGACAGCACCAGGGCGGCGTCTTTAGAGACTGTTTTAAACGCGATCTGCAGTCCAGGCTGTAGGTGGGAGATGACTTCGCTGGTGCCCATATGGCGGCGGCATATAGTATGATGGACCGTACCACCGTCGAGATAAGCCATCTGCTCCGTTGCTTGTGGCCGCCGACATTAGCCATAAGCAGAGTTGAAGCTGATGTGGCCTTAGCAGCTTTATCTGCGGTATACTGCAGGAGGGCTTTGAATGATAACCTGTGATCCATCATAACAATTGCAGGCTTCGATGCTATAGAGCATCCGGCGACTTCGATCCTGACTGTTTCCACTTTTTTCCTGCTGCCTATGATCACGGCCTCGGTTTTGTGTACGGCTGTAGATAGTGAGTTTGCCTTCATCCATTCCAAAACCCTGAACACTGCTGCATTGGTGTTTTCTTCAGCTTGTTGGATATCCTTGGCCACAGTGACTATTGCAACGTTGTCCCACTATGAGAGTGTCCGTCGGCATATCCAGTCGCAGGACAGTGTCATACATGACATTCCACAATGTTAGCCCGATCACTGATCCTTGAGGTACTCCACCGGTGATGTATGTGTGTATTCAGATATGTTTAAGCGCTCTAGGGACGCGTCAATGTAGTCCCAGCTGGCCGAATTAAAAGCATTCCGAACATGCAACGACCCAGCTTGGTCGGATCCGTTGACATTATACGCCTTGCGAGTTTGCCCATAACCAGTTTGTAGGCAGTCACACGTGGCTGCGCATTTTCATCTCCGCACAGTTTCTTCCAGCAGTCCGCGTGTTATATCCGTGTGTTTGGTCGGAAAAAGTTGAATCCGTATGGGGTAGTGGTCGCGGACTAAAGGGTGGAGAGCAGAAGTCTACATGGGTGAAGGTGTTTTGAGTAGAGTAGTGAGTGGGGTCCCCATTGTTTAAAAGAATAAGGTTGTTATTTTGAATAAAGCGAGCGACAACATTTCCTCTTTGATTGTTTGAAGGTGATCTCCAGGTTGAATGTCAGGCATTAAAGTCTCCTACTAATGTCACTGGCTTATTGAAGTTATTAATCAGGTTATGAAGATCTTGCTCAATAAATTTGTCTGTAGGTGAGAGATATATATTAATAATTATAAACGGGATTTTTTCTTGTATTTCTGCTGCAATGGCTAAAATGTTGGACTGGCAATTAATGATTTTGTGTTCAATGGTTTTAGATATTAAAAGAGCTACTCCTCTGTTGGCTTGTGGAGCTAGAACATCTACATATATCGTTATTACGGTACAATGCATATTTTTTGTGGAGGTGGGAAGAATAATAAAGCCTTGCAAAAACTATAATATGTGGTTTGTAGTTTATTAGAGAGAGAGGGATCATGGGCGTGCACTTTAATGCTTAGAATCATTATAGGCCACCGTGGGGAGCAGTTTGTTACAACTCAACGTCTATTCTGATTCTGTCTGTAACAGAGAGCGTTGAGTTATTTTGTTCGTTTGGATTGTATATATTTCTAGTGTGTTCTGAGTCTAATTATGAGTCGCTTGTTGTTATAACGTCGTCGGTTGTCAAATTTGTTGTTTTTGATGTATGTTGCGTTGTCGTTTTGTTAGTGCTGTTCTTAAGCGCTGTTTGCCAGAGTTCTAATTCTGTAAAATTGAGTGTTTCGTTTGCTGTGTTATTGGTTTTTGTTTTGTAGTTTGTTACAACTCAGCGTCTATTCTGATACTGTCTGTATCAGAGAGCGTTGAAGTATTTTGTTCGTTTGGCTTGTATATTTTTCTGGTGTGTTCTGAGTCTAATTCTGAGTCGCTTGTTGTTATAACGTTTACGGTTGTTAAATTTGTTGTTGCGTTGTCGTTTTGTCAGTGCTGTTCTTAAGCGCTGTTTGCCCGAGTTCTAATTCTGTAAAATTGAGTGTTTCGTTTGCTCTGTTATTGGTTTTTGTTTTGTGTATATTGATTTGTTTTCTTTTATTAAAGAAAGTGATGGGACATTCGTCTCAACTTCTTTGTGTGCTGTTTGTGTAGCGGTTGTTTCTGCGTATGTTTTTTTAGAAGTGGTTAGTGTTTGTCCATGTTGTTTGTAATATTTGTTTTTGACTTAATACATAGTACATTTTTCTATTGTTCAAATTTTGATTATTTCTTGGGCTTCCTTATAGTTTGGACAGTCTCGGACAATTTACACAGTCCGTGCGAGTGCAGTTAGTTGTAGTGTGGATAGGAAGACCACATGGGTCGCAAGTTTTATTGCCGTGGCAACGTTTGGTTGCATGTCCAATAGTTTGGCATTTTTTGCATCGCATGGGTTTGGGGATATATTCTTTTACACGTGCAGTGATCCAAGAAATTTGTATTTTTGAGGTAGGCTGTACAAGTTAAAGGTGTCCTGAACCACACCTGTTGGTGTTGGTTTTCCGTCTATTTGCTTTGAGTATTTATACACATGTACAACTCCTTGTGACTTAAGTTCTTGCACTATTTCTTCGTTTGTGACGTTGCACAGTTGAGCCTCTGCTTTGATAGCGTTGCAAAAATCAATCTTATCATAAAAGCGTTTGGCAAAAATGATATATGCAATAGGGAATACTTTAGAGATTATAAATCCAAAAAAATTTTGAAATCGGTTGAGATTTATGGGTGCTAGAGGCTGCACAGTTGAGACACTTTTAGTAAATGGAAATAAATGATAACATTTACAAAAAATCGCAACTTTAAAACTGAATATTGGGCGACTTCAACAATTGATCTTGGGTTTTTGGTTTTAAAGTATGTTCTTTATTAATAGCATATTTCATAAATTTTAACAATTTATTCGTTATTGAACTAGAAGCGTTTAAAAAAACAGTAAATATTGATGAAAAAGAACTAACAGGGATCAACAAGTATCAATAGCGGACTACATACACTAGGTTGGTAAAATATTCACCTATCAGATGTATATGGAAACCTCGTTTTTTACCTAATTAATACAAAAAGAGTAATACCGATTTTGAGTTCTACATATTGCTAAATATTCCTCTCGTTTGCGACAGTTTTCTTTTAACTTCATAAGTGGAAATACCTTAAATACGGACTGAATGGTATTTGCCAATATAATTCAATACATTTTTATTTATTAATGCTTAGTTGCCACTAAGTAGACTTAGGAAGAGGCGTTTTCCTTATTTATGGACCTGGGATTGACGAAGAAGTACGAAATTTTAAGGAGCTCCTTAAAAAGTTATAAAGTCAACGTTCTTCCCGGAAACAAAAAAATCGGATTCGCCAAGAAAAAAGCGGTACCGGCAAAAAAAATTATTAGAGAGGTATTTGTAAAACTCCAGGATTTACTGGATCACACTGCGAGGCGTCTTGTTAAAAGTATGCCTGATGGAGAGGTGGAGCTTCTTCCGGAAAATTTGACATTACTCAACAAAGCGCCTGCAAGCAAATTGTACACACAGAAGACGAAGCCATTTCTAAAAAAAATATGTTCATGGCTTCTGTAGCGTAGAAAAACGGATATTACACTTCGTGAGGATATTCAGAGTAGGAAGAAGATTACACAAGCTGAATTCTCTCGGAAGCTAGGACTGAAAGTTGACCCAAAGCACGGATACGGAAACACGAATGATGGAAATACTTCAAGGAGATTTTTTGAAAATGATAAAATGACATCTTTAATAACAGGTGTTAGTCACGATATCATCCAAAGGTTGGTTGTTATCTTGAATATTATAAATTGCAAGGAAATGGTAAGTGGTAAAAAATTGTATTAGATATTGATGTAAATATTGATAATTATTTTGAAAAAAAATCAGCCATCAATAGCAAATTTTCAAAATTAACCTAAAAAAATATTAAAAATTTGTATTTTTTACTTTTTGTAACTATGTTAGAAAATCAAATTAAAACACTGAAAAATGTTACATAGTCGTTTAAAACAATAAGAAATTCCTTTAGTGATTGCGCTCCATTTTTAAAGGAAAATCATGCTTGGAAATATTTTTTATATTTCGGTTTAGAAGCTATGATTTTTGCAATGTATAATGCCAAAAGGCCCCATTGTGCGTTGTTGAGGTATGTCCCATATACCGTTCCTTTGCAGTAATAAGAAAATATACATATATATTATACTTACTTGGCAATGATAAATAAAGTACGCATTTTCCAACCCTTATTAAAGTTCGCAACATACGTTTTATTTATTTTATGGCAATGGATTTAGTAAGATATAATAGTTTATTACTTCGTTTGCTATGTGTAGAAATCTTAAGTGGAACTTAAAAAACAACAACGGCTAAGGGCAAATGTTGTATATAAATTGTGTTGTATATAAAGTTGTGTTTAAATACAAATATATTTGTATAGCTTTTCGCATTGTGTGTAATAATAAGGCTAAACTGTATTTCTTGTGCTCAATTTTTCTTTTTCTTTTAATATTGATTTCATTCTATGTGATACCTTTTTACTATATATTCACCTGCATTTAAAAAACTACGAAATTTGTAGAAGAACCGTTTGTCTTTTACAACACTTGTTGTTTTTCAAAAACTAAGTTATTTCTTATTCCATGGATTCTATTACATAATTAAACAATGCTTTATATCCTTATTTTATGGTGACGATAATTTTAGATTTTATTGTAGTTTTATTGTAAGGTTTAATATTACCCGTAGCAGTGATACACTGCATTTGTTTAACAATATCATTCACACTATGTGTAACACCGAATAAAAATGAGTTGCAAAAGATTTAAACAACAAGTTCTTTTCAATATTGGAGGCTCCTTTCTTTTGCGAATTTCATTTTTGACGAACAAAACTTTTTAACAAGACGCTACAGTTTTTATTTCAACATTTGTTGTCCCAATGTGTTTAGGGTAAAATTTGTGGTTTTTTAGTCTCTGTCACATCACTATAATTTTCCTTAGTTGCTTTTGTCTCACAAAATTCAATCATATACGAACAAACTCCTGATAGAGCTATAAATATGCCGGCGTAGTAGAAGGAGTCATCCCACCTGTATGTACAAAAATTTTATCAACTTTACTCTTTTTTGATTACTTATTTGTCTTACCTTCCAGTATATTCATATATAACACCAGCTACAGGTGGACCAGCAATCATGCCTATCCCCTGAACAAGTAACACCAAACCATAGGCACAAGTGAAATCATCTAAATCCACAATGCTGACTAATATGCTGGGTGTAAATGAAAACGAGCTGGCAAAAGTAAAGCCAAAGATGACACACATTACCATTAGGCCATTATAATACGTCAAAAGAAGCGGCATAAAAAAGACCGAGGCCCCACACACTGAAAAATTAGAATAAAATTAGAAATTTAGTTCTATTCCAAAATATCAACGAAGCCAACAATGCCATTTCAGTATTGGATTAATGTTAAAATGTATTTTAAACTCTTTCTATGTCTCTGTTGAAAAATATAGGTCGCGCAGATTCGTGCAAAAAGAAAAAGGCAATTCAGTTCAAACAACTACTTTTCTCTGCCAAGTGCTGCCGGATCTCCTTAATAATACAAGGGATTCCAAAATGTCTTAAATATACAAACGATTATTAGGAATCCGGTCATCTTGTAAAGTTTTAGCGGACGTTGACGATACTATGCGCAGTACGTTCAAGTGGCCCCTACGACACCAGGACAAAGCCTGTTACGCGCGAGCCCAAGCAGATAACTGACCACCTCCCACCCGACCGAACGAGGGGTCCAGCCGTATAACGCACGGCACGAATCGCGTGGACAAAATACACAATAGAAAAAACAGACAAACAAATAATACTATAGCCATCTATTAACTAAATGGGATAGGATAGATGTTTTAAGCATATTAATAGAAAACTCTGAGCCGATTACAGGGGATAGGAGATTGTAATCAGAGCAGAGGACCCTAAAAGGTTCATGAATAGCATAGTTAGAAGAACAACGACTAAGGGATAAAGGTATTAAAGGATGTCTACTCCGTCTACAAGGTACCGACAGATTCACCTGAGCTAATAACTCAGGCGAGTCGATATCACCAATTAGGAGATGACGCATAAAAATGACACCAAGCATAATTCTACGGTTAGTTAAGGAAGGAAGGTTAATCAAGAGAAGTCTACTAGAATACGAAGGCAAATTGACATTGCGATCCCAGCTTAAGCCACAAAGAGCAAATAGCAAGAACTGCTTTTGAACGGATTCTAGTCTAATCTGGTGCGACTCATATTGAGGTGACCAAATGCAAGATCCATACTCTAAAATAGGACGGACAAGCGAAGTAAAAAGAACTTTAGTTGTATAGGGGTCATCAAATCCTTTTGACCATCTTTTAATGAAACCCAGGACACTCATGGCCTTTGCGACCGTGGTGGAAATATGGGTGTTAAAATTTAACTTACGGTCCATAAGTACGCCCAAATCATTCATATTATTTAGACGTTCTAAAGGGTTTTTTTTTTGTATACGAAAAAAAGTCATTACCTTACATTTGGTAGTGTTAAGATTTAGTAGATTAAACTGGCACCAGGATTGAAAATTTTTAAGATCAGCTTGTAGCCGACTAAATGAAACTGTATCTTTATAAGTAAGACAAAGCTTGACATCGTCAGCATACATAAGCACACGCGAATGAACAATGACTGATGGAAGATCGTTAATAAATAGTGTGAAGAGCAGAGGGCCAAGATGACTACCTTGAGGTACACCAAAAGTCACAGGAATGGAAACGGAAAAAGAAGACTTAAAAAGTACCTTCTGTTTTCTATTTGTTAAATATTCTCGAACCCAAGAAAGGAAAAGGGGTGGAAACCCAATGTCGCTCAGCTTAGAAAGTAATAAGGTATGATTAACGGAATCAAAGGCTTTGCTGAAGTCAGTGTATATGACATCAGTTTGTTTACCATTTTTGAACCCCTTGATAATTATTGATGTAAATTCTAAAAGGTTAGTGGTTGTAGATCTCCGTTTCACAACCCATGTTGGGATGGCGAAATAATAGAGCTACAAAAATGTTGCAATTGAGAAGTTATAATTTTCTGAAAAGCTTTCGGAATAGCGGACAATTTTGAGATACCCCTATAGTTAGAGGCATCGGACTTTTTGCCATTTTTATGCAGAGGAATGATATACGACTCCTTCCAAATAGATGGAAAAGAGGATGATTTGACAGACAATAGAAACAATTTTAAAATGGGTTTACATAATGCGTTTGCACAGAACCTGAGTACACATCCAGGTAGACCATCTGGCCCCAAAAAATAAACTGGTTTAACTAGTTTAAGTTCGCTAAGAAGAGAACTTTCATCAATCACTGGGTTGAAAATGCAATTAGCCTTTTTTAAATGATAACGATACGGACTTGCTCGATATTCCGTTGAGGAATAAGTTGTTTTGAAAAAACTCGCAAACATATCGGCAATTGCCTGATCAGTGCTCGCTTTTTTATTTTGAAAAGACAAAAAAGATGACAGAGGTCTTACGTTTAGAATTAACAAAATTATAAAATTGTTTAGGGTCAGAAGAAAACTGAAGCTTACACCGCTGAAGATAATTCTTATAGCATTGTGTATTAAGCATCATGAATTTTGAACGAGCGAGTGTATACAGAGCATAATCTGATGAACGACGTGTTTTTTGAAACTTCTTATAATATCGTGTCTTCACATTTTTCAAATTGGATAGCTCGCGAGAGAACCAGGGAGGTTTGTTAAGCCGCTCCAGCCTACCAAGAGGCAAACAAATATCAAAGAGTGAAATCAGAGTATCATAGAAAAAACGAACAGCCGAGTTCATATCACTACAATTGTACAGATAAGACCAATCGGTAGTAGCAATGTTTTCATTAAGGCTGGCAAAGTCAGTCTTACGAAAGCACCTAGTTAGAGGTAACTCATTTGAACCAAGTAATGGTGAAAGCAAGGGCAAATCAATTTTTAAATTTAATGTAGGATGAAATTTGTCTTCTGGAAGAACAAATGGTTCGATCCTAGAAACCTCACAATAAGAAGAATCCAATACAAAAATAAGATCTAACGATTTTCCATTAGAATTTAAGACAAGATTGACTTGGGATAAAGATAAGCCTAGAAGGCCATCAATAAATTCATGTGACACAGAGGGCAGCAACGTGGTAGATTCATCTGTTAATGACCATGCTAAAGCGGGTAAATTAAAATCACCTACAACTATGAGCTTGTCTTGACTGGAAACTAAAGAGGAGACAAACTGAATTGCCTCTAAATGATTTAAATATACCACCATGTCTGACAATGGTGGAATATAGGAACAAGTAATGAAAGTAATGAAAGCATTAAAAGATTTAAAATTTACTTTAACACCGACAAACTCAATCTCCTGGGTACTAGAAAATTGAATCATTTCAGATGATAAAGCAGCATCAACAGCTATCAGAACGCCACCACCTATGCGAGAAATCCGGTCACGTCTGAATATAGAAAAGTTTGTGGAAAAAACCGATGCATCAGCAATATCAGGTTTTAGCCACGTCTCTGTGACGTCTCTCTACATAGAGATTAGGAAGTTTAGATTTCAGTCCTCTAACGTTTTGGTAACCCAGGTTAAGGGACGAAGCTAGTTTTTTGACACACCAGCAGTATGTTCCTTAACTATTATATGTTTCGGTCAAAAATCTTCTCGACATATAGTGTCGAAGATATTGGCAGAAACACTAATTTTAAAGGACGAAATGTCCCGAAAATTAGAAAATTTAAACTTCTCTACCGCAATATTCGAGACGTTAACTTTCTTCCGAATATAGGCTATTACATCATCAGATGTGACAACAGGGTCTAGCCTAGAAACAAATATATGTTTCTTTGGTGGTATGCCAACGAGAGGCCGCGGTCCCGAAGCGTCAGCCGCAGCAGTAACGTTGGACAAGTCACCCACTGCAGCAGTCAACTTGTTTACGGGGCCCTCGATACTTTTAGAACTATTGGCAATTTCCATTGGAATGGGTAATTGCCCGGACACTACAGTAGGCATCGTTTTTAAGAGATCATTCCCAGGTGATACCGGTAATTCCTTACTAATAGCATTCACAACCGGGCTCTTAAACGATATCAATTGCTGAACATTAGGAGTGGACGGCGCATAAGACCGGGCGGGGACGATAAGAGACGCTGTCGGATCTACAGATACAGAAACACCCCAAGGACTGGTTCTTTTACGTTTCGGAGACTCATTCATAGAATGCCGATTTAGAACTATCGGCAATTTCCATTGGAATGGGTAATTGGTACTGGCAGCAGTAACGTTGGACAAGTCACCCACTGCAGCAGTCAACTTGTTTACGGGGCCCTCGATACTTTTAGAACTATTGGCAATTTCCATTGGAATGGGTAATTGCCCGGACACTACAATAGGCATCGTTTTTAAGAGATCATTCCCAGGTGATACCGGTAATTCCTTACTAATAGCATTCACAACCGGGCTCTTAAACGATATCAATTGCTGTACATTAGGAGTGGACGGCGCATAAGACCGGGCGGGGACGATAAGAGACGCTGTCGGATCTACAGATACAGAAACACCCCAAGGACTGGTTCTTTTACGTTTCGGAGACTCATTCATAAGCGATAAACTTCTGAACTGAGTCTCCACCGCAGTAAACTCCGCTTGGAGTTTATTAAAACCTGCCCTTAAAGTGTCAAAACTATCTCTAGTCCGCCTCATGAAAGAGCGCATCTCATTCTCGACCTCCCGGCAAGCATCACATCCATATTTTAAGCCACCACCTTTAGCAATAGACTCCTTGATTCTGCCTGTGTAACCTGCACACTTAACGTGAACCGCATTGTCACACAACCAACAAAGAATATAATCATGGGAGTCAACCGCATTAGTGGCAACTATGCAATTATTTTTTGAGCAGACAACCACTTTATCAAAAAGTTAAATTTAATTACAAAAGGAAATACAAAAAAATAAAATATAAAAATTCTAAAGGTAAAAAATCTGTGTATAAGAATATACTGACCAGATCTGACACAAGGGTTAATGTGCAGAGTAAGCCTTCACAACTAAAGAATAACCAGAGGACCGGGCTAACTTCGACCACGTCAAAGTTTGTATACCCTTGCAACTTTTATGGTAACTCTATCCTTACCTATAGTCATCAAAGTGGAAAAATGTTCATGCTAAAAAGGCTAATGTTTGCGAAAGAACGGCCAACAATCTTAGCATAGGAAATAACAAAGATATTGATCAAGGTCACTGTTTTCCACCGATCGTTCCTATGGGAGCTATATGATATAGTTACCCGATCTTTATCAAATTCGGCACAGTCATTAACAGATATATTATACTAACAAATGTTTAATTTGAAAGCAATCGCGTTTAAAGTAACGAAGTTATTGACAAAAGTCACTGTTTTCGACCGATCGTTCCTATGGGAGCTATATGATATAGTCACCCGATCTTGATCAAATTTGGCACAGTCGTTTATATGTGTAATTAATATATATATATATATATATATATATAATATCACCAATATTAAATTTCATGACAATAGCTCAGAAAATAACGAAGTTATTAAGAAAAGTCACTGTTCGTGACTTTGCCATTTGTTTGGGAGCTATATGATATAGTGATCCGATCCGGCTGAATCCGAGATATACAACGCCTGCAGTATATACAAGCCTACATGCAAAATTTCAGCTCTGTAGCTCCAACGGTCTAGGAGGAGTTTGCGTTGATCCAGACGGACGGACGGACATGGCTATTTGAACTCGTCTCGTCGTGCTGATCAAGAATATATATACTTTATATGGTCGGAAATGCTTACTTCTAGGCGTTGCACACTTCTGACCAAAATTAATATACCCTTTTTGCAAGGGTATAAAAAGAAATGAAAGCACAAAAACAAAAACACGTATCACAGAGTCGCGGGTAGGCAATAGACGAGAGCGCAAATCAATCAAGAATAGGAAAGAGCGGGAGAGCGCGTCAAATTGAACACTTGCAACAACAATTTGTACGCAAGAGCGCGAGATTTAGTTAAAACGGTAAAGACACAAAAGCAAAAGAGATAAACAAAACAACACCGCTAATGCAAGTATTGTTGTATGTTTTGATTTTATTTAAATTATAAGAACAGATCCCGTGTTAAACAACAATAAAAATACTTGGAATTGAGTTTAGGATTGGGAAACCAAACCAAGGACGAACCAGTTAATATAATTCATTCAGTTATTGCTATGTAGCAATGTTCATTATTTTTGTTGCCACTGAAACCCTTCGTTAGTACATCCACCGCCATAAACTCCGTAGAAATATACTCCACAGAAATATCACCACTTTTATACATCGCTTAAATAAAATGGCACGTCAATGTGTTTTGTGCGAGGGTGGAAACCAAAACCTTTGACCAAATGTTGTGCAAAGAATAAAGATCCGAGTCTTTCAACATGTTCAACATGTCTAAAAAGACATAATTTTGGACATAATAGTTCCTAATGCAGAAAAAAAAACTGCTAGTGAAGGTTTGCCTCGAGGCGAGGAACGTTAACGTCTTGAAATGGCCGTTCCAATCTCATGATTAAAATTACCGACTCTACCCACTTTGTGGACCGAAATCCAAAAAGCTTGGAACGAAATCCGCAGGAGAGATGCATGACTTTAGTAGAAAGCACGAAGATGCTTACCTGTACTAAAAAATGTTCTCTTCTTAGCGAACTTAAACTAGTTAAACCAGTTTATTTTTTGGGGCCAGATGGTCTACCTGGATGTGTACTCAGGTTCTGTGCAAACGCATTATGTAAACCCATTTTAAAATTGTTTCTATTGTCTGTCAAATCATCCTCTTTTCCATCTATTTGGAAGGAGTCGTATATCATTCCTCTGCATAAAAATGGCAAAAAGTTCGAAGCCTCTAACTATAGGGGTATCTCAAAATTGTCCGCTATTCCGAAAGCTTTTCAGAAAATTATAACTTCTCAATTGCAACACTGGGTTGAAAATGCAATTAGCCTTTTTTAAATGATAACGATACGGACTTGCTCGATATTCCGTTGAGGAATAAGTTGTTTTGAAAAAACTCGCAAACATATCGGCAATTGCCTGATCAGTGCTCGCTTTTTTATTTTGAAAAGACAAAAAAGATGACAGAGGTCTTACGTTTAGAATTAACAAAATTATAAAATTGTTTAGGGTCAGAAGAAAACTGAAGCTTACACCGCTGAAGATAATTCTTATAGCATTGTGTATTAAGCATCATGAATTTTGAACGAGCGAGTGTATACAGAGCATAATCTGATGAACGACGTGTTTTTTGAAACTTCTTATAATATCGTGTCTTCACATTTTTCAAATTGGATAGCTCGCGAGAGAACCAGGGAGGTTTGTTAAGCCGCTCCAGCCTACCAAGAGGCAAACAAATATCAAAGAGTGAAATCAGAGTATCATAGAAAAAACGAACAGCCGAGTTCATATCACTACAATTGTACAGATAAGACCAATCGGTAGTAGCAATGTTTTCATTAAGGCTGGCAAAGTCAGTCTTACGAAAGCACCTAGTTAGAGGTAACTCATTTGAACCAAGTAATGGTGAAAGCAAGGGCAAATCAATTTTTAAATTTAATGTAGGATGAAATTTGTCTTCTGGAAGAACAAATGGTTCGATCCTAGAAACCTCACAATAAGAAGAATCCAATACAAAAATAAGATCTAACGATTTTTCATTAGAATTTAAGACAAGATTGACTTGGGATAAAGATAAGCCTAGAAGGCCATCAATA
This sequence comes from Drosophila willistoni, assembly GCF_018902025.1. Classification (NCBI taxonomy): domain Eukaryota; kingdom Metazoa; phylum Arthropoda; class Insecta; order Diptera; family Drosophilidae; genus Drosophila; species Drosophila willistoni. The sequence continues at coordinate 10,581,217 of NW_025814047.1, forward strand.
AATTCATGTGACACAGAGGGCAGCAACGTGGTAGATTCATCTGTTAATGACCATGCTAAAGCGGGTAAATTAAAATCACCTACAACTATGAGCTTGTCTTGACTGGAAACTAAAGAGGAGACAAACTGAATTGCCTCTAAATGATTTAAATATACCACTATGTCTGACAATGGTGGAATATAGGAACAAGTAATGAAAGTAATGAAAGCATTAAAAGATTTAAAATTTACTTTAACACCGACAAACTCAATCTCCTGGGTACTAGAAAATTGAATCATTTCAGATGATAAAGCAGCATCAACAGCTATCAGAACGCCACCACCTATGCGAGAAATCCGGTCACGTCTGAATATAGAAAAGTTTGTGGAAAAAACCGATGCATCAGCAATATCAGGTTTTAGCCACGTCTCTGTGACGTCTCTCTACATAGAGATTAGGAAGTTTAGATTTCAGTCCTCTAACGTTCTGGTAACCCAGGTTAAGGGACGAAGCTAGTTTTTTGACACACCAGCAGTATGTTCCTTAACTATTATATGTTTCGGTCAAAAATCTTCTCGACATATAGTGTCGAAGATATTGGCAGAAACACTAATTTTAAAGGACGAAATGTCCCGAAAATAAGAAAATTTAAACTTCTCCACCGCAATATTCGAGACGTTAACTTTCTTCCGAATATAGGCTATTACATCATCAGATGTGACAACAGGGTCTAGCCTAGAAACAAATATATGTTTCTTTGGTGGTATGCCAACGAGAGGCCGCGGTCCCGAAGCGTCAGCCGCAGCAGTAACGTTGGACAAGTCACCCACTGCAGCAGTCAACTTGTTTACGGGGCCCTCGATACTTTTAGAACTATCGGCAATTTCCATTGGAATGGGTAATTGGTACTGGCAGCAGTAACGTTGGACAAGTCACCCACTGCAGCAGTCAACTTGTTTACGGGGCCCTCGATACTTTTAGAACTATCGGCAATTTCCATTGGAATGGGTAATTGCCCGGACACTACAGTAGGCATCGTTTTTAAGAGATCATTCCCAGGTGATACCGGTAATTCCTTACTAATAGCATTCACAACCGGGCTCTTAAACGATATCAATTGCTGTACATTAGGAGTGGACGGCGCATAAGACCGGGCGGGGACGATAAGAGACGCTGTCGGATCTACAGATACAGAAACACCCCAAGGACTGGTTCTTTTACGTTTCGGAGACTCATTCATAAGCGATAAACTTCTGAACTGAGTCTCCACCGCAGTAAACTCCGCTTGGAGTTTATTAAAACCTGCCCTTAAAGTGTCAAAACTATCTCTAGTCCGCCTCATGAAAGAGCGCATCTCATTCTCGACCTCCCGGCAAGCATCACATCCATATTTTAAGCCACCACCTTTAGCAATAGACTCCTTGATTCTGCCTGTGTAACCTGCACACTTAACGTGAACCGCATTGTCACACAACCAACAAAGAATATAATCATGGGAGTCAACCGCATTAGTGGCAACTATGCAATTATTTTTTGAGCAGACAACCACTTTATCAAAAAGTTAAATTTAATTACAAAAGGAAATACAAAAAAATAAAATATAAAAATTCTAAAGGTAAAAAATCTGTGTATAAGAATATACTGACCAGATCTGACACAAGGGTTAATGTGCAGAGTAAGCCTTCACAACTAAAGAATAACCAGAGGACCGGGCTAACTTCGACCACGTCAAAGTTTGTATACCCTTGCAACTTTTATGGTAACTCTATCCTTACCTATAGTCATCAAAGTGGAAAAATGTTCATGCTAAAAAGGCTAATGTTTGCGAAAGAACGGCCAACAATCTTAGCATAGGAAATAACAAAGATATTGATCAAGGTCACTGTTTTCCACCGATCGTTCCTATGGGAGCTATATGATATAGTTACCCGATCTTTATCAAATTCGGCACAGTCATTAACAGATATATTAAACTAACAAATGTTTAATTTGAAAGCAATCGCGTTTAAAGTAACGAAGTTATTGACAAAAGTCACTGTTTTCGACCGATCGTTCCTATGGGAGCTATATGATATAGTCACCCGATCTTGATCAAATTTGGCACAGTCGTTTATATGTGTAATTAATATATATATATATATATATATAAGTTAACACCATGAACTCTGCCCACTAACATCAGGCTACCCTGCCCCTCACACAACCTGCCCCTCACACAAACTGCTGGCTCAGCGTGGATTGCTGGCTCAGCAGAAAGGATGGGAAAGCAGAAATACCAACCGCTTGCGCAAGAGCCAGCGGTGACACCGGATGCGCGTGCGACCGTTGGACGGTCATTCGCGCTGCGTCAGCAACTTAGGGCCAGCTAGGGAGCTTTGGCACTTCTGGGCGGTAGCGTTAAGAATTATTCTGGTTGCAACCAGCAAAGAAACAAGAACACTTAATCAGCTAGCTCTAAGATACCAAATATTAAATAAAAGCGATTGTAATGTTTTGTAATTGTCCAGGATCATTATTTGGGTAAATATCATTTGCAATAAATCCTTACGAAATCGTAAGGTGGCTTTCGTATGGTAATGTGAAAGTTAACTGGCGCCCGAGCAGGGACCGCCTCAAAAAAAACCAATCGCGAGTGCCGGTGAAAACATTAAAAGAATAATACAAAACAAAAGTGAAAAAAGATTATGAAAAAATAAAACAAAGCCTCTGGCAGCCGCCTGACAAGACGGAGCTGTAGTGTAATTTTTTTTAAGTTAAAGTGAGTGAAAACTGAATGGCCTCAAAAATATGAAGTGGATGGCTACCGCCTGATAAGCGGGGGGCCCGGGGTTCAAAACCCCGTTGAGGGATAACTATTCATTAAGTAACTCAACTCAGTTACCAGTGGTTGTCAGTGCGGCTTGCCCGAGGGGCACCCGGTTTGTGCAAGTGATTGGTGAATGAGGCGGTCTCTTTTTTTTTTCTCCCTCTCCTTAAGAGAAAAACAAAAGAAATACAAACAAGATAATAAAAATAAAAAAAAGAGAAAAAAAACCAAATAAGAGTGAAAGGTGGAGCTGTTATCCACACACTCAAACCACTGCGGCAGCTATTGGTTGCGAGTGGCAGAATGTTAGAATTTAAGCAAACAAACAAATAAAGAAATGTGAATAAAATAGTTTTAAGAAAATGCTTTGTCGCGATAAGTGAGTATTGGCCGCTGGCTGTGTCTTCCACCGAAAGTGTCCCCTTCAAACGGAGACGTGGAGCCACTCCTACCTAAGTAGGCTCGTAATTGGGCTAAAAAGGAAAAATGGAGCCTCCCCTTACTGACAAAGGGGGACACAGCAACAGGCAGCTCACGCGCACAACAAAAAAAATAAAACGAAATAATACTCGCTCAGCAATAAAGAAAAGAGAATGACAGCAAAAGAAACGGAAGAAAAAATGAACGCGAAAATTAAATACCAACAAATAACAAACAAAAAACTAGCAATGCAGTAATGAAAAATGCAAACTAAAGCAAATTCAAGAATTTTTTTTTTAATGCTGACCCGAGTATATTAGACTTATAAAAAAAAAAGAAAAAAACAAAAACACAACAAAACCCCTACATTGTACTAATTATTTTGAAATTTCGTTAACAGAAAAACGCTGACCCTGTAAGGAGGGACCACCACACAAACCACACCATCATTTCAATAAAACCATACTAACAACAATAACCCAGGTGAGTGAAGAGTGCTCAGATTTAATAAAACTTAAAATCATTCAGTACAATTATTTTGCCAAAAAAATCTATCCCTTCTTTTTTTAAAAAAAAAATATATAAAATAAAATAAAAAAAATAAAAAGAAGTGAATTTTGTGTCATTTTTTTTTTGCTTGTAATTGTTTTACTTGTAAATACTTTATCAATCAACCAACAAAAAAAGTTAATTTGAAAGATATCACACTATTCCATCCTATTCTTTCGTATTGAATTCCAATTTTTCTTTTTCTCCCTCTCAAAAAATGGACGAGATGAAAGTGGCCATTTCCACCCTACTCTCTCAGGTAGCCTCCCTTTCGGAGGAGCTAAGACAGCAAAAAGAAAAGGTGTTAATTTTAGAAGGAAAAAACTCAGAACCCGTAGTCGTAGTGGACAAACCGCTATCCAAAGCCCTAACCGAATTCGACCTAAAGCAGATAGCAACTTTACCAGATTGCGTCAAGGAAATAAGGCCCTTTACGGGAGAAGCTGCCCAGTATCCAACCTGGATCAGGCAAGCTGAATCCATAGTTCGGGATTATGAGGTAGCAAGAGATAAGCTGATATATAGGGCCGTCGTCCTCCACCTGAGGTCGAAGATAGAAGGCAGGGCGGACGAGATGTTGATCTCTAGCGACGTAGCAGATGACGACTGGCCAGAAATCAGGAAGGTCCTTGCCTCGAATTATGAGGACAAAAGGGACATAGGGACTTTAGAATATCAGATGAGTATGCTAGTCCGCGGTGATGGGAACTTGGAGGGATATTATAACAATATCAACAGGCATCTCTCTTTGATCGTAGCAAAACTCAGGAATGCAGGACACGCCAAGGGAGTGCTTGAAGCTCTCATAGGCTCGTACCGCGAAAGAGCCTTACGGGTCTTCATAAGAGGGCTACCCCAAGAAATGGCGGGGTTGATCACTGTAAATCGCCCTAAAACATTGCCGGAGGCATTTTCAATCGCTCAGGAGTTAGATAACGTCATGTACACGAAGAACTTAGCTTCCTCGACCGCTCCCGTTAGGCCACCGTATCAACAACGGGCCGTTTACCGGCAGCAATATCCACCCAATAATTTTTCCCCAAGATTCAACAACCCCGTGACCTATGCAAATCATAGAACCGCGGCCCCACACCAGCCCCCGTCGGTGTCTAGTGGCTTCCGAAGCCAACAAATTACCAGGCCGGCCATCAAAATGGAACCGGCAACCTCAAGCCAGTCCAGGACTCGATTCCCAAACCAGGGAGTGGAAGGGGGCGTCAAGAGAAGCCCCAGCGAGTCAACTAACCCTTTCAAAAAGCACAGTATCTATTCCATGTGGAAGCACCAAACGTGTCCGATCCTAATGGAGTAGACTGCGCCCCAAGGCCTATTGAGGCTCCTCCGAGTAACGAACAGTTGTACGAAGAAATGCCGACGATCGCGGTTAACGAGCGAGATGAGGGTGCAGCCCATGTGGCCCCACCGCACCCCGATGACCTCGTGATCCAAGATCAAATAAATTTTATGGGCATGGCCTCTCAAGCGTACCATACATAGAGTACGAAGATAGGAATGGGGTAGTGCGACAGTTTCTCATTGATACTGGCGCAAACAGAAACTTTATTAGTCGGGAACTATCTGACGGGGCTTCGGCTTTGCAGACCCCATTCCTAGTGCAGTCAGCCGGAGGCCCTATTAAAGTATCCGAACTCGTACCCATGGCTGTCGATAGGTACAATAATTCAATCCACTCCGTCATCGGGAAAAAGCCAGTTGATATTTTCCTAGACAGAACGGCTAGGATAAATTATCAAGGCTTGACGGATTTTAGACGTAACACTTTAGAGGATATAACCGGTCTCTTACAAGCGAAACAGGAGGCGGTTATCCGCAGGCGGAATAAAGGGAAAAAGAAACAAGTTGAATATAAACAAGGGGAGGAAATCTTTGTCAGAAACAAACAGATTAAGGGAAAAGAGAAAAACCTGTTTAACATTGAGGAAGTACAGGAGGATAGAAGGGCCACAGTGAAAACAAAGACGGGCAAGGTATTCCACAAAGCCCATCTGAAATCTAAAGCAAAAGAATGAGTAGATAGGAAATCGCCCCACCTCATCAACCCATTTCCATAAAGGCAACAACATAAAAAAATAATAAAAAACAAAAAACAAAAAAATACAAGTAAAAAAAAAAAAAAGAAGCAGGCAAAAATATATAGAAAGCCAACAAAAATTGAGAAATATTTAAGAATTAAGAAAGCACTCTTCACGAACCAGGTGGAAACCAATACCAATACTTAGCCCTAAGAAAATCAATATTATAAGTATTACTAACTCTCTTCGTCTTCAAGGATGGCAATGGTGATGTTGCAGCAGGCAAGTGCTGCCCATTTCTTCAATTACGACTCTCCGGTAATTCCCCTTCAGCAGGGATACGTCTGGCGGGTTAGCGGCGTGTTTCGGCTGATTCACGTCATAAATCTGCTGGAGTTCCAACAGGCAATCCAAACCACGCGGGAGGAATCCACACTGTTATCCGACCAGCGTACAAGGATGATAGCGGACCACTACTTGGATCAGGCTGAAGAGGATACTGGAAGATTGCTTTCCACACCGGCCCGGAGACCTAGGGCCGTGGAATGGCTCGGTTCAGCATGGAAATGGATTGCTGGCTCCCCAGATGCGGCCGACTGGAATGCGGCTCTGAAGACCCAGGATGGTCTTGTTGCGGGCAATAACCAGCAAGTCCGCATCAACGAAAAGCTTTTCGAGGCTACATATCGGACTCTGGAAGAACTAAATGGGATCATCGGAAAAGTCAACTCGATAGACGGAGACATACACGCTGCCACTGCGACGTTACATAAGGCCATGATTTTGGCAAGGCAAGTCCATGAAGTAACCAGAGCATGCCAATTAGCTAAAACGGGAGCGGTGAACACGGACCTACTAAACGGAAAGGAAGTAGATGATATCCTAAATGAAGTAATGGGACTCCCGTACCAGAACGCGGTCGAGGCCATTGAATTCTCCCGCCCAACGGTCATGTCCAATGGGACCTTCCTGCTCTACGTCCTAGCCATTCCCAAGGTGACCGACAGGAGGTACAAGTTACTTCACCTACTCCCCACAGTCCGTGAGGGTCGCAAAATCGTCTTGGATGCCAACCTGATAGCAGTGGACCCAACCGAAACCTATGAGGTCCTTGGAAATTGCCTCTCCATTGGCAATACAACGGTTTGTCAAGAAGAAAACCTGCACAGGCTAAACGAGGAAGGCTGCATCCCACGGCTCATCAAGGGCGGCAACGCACAATGCCATTACCTAAGGGACGCACAGGAATCGGTTACACTGATGGACGAAAGCACGGTGTTCCTCACTGGCTTTAATGGAACAGTGACCACCTCCTCGGGACAACGAAGACTCCAGGGCTCCTTCATTATCAAACTCCAAAACGAAACAATAACCATCGGAAGGAAGACTTATTCGAGCCGATCTGCTTCTGCCCTTACCGCAATGCCTGCGGTTCTCTCCAACATAACAGCCTTAAGTTACACCCCGACGCTGCAATATGTTCACGAATTTTCTACACAAAATCTAAGAAAACTATACGATGTATCAAGAAAGCTAAAAATATCTTTATTAACAGAAGCCATTGGAACTGCGTGTGTCGGTATCATGTTATACATTGCCTGGAGAAAAATGACGTCCACAAGAGGCCTGGCGATACCAGAAAAGGCCAGTCCGTCGCCTTCACCCTAATCTGCGGGACGCAGATCTCTGGAGGGGGAGGAGTTAACACCATGAACTCTGCCCACTAACATCAGGCTACCCTGCCCCTCACACAACCTGCCCCTCACACAAACTGCTGGCTCAGCGTGGATTGCTGGCTCAGCAGAAAGGATGGGAAAGCAGAAATACCAACCGCTTGCGCAAGAGCCAGCGGTGACACCGGATGCGCGTGCGACCGTTGGACGGTCATTCGCGCTGCGTCAGCAACTTAGGGCCAGCTAGGGAGCTTTGGCACTTCTGGGCGGTAGCGTTAAGAATTATTCTGGTTGCAACCAGCAAAGAAACAAGAACACTTAATCAGCTAGCTCTAAGATACCAAATATTAAATAAAAGCGATTGTAATGTTTTGTAATTGTCCAGGATCATTATTTGGGTAAATATCATTTGCAATAAATCCTTACGAAATCGTAAGGTGGCTTTCGTATGGTAATGTGAAAGTTAACTTATATATAATATCACCAATATTAAATTTCATGACAATAGCTCAGAAAATAACGAAGTTATTAAGAAAAGTCACTGTTCGTTACTTTGCCATTTGTTTGGGAGCTATATGATATAGTGATCCGATCCGGCTGAATCCGAGCTATACAACGCCTGCAGTATATACAAGCCTACATGCAAAATTTCAGCTCTGTAGCTCCAACGGTCTAGGAGGAGTTTGCGTTGATCCAGACGGACGGACAGACGGACGGACGGACGGACGGACGGACGGACGGACATGGCTATTTGAACTCGTCTCGTCGTGCTGATCAAGAATATATATACTTTATATGGTCGGAAATGCTTACTTCTAGGCGTTGCACACTTCTGACCAAAATTAATATACCCTTTTTACAAGGGTATAAAAAGAAATGAAAGCACAAAAACAAAAACACGTATCACAGAGTCGCGGGTAGGCAATAGACGAGAGCGCAAATCAATCAAGAATAGGAAAGAGCGGGAGAGCGCGTCAAATTGAACACTTGCAACAACAATTTGTACGCAAGAGCGCGAGATTTAGTTAAAACGGTAAAGACACAAAAGCAAAAGAGATAAACAAAACAACACCGCTAATGCAAGTATTGTTGTATGTTTTGATTTTATTTAAATTATAAGAACAGATCCCGTGTTAAACAACAATAAAAATACTTGGAATTGAGTTTAGGATTGGGAAACCAAACCAAGGACGAACCAGTTAATATAATTCATTCAGTTATTGCTATGTAGCAATGTTCATTATTTTTGTTGCCACTGAAACCCTTCGTTAGTACATCCACCGCCATAAACTCCGTAGAAATATACTCCACAGAAATATCACCACTTTTATACATCGCTTAAATAAAATGGCACGTCAATGTGTTTTGTGCGAGGGTGGAAACCAAAACCTTTGACCAAATGTTGTGCAAAGAATAAAGATCCGAGTCTTTCAACATGTTCAACATGTCTAAAAAGACATAATTTTGGACATAATAGTTCCTAATGCAGAAAAAAAAACTGCTAGTGAAGGTTTGCCTCGAGGCGAGGAACGTTAACGTCTTGAAATGGCCGTTCCAATCTCATGATTAAAATTACCGACTCTACCCACTTTGTGGACCGAAATCCAAAAAGCTTGGAACGAAATCCGCAGGAGAGATGCATGACTTTAGTAGAAAGCACGAAGATGCTTACCTGTACTAAAAAATGTTCTCTTCTTAGCGAACTTAAACTAGTTAAACCAGTTTATTTTTTGGGGCCAGATGGTCTACCTGGATGTGTACTCAGGTTCTGTGCAAACGCATTATGTAAACCCATTTTAAAATTGTTTCTATTGTCTGTCAAATCATCCTCTTTTCCATCTATTTGGAAGGAGTCGTATATCATTCCTCTGCATAAAAATGGCAAAAAGTTCGAAGCCTCTAACTATAGGGGTATCTCAAAATTGTCCGCTATTCCGAAAGCTTTTCAGAAAATTATAACTTCTCAATTGCAACACTGGGTTGAAAATGCAATTAGCCTTTTTTAAATGATAACGATACGGACTTGCTCGATATTCCGTTGAGGAATAAGTTGTTTTGAAAAAACTCGCAAACATATCGGCAATTGCCTGATCAGTGCTCGCTTTTTTATTTTGAAAAGACAAAAAAGATGACAGAGGTCTTACGTTTAGAATTAACAAAATTATAAAATTGTTTAGGGTCAGAAGAAAACTGAAGCTTACACCGCTGAAGATAATTCTTATAGCATTGTGTATTAAGCATCATGAATTTTGAACGAGCGAGTGTATACAGAGCATAATCTGATGAACGACGTGTTTTTTGAAACTTCTTATAATATCGTGTCTTCACATTTTTCAAATTGGATAGCTCGCGAGAGAACCAGGGAGGTTTGTTAAGCCGCTCCAGCCTACCAAGAGGCAAACAAATATCAAAGAGTGAAATCAGAGTATCATAGAAAAAACGAACAGCCGAGTTCATATCACTACAATTGTACAGATAAGACCAATCGGTAGTAGCAATGTTTTCATTAAGGCTGGCAAAGTCAGTCTTACGAAAGCACCTAGTTAGAGGTAACTCATTTGAACCAAGTAATGGTGAAAGCAAGGGCAAATCAATTTTTAAATTTAATGTAGGATGAAATTTGTCTTCTGGAAGAACAAATGGTTCGATCCTAGAAACCTCACAATAAGAAGAATCCAATACAAAAATAAGATCTAACGATTTTTCATTAGAATTTAAGACAAGATTGACTTGGGATAAAGATAAGCCTAGAAGGCCATCAATAAATTCATGTGACACAGAGGGCAGCAACGTGGTAGATTCATCTGTTAATGACCATGCTAAAGCGGGTAAATTAAAATCACCTACAACTATGAGCTTGTCTTGACTGGAAACTAAAGAGGAGACAAACTGAATTGCCTCTAAATGATTTAAATATACCACCATGTCTGACAATGGTGGAATATAGGAACAAGTAATGAAAGTAATGAAAGCATTAAAAGATTTAAAATTTACTTTAACACCGACAAACTCAATCTCCTGGGTACTAGAAAATTGAATCATTTCAGATGATAAAGCAGCATCAACAGCTATCAGAACGCCACCACCTATGCGAGAAATCCGGTCACGTCTGAATATAGAAAAGTTTGTGGAAAAAACCGATGCATCAGCAATATCAGGTTTTAGCCACGTCTCTGTGACGTCTCTCTACATAGAGATTAGGAAGTTTAGATTTCAGTCCTCTAACGTTCTGGTAACCCAGGTTAAGGGACGAAGCTAGTTTTTTGACACACCAGCAGTATGTTCCTTAACTATTATATGTTTCGGTCAAAAATCTTCTCGACATATAGTGTCGAAGATATTGGCAGAAACACTAATTTTAAAGGACGAAATGTCCCGAAAATTAGAAAATTTAAACTTCTCCACCGCAATATTCGAGACGTTAACTTTCTTCCGAATATAGGCTATTACATCATCAGATGTGAAAACAGGGTCTAGCCTAGAAACAAATATATGTTTCTTTGGTGGTATGCCAACGAGAGGCCGCGGTCCCGAAGCGTCAGCCGCAGCAGTAACGTTGGACAAGTCACCCACTGCAGCAGTCAACTTGTTTACGGGGCCCTCGATACTTTTAGAACTATCGGCAATTTCCATTGGAATGGGTAATTGGTACTGGCAGCAGTAACGTTGGACAAGTCACCCACTGCAGCAGTCAACTTGTTTACGGGGCCCTCGATACTTTTAGAACTATCGGCAATTTCCATTGGAATGGGTAATTGCCCGGACACTACAGTAGGCATCGTTTTTAAGAGATCATTCCCAGGTGATACCGGTAATTCCTTACTAATAGCATTCACAACCGGGCTCTTAAACGATATCAATTGCTGTACATTAGGAGTGGACGGCGCATAAGACCGGGCGGGGACGATAAGAGACGCTGTCGGATCTACAGATACAGAAACACCCCAAGGACTGGTTCTTTTACGTTTCGGAGACTCATTCATAAGCGATAAACTTCTGAACTGAGTCTCCACCGCAGTAAACTCCGCTTGGAGTTTATTAAAACCTGCCCTTAAAGTGTCAAAACTATCTCTAGTCCGCCTCATGAAAGAGCGCATCTCATTCTCGACCTCCCGGCAAGCATCACATCCATATTTTAAGCCACCACCTTTAGCAATAGACTCCTTGATTCTGCCTGTGTAACCTGCACACTTAACGTGAACCGCATTGTCACACAACCAACAAAGAATATAATCATGGGAGTCAACCGCATTAGTGGCAACTATGCAATTATTTTTTGAGCAGACAACCACTTTATCAAAAAGTTAAATTTAATTACAAAAGGAAATACAAAAAAATAAAATATAAAAATTCTAAAGGTAAAAAATCTGTGTATAAGAATATACTGACCAGATCTGACACAAGGGTTAATGTGCAGAGTAAGCCTTCACAACTAAAGAATAACCAGAGGACCGGGCTAACTTCGACCACGTCAAAGTTTGTATACCCTTGCAACTTTTATGGTAACTCTATCCTTACCTATAGTCATCAAAGTGGAAAAATGTTCATGCTAAAAAGGCTAATGTTTGCGAAAGAACGGCCAACAATCTTAGCATAGGAAATAACAAAGATATTGATCAAGGTCACTGTTTTCCACCGATCGTTCCTATGGGAGCTATATGATATAGTTACCCGATCTTTATCAAATTCGGCACAGTCATTAACAGATATATTAAACTAACAAATGTTTAATTTGAAAGCAATCGCGTTTAAAGTAACGAAGTTATTGACAAAAGTCACTGTTTTCGACCGATCGTTCCTATGGGAGCTATATGATATAGTCACCCGATCTTGATCAAATTTGGCACAGTCGTTTATATGTGTAATTAATATATATATATATATATATATATAATATCACCAATATTAAATTTCATGACAATAGCTCAGAAAATAACGAAGTTATTAAGAAAAGTCACTGTTCGTGACTTTGCCATTTGTTTGGGAGCTATATGATATAGTGATCCGATCCGGCTGAATCCGAGATATACAACGCCTGCAGTATATACAAGCCTACATGCAAAATTTCAGCTCTGTAGCTCCAACGGTCTAGGAGGAGTTTGCGTTGATCCAGACGGACGGACAGACGGACGGACGGACGGACGGACGGACGGACGGACGGACGGACATGGCTATTTGAACTCGTCTCGTCGTGCTGATCAAGAATATATATACTTTATATGGTCGGAAATGCTTACTTCTAGGCGTTGCACACTTCTGACCAAAATTAATATACCCTTTTTGCAAGGGTATAAAAAGAAATGAAAGCACAAAAACAAAAACACGTATCACAGAGTCGCGGGTTGGCAATAGACGAGAGCGCAAATCAATCAAGAATAGGAAAGAGCGGGAGAGCGCGTCAAATTGAACACTTGCAACAACAATTTGTACGCAAGAGCGCGAGATTTAGTTAAAACGGTAAAGACACAAAAGCAAAAGAGATAAACAAAACAACACCGCTAATGCAAGTATTGTTGTATGTTTTGATTTTATTTAAATTATAAGAACAGATCCCGTGTTAAACAACAATAAAAATACTTGGAATTGAGTTTAGGATTGGGAAACCAAACCAAGGACGAACCAGTTAATATAATTCATTCAGTTATTGCTATGTAGCAATGTTCATTATTTTTGTTGCCACTGAAACCCTTCGTTAGTACATCCACCGCCATAAACTCCGTAGAAATATACTCCACAGAAATATCACCACTTTTATACATCGCTTAAATAAAATGGCACGTCAATGTGTTTTGTGCGAGGGTGGAAACCAAAACCTTTGACCAAATGTTGTGCGAAGAATAAAGATCCGAGTCTTTCAACATGTTCAACATGTCTAAAAAGACATAATTTTGGACATAATAGTTCCTAATGCAGAAAAAAAAACTGCTAGTGAAGGTTTGCCTCGAGGCGAGGAACGTTAACGTCTTGAAATGGCCGTTCCAATCTCATGATTAAAATTACCGACTCTACCCACTTTGTGGACCGAAATCCAAAAAGCTTGGAACGAAATCCGCAGGAGAGATGCATGACTTTAGTAGAAAGCACGAAGATGCTTACCTGTACTAAAAAATGTAGGATACCCGGCTAAAGATTAGGTAGTACTAGTAGTTGTTTTGTTATTTTCAATAAACACTTCAATATTTTTAACCTACTGCATCTTTTAATTGCTTGCCTGTTGGCGAATGTACTCGCTTTTACCTACTTAGAGGCCTTTTGCATCAAAAGAAAGATAGGGAAACAGCTGGGTTGTTGAAATCACGTCTATCTCATTTTTATCCGATTTTTATGAACAATATTTCATTGGACGGGAAATTTAATTCATTATCTTTCATAGTTCAAGTGTAGTTGTACTTTAAAAATATCAAAGAAGCTAACTTCGGCTGTACAAAAGTTTATATACAAATGCACAGTCCAAATATCATTTCCATTTCTTGTTTTTCTTTTTCCCTATCGCCGTTTACAGTTTATGTAGCGTTGCGTCTATGTGTGTGTGCGTGTGCTCTGATGATTCGAGCAATGATGTAGTTGACTGCTAGCAGCGCTTGAGCAGAGCCGATTTATATTGCCTGTAACTTGTGTTCTATTTATCCGATCTGATTAAAATTTCGGTATCTGATGTTTTGTATTTTCTGCAACTTTATAATATAGTGGTCCGATCCTGAAACTTATCATACTTTATCTTAAACGGATTATAAGTAGCTCAAATATCAAGTTTCACCCTGTTTAAAAATAAACATCGTGTTCATCAGAAACCGCTTCACCAAATCAGATGTACTAAAGAATATATAATACAACTGTTCTTTTGTCACAAAAAAGCTAACCTAGCATATGAATAGAATTACAAACAGCCACACACGTTGTGAAAAAACATTTGTAATTCTAAACTAATTCAAAAGATCACAACGGCCGGATGTCAAGTGGTCGACGCCGTGCCCAAAATAGTAATGATTTTCCAACCACCGAATACGTGGTGGTACTAGAATAAGATCTTTTAAGAACAATTGTTACCTCCTAGAGCCTAAGATTCCCTATATAAACTCCGTACTTTTGTAAATAAAATCAGTTCATATTTTGAATTCAACGAATAAAGATTGGGTTGTTTTCCTTCTCCCTGGAATTCCTATTCAACCCCAATAGCTCTGAAGACGGCCCACTATAGTGAACTAGTTTTTCAAGAACTTTATGGGTTTGGAAACGTCTTTGCGTTACAAACAAATCTTATAATACCTTTTGCAAGGGTACTTACCAAAGTATTTTTTATGTGGTATAGTTATTCATATGTAGCACAAGGAACAATACCCAGAAACGGTGCAAAATATCTTTATTTTGGGCAGGGAAAAAAAACATTAATGCATTAAGTAAAGTTGCGAAGCAACTCTTTTTCCATAACCAATAAAGAGGGTTTATTGTTTAAAGTATTTTGTTGCATGGTTTTTATATTGATTTCTAATCTTTTAGGGTTGTTTATTCGTCATTTTCAGAATATTAAATTTAGTTTTTCTGTTGCTCTTGTTATATGATATTTCAGAAAACTTAATTTTTTGACGTACCTCACTTTACATCAAAAAATCTTTTTTGGGAGAATCAGATTTTTTTCAAAAATTTTTCATTTACATACTACATTAACATTTAAAAATTATTTACATATGTTTTCTAACACTATATAACCACAAAATCGCTTTCGAGTGTGAACAAAATGTATTTTGTCTATATTTTTTATACCATGCACCATAGGGTAAAATGGTATATTAAAGTCGTAATGTATGTAACAGGCAGAAGGAAGCTTTCCGACCCTATAAAATATATATATGTATTCTTAATCAACATCAACAGCCGAGACGATTTAGCCATGTCCGTCCGTCCGTTTGAACACCTAGATCTCGGAGACTATAAGAGCTACAGCCACCAAATTTGGTACGTATATTCGTGTAGAATGAACAGTTATCGAGTTTATTTCAAAATAAACGCCACGCCCCCTACCGCTCCCGCAAATTTAATAAAACTGGTATACCATGCACCAGGCGAAGACGAAATGTACAGTATCATCATAGCGTATGCTATCTCGCTCACCCTTACAGTTACACGTGCACTATAACGCTACCAATAGCCAACGGCCAACTCCAGCTTTTTGCACCGCCTAGTTTTAATATTTTATTTATTTATTTATTAAGAGCTAACTTACAATTAAAATTATACGTTAGCTTGTGTTTTTTTTTTTTTGCTATGGCAGCATATGTACATATTTACAGAGTACAGAGTAGCGAGCTTTATTTGGGGTTTGAATATATTGTGTGTGTTGTGCTATTGACCTAAATATAAATATACAGGCTACAAGAGACACGTACTATACAAGTACCGAAAGGTTTCCGCGCAACTCGGAACGTGTTGCTGTGATTCTAAATGGCAAAACTTTATTTTTATATGTTTTTAGATTTTTCAAACAAAATAAGAGAGATAAACACTTTTAAAAGGATTGTGTTTTTTAAATATTCTAGGATTTTCAGTATGTCAGGAGGTGTGGGGTTTGAGAGCGTAGGGATAGAAACAGCCCAGAATACGCGCCGTGGGAGCAAGTGGAGGAATATGAGCCACCGGCACAAGCCTGAGCCAGCACGGCATCCAACTTTGTTTTGTATGGTGGACATTATGTCGGAAGCCAGCGATGCGGATGAGTTGGCCGTGGCTGAGGAAGATGAGGCTGATGGAGAAGACAGACCACCTCCAGGCGAGCCGGGGAGCACTGGCCAGTCAGAGAGAGAAATGGTGAACGCTGTGCTGAGCGATCCGCGGTGGCAACAACAATGGATGTGCTGGTGGTGGCAACAGCAGATGCAACAACAAGAGGAAGCGGAACGCCAGCGGTTGCAGTGGGAGGGGGTGCAGCAGAAGGAAAAGCAATTGGCCCAAACCAGGCAGAGGCAGGCGTTGGTAATAGAACGCGAACAACAACAACAACAACAACCTATGGAACAGCAACGAGAACAAAACCTCGAATGCCCGTGTGTGTGGCCACGGCCGGCAGTAAGACGACAAATCTCGGCACTCAAGGGGCATATGGCAGAGAGGAGGCCTTAAATGGTACGCCAAATATCATGCCCGGTGTCACAGGGGCACGGGAGGAGTGGCCGGTGAGTGTGGCCGAAATGATAAAAGAACTACTACAACAAGGAGAGCCGAGGAGAGTTACAATAGTATGGGCGGGTCAGGTTAGGTATAGAATTAGGATATCGCAGGGATCGGTAAGGGTTTTTAGGAAAAAAAGGATATAATAAGAAGGAAAATTAGGCTAAGAAATAGTTAGTAAGGAAAAGACGCATACAAGTAAAGGGGGTATAATAATAATGGAAAAGATGCCCGAATCCGCCACCAGAAACGAAAAGATACTAAGTAATCGCCAACAAGATAAGATGCCAAACGGCCAATAAAATATGCGAGTTGAGTCCGAAAAAAAGGAAACACATACATGGGAACAAAAAAAAATGTTTTTTTTAAAGAAAAGGCAACCTAAAGCCAAAACCCATCCATGAAACCCGCAGAAATGGAAATAATAGGTATATATCCACTCGAGGAGACAAAAATGAAACAAACACAGGATACAAGGGACAGGGGAAGGCAAATCCACTCCGAAGAAGGAGAGGAGTGTGAAAGGAACATACCAGTTGATGTTCCACACAACAAAGAAGGAAGGAGAAGAAGGAGAGGAGTGTGGGAGGAACATACCAGTTGATGTTCCATACAACAAACCAAATCCGATACAAGCTGCGAATACAAGATACACGGAGGAAGATACAGCCAAGACACAAACTATCGAAGCTACGATCAAAACTTAAGATATACGGTCAAGCATAGTTATGGCGGATCGAACCAAATCAAAGCATACGAGTAACGGTCAAAGACAATTATGGCCGGTCAAACCACACGCAACCGCTGTCGATTTCGTCGAAACAGGAAGATGCGTGGGAGGCGCTACATAAGAAATCGGCTGCAGCCAAACGAAAGCGTGAGTGAGATGAAGCTTGAGCGCATATTCACAAACAAAAATGGCATTGGCCTAAGCATAGAACACAAGAGCGCAGAGTGGAAGAGACTATAAGAGAAACGCATGCACTGGTCTAGCATGCGTGTGGCCTATGGAGCAATAAATGTGAGAGAATACACCCACACCACATGTACACTGTGTGTGTACGTCAGCGAGAGAGAGTACTGGTGGCCAATGCAGGTGCTCTCTGCCTTCGCTACGCATGCAAACCAAAAGAAGTTGGATTCTAAGAAACCGAAACCCGAGAAGCAGGAGAGAGTAAAAGTGAGGGCCAAGCAAGCCCACGAGACGGGTGCGGGGGTGCATGGTGCGCGATATGAAACTAAGTGAGGGCTATGCTTGTGAATCGGGGAGTAGGGGGAAGGAAATAAGTGCACGCGAGGCGAAGCAACGAGAATGCGAGACGCGAGAACGTCAGCGGACGGCTTGTGGGAGCATGAGGGGAATATTCAAGGCTAAGAGGGAGGGATAAGCATTAAGGAAGCCCTCTATCTATTGGATAGAATTTGCGCATTAGATTACGATACAATTATGTTAATAATCATTTACTAAGAATGATCATGTTAACTAATTTAAAACAATAGATTAGTTAAGTATAGCAAATATATATATATAAGTTCCAGTGTGAGTGAGAGGGCAAAGCTGGTATGACGAGTGGATCAGAGGCAGCGACGGGCGACGGCAGCGTCGACAGAGGAGAGAAAGCGTCAAAATTCAACGGAAGAAGCTGGGCGGGCGGCAATAGGCAGTAGGCGCCGCAAATGAAAAAGAAAGTGACGGATGCCCGCATAGCGACAGAGACGCTATGAAGGCAAGGCAGAGAGACAAGTACAAGAAACGGATGGGCGCGCAACCATAAAGAAAGTAGACACATCTGCGCCAAGCGTTTGCGGGACTTTTACCACGCATAGCAACAAGGGAATGCGTGGGTGAAAGCAGTGGACCGATGGAAAAGTACCAGCTGTATAGCGGTATTACATCAACCAATTCCTGAGCCCATAGGAACTGCTGATATAAAAGCAACACAAATCAAGGAAATCATCAAGTCGTCAAGACGTGATCAAGCAACAAAGTTCTTAAGGCCTTACGAGTAACCTTAAAAGCTTATCAAGTGAAAACAAGTCCTTTGAAAAGGATCTAGATAAAAGTCTAAGAACTGAGAAGGCCTTACGAGGAACCTTACAAGTTTGTCAGACAACAATAAGTTTTCAGAACAGGACTAAACACACCGTACTCAAGCATTTGCACATAGAGAAACATCAAGCGGCTCCAGGCCACTCCGTAGTTTATTGGAATGCCCGATGGTATATCCTACTGCACGAATTCTATATACCCTGAAGATTACCAATACTGTGGAAAATCCTGCCGCAAAGTCACGGTCACGGGATTTATCCTGGTGGCAAGAGAGCGCGCAAAGACCATCTCAAAGAAGCAACAAAAGGGTGCTGAGGTGGAAATAACATCCCTAGAGGATCAGGATACGCCAGAGAACGCAAACGAAAGGTCACAGGATTCATCCGAGGGCCAATCGAAGTCATTGGTCTACAGTAACAAGCCGGCGACGATTGGTGAGCTCAGAGCCAATATTGAACGCGAAATTGCTGAAATT
Organism: Drosophila willistoni; assembly: GCF_018902025.1. Taxonomy (NCBI): domain Eukaryota; kingdom Metazoa; phylum Arthropoda; class Insecta; order Diptera; family Drosophilidae; genus Drosophila; species Drosophila willistoni. Next base: position 10,600,364 of record NW_025814047.1, read on the forward strand.
TCGGTTGATTTATGCAAAAGAGTGGTCGAAAATTGGGTTTAACGTTTGGACTTCGTAAAACATGCACGCGGTGGTCATGCAAAAAAAATCGAATTACATACTTAAATGTATATGTTCAAAATCGATAATAAAAAAAAAATTAGTTTAAAAAGTGAAACCGTTTGTGTTTTATTCAAAAAAAAAATTGAAGCGCTCTTACTGAAAAACACTTTATGTATATTTGTATGTTTGTTTTTGCAAATTTCTGCCCTGTATATTTGTGGAGATGTATTTTTTTTCCAGTTACTAAGTGATGTATCAATGTTTATTAGTGTGGTGTTCCAGGGTGGTGAAGTTTGTTGCCAAAGTGTTTTTCGTTGGCAAGTAATGTTCTGTAATTTGCTAGAGTTGCGGTTTTGTTTTTTTTTTTTTTGGTGGTCGATATGTTTTAAGTACAAAGATACAATATTGATTTTAAACAAATAGCTGATTTGGAAACTTCAGTAGTACTAGATGACCCAACTCAATTAATGGCTGATGAAGCCATATCACAAACAGATCAAGAAGAAGCATCAGTGAGTGATGACTAATTGAACGAATTAACAATAATGTTAAAACAGAAACGGTACGCTAACTGCTAAACTAAAAAACCACCACAGAGAAACAAAACAGCAAGCCAATACGTCCAGGAGGTTGAATAGTTTACTGAATTTCTGGAAGGGACCGTTTCTGTTTTAACATTATTGGACAAAATAATTACCGTGGCGGAGGTAATTACTATAATAACGATTATAGGAATAACAATAATACAAGCCGATATAGTGGAAGCTCACGAAAAAAAAACGGAGGAAGGGATGATTCCAACCGAGGTAATTCCAATAACGTATATGGTGTACTAATTACCCGAAGTAATTTGAAAAACCAATAAGTCCCTACAGATATTCAGGTGAAACTGTGAATGTATACACCTACAATTTTAGCCTTAGTAGTTTCATCAGAAATAAAAATGAAAATACAGGCAAAATGTTCACTGTTTTGTTGGATACTGATGCACCCATATCAAAAATAAAAGAAAAAGCAGATAAATTTGAACATATAGATAGACTTTAAATACAATTGAAATATCAGGAATCGGTGAAGGTTCAATTATTTCAAAAGGACTTACCCCTTATAGAACTCCAGCAAAATAAATTCAAATTCCACACAACTTCCACATAGTAAATGAATATTTTCCGAAGGTATCTTAGGACTAGACTAGATTTCAGTGAACCAAACGATTCACTTCAACGATTCAGCCGGAGCGGACCACTATATCATATAGCTCCCATACAAATGGCATTGTCATGAACAGTCACGTTTCTCAATAACTTCGTTATTTTCCGAGCTATTGTCGTGAAATTTAATATGAGTGAGTTTGATACACCTATAAATGACTGTGCCAAATTTGATAATAGATCGGGTGACTGTATTATGTAGCTGCCATACGCACAATCGATCGAAAACAGTGACTTTTGTTAATAACTTCGTTACTTTTTACGAAAATGTCAAAAAAATGTATATTTCTCAGAATGTAATGGGTAAGATGGTGACGGCGAGTAATCTGATGAGGATTATGATCCCAGATCCAGACGTGTGGGAGGCGGCCAGCGCCTTCGCCGTGCGCGTAATGATCCGATCCAACTGCGAAACCCTCTGGCAGGAGAACACTTCGTACGCGCACAGGCAGACGGAAAATGTGTCTACAGCTGCTACCTGCCCCCCCAAGCTTGAACCATGAAACCTTCGGTAGAGCGCTCGACGAGATGGTCAACGCTCATGTTCACGCAGCCCCCTCGTCATTGCAGGGGACTTCAACGCATGGGCCCTTGAATGGGGGAGCGCGTCTACGAATGCGAGAGGACGCTCGCTACTTGAAGCCTTTGCATCGCTGGATGTAGTCGTTTTAAACAGAGGGTCACGTCACATCATAGACCTCACCTTCGTCAGCGGCGGGCTATCCAGGGATTCATCATGGAGCGTTGGTGAAGTCTACACTGGCAGCGACCACGAGGCGATCTTATTCTCCCTAGACGCCACTTAACCCCGTCGGCCGGCGCTATACAAGAGCGACACTCTGGACGTAACAGCCTTTTCCGTCTGTGCGAGGCGGCAGCACACGAGTGGACCCAGAGCACAGCTCAGCAGATGGCAGACCAGCTTTCTAGCATTCTAGCTGCATCGTGCAACGCGAGCATGGCGGTAAGGGGGGACTTCAGCTACTGGTTTTCTGGTGGAAAAGCTGAATCGGAGATATACGTAGGGGATGCCTCGCCTCTAGGCGGCGTTATCAGAGAGCAAGGAAACGAGGATTGGAAATATGGCCGCAATTATGAGCAGCCTATACCACACATAGGAAGGAGCTCAAAAAGGCTATATATGAGGGGAAGCGGGAAGTGTACCTCAGTCTCTGCGACACGGCTGACCAGGACCCTTGGGGCAAGGCGTACAAGATTTTGGTCAAGCGAGTCTACGCTAACAGATTCTCTTCTCTTACTGAAGCCAGCGAGTTGGAACGCATTGTCCGCGATCTCTTCCCCCAGTGTGTGGACTCCCTAAGCTGTAGGCGTGTAGAACATGTTGTTTCCCCCTACCACGTTTCAGTCACCACCGATAAAGTGCTTACGGTAGCCAGGTCGCTGAAACAAAACAAGGTCCCGGGTCCGGATGCCATTCCGGATTCGGTGGGAAAGGTGCTGGTAAGCCTCATCAGCGCCAGACTGAGCGAGGCGATCAACGCAGGATTCGGCCTGTCCGCAAATCAGTATGGTTTCCGCAAGGCAATGTCCACTATAGACGCGATCAGCAGAGTAGTGAGCATAGCGTCTGATGCTATTAAGGTCTCTCGCTGGAAAGGAGGTGCGAAGCAATACTGCCTGTATCTGATGTGAAGAATGCTTTCAACACGGCGGATTGGGGTTGTGTACTGGATGCTGCCAGAAATTTTGGGGTCCCATCGTACCTGTACGAAGTGATATGGAGCTTCTTTTCTGGGAAAAAGCTGATGTATGCTGCGTCGTCTGGACCCGTTCAACGGTGGGACTAGTTCTAGCGGCGCACAAGACGAAAGCGGTGCTAATCAGCAGCCGAAAGCTAGTGGAAAGAGCCACCGTGACAATCGACGGCATCGAGGCAATTCGCTACCGAGGAGTGTGGCTCGAAACAAAATTGTGCTTCCGAGAGCACCTAGTGGCGCTATAGCAGAAGGCAGCAGAATCTGGTAGAGCACTCGCCAGGATTATGCTCAACACAAGAGGGCCCAAGCAGGAACGGAGACTGCTGCTGATGAGTGTGGTCAAATCACAAATGCTGCACGCAGCCCAGATCTGGGCATCGGCCATGGAGGTTGAAAGCTACCGTCGCCTCATCCGCTTTTAGGACTGCTTCGGAGGATGCAGCCCTAGTGATCGCCGGCATGGTGCCCATCGACATCTTGGCAGCAGAAGCTCGGGTCATCGCAGAGGCCACCAGTAGAGGCATCCCGAAGCGTGTCGCCAAAGCGAACGCTAGAAGGCGCAGTTTGAGCAAATGGCAGGACCGATGGGACGCGGCATTAACCGGTAGATGGACGGATAGCCTCATCCCCAATAATGCGTCCTGGGTCGGAAGGAAACACGGGCAGGTGAACTTCTACCTCACGCAGGTGTTGAGCGGACACGGCTGCTTCCGCCAATACCACAATAGGTTTGGCCATGATCACTCTCCAACGTGTCCAGCATGTCCTGAAGGCGCAATTGAGGTCGCCCACCACGTTGTCTTCAGTTGCGGACGCTTTGTCCTGAATAGACAGCGGGTCGAGCGGGAGATTGTTCATGCCCTAACTGAGACCAGCTTGGTACCCAGCATGCTGGAAAGCAAGGCTAACTGGGCAGCGGTGAGCGCCTACATTTGAGTCATCATGCGTGAGCTTAGGAGACTGGATCGGGAAAGAGCCGGTTCAGCATAAAAGAGGCCATAACCATGGCGAAGCAATTCCCACGAGGACGTCCCCTAGGATCAAGCTATATCTACACCTATTTAGTCAATAAAAGAATAAAAAAAAAAAAAAAAATACACACACAAAGTTTTCTTCTCACCGAGTACGGTCGCGCAGTCCGAGTCGTTCCGAAATTTCGTCCAAATAAAGGAGCTTTCTGCGATTTGTGAATATACACATTTGTTAATTAGAGTCACCTAGGTGTGGTGCTACGTACCAAACTACCCGCGGGCCGAATCGGGACCACAGCTTCACCAGGTTTATCTTCGCTGCTGGTGCCCCGCTCTGCACAGGGGCGGCCAGACAGGGGGTTAAGTTCCTTTTCCCGCCTCTCATTTGCATCATTCTTTTGTGGGTGTGGGTGAGGCAGTTTAGAAATTTCTCCCGCTTGATAACGGCTCAGAAATTTTCCCCTGCCAATATGGTTGATTAACGAGGATATTGGCAATGTGTTGAGCGCTAAGTTCGAAACTCGCGAACTCACAGATATTACAAGGCTGGAAATATTGGACCTAGATAACGAGACAACTGTAGAAGAGATAGTAGCAGCCTTTTCTACAGAGTTGAAAATCGATCTGGGGCCGGCGCTATTATCACAGACTGTGGGTGAGTCCAGCCATTATAAGCGAAGCATTTAAGGCCAGAACTGGAAACAACTGGTCCTGCAGTATTTCAGGAAAGGCAGCGATCTGAGCTTGCGGAACGCCATCACTATTGCTGAGTTCACTGCTTAATAAGGAACATTATGTCAGGGCAAACATAATTGGGTACTGGGTCTATAGGTGCTATTTGCCACCTAGTCTGAACATTCAAATCATTTTTGATGCCTTAGAAGATCTTGCGGCAGATGCACGTACCCACAGTCCAGTTATTATAGCTGGCGATTTTAACGCCTGGGCTGTTAAACGGGGCAGCAATTTGACCGATGCCAAAGGAAGAGCGCTTTTAGAGGCATTCGCAACGCTCGATAAAGCTCTACTTAACGTTGGATCCCAAAATACCTTCAATAGAGCGGGACTTGGTTTAGCAATAGACCTGTTTTTCCTCAGTGATAGTCTTTATAGGTCAACTAGCTGGGCAATAGCGAATGTATACACTGCAAGTGACCATGAAGCCATAAACTTTTCTGTCGGGGAAACAAAGCTTGAACCCGCAAGATTTCCTAGTATCGATAAAGCCTAAAAGTCCGAAACGTTGAACGTGCAGTCATTCTCAGCATTAATTGAGAGAGCCCAATTCTCGCAGAGCTCGGCTGGCGTGATGGCCGATCAGCTCTTTATATAAAGAATTACAGAAGACATCATCAACCTGTATTCTGGTGGAGCATCGAAATTGGTGACATCCGAAGGAAATGTTGAACACTGTGTACGATGGACTTCTAAGGCTCAGTATGCCACAAGGGTGCGAAGTTGTGGGATATGCACACCACGTCGCACTTGTAGTTCTTTCAAAAGAGCTGCATACCGTCGAAGAAGCTGCAAACACGGCATTGGTTCGAATTACAGACTGGCTGCGCTCAGTAAGCCTGACGCTGGCTGCCCACAACACCGAGGCGGTGCTAGTCTCCAGCAGGAAAAAGGTCGAAACTGCAAAAATAAAGGTAGAAGGTAGTACCATCGAATCAAACACGATACCCCGGTGTATGAATAGATATACGGCTATCATTCCGTGAGCACCTCATGCACCTTCAGCTTAAGGCTTCAGAGTTGATGCATCATGCTAAAAAGAAGAGGACCCAAACAAGAGAGATGAGCGTGACCAGATCAATTATTCTTTATGCAGCACCAATATGGGCGCACGCCATGACTGTTGCGAGCTATACCAGAGGAATTAGATCAACATATCGCCTTTGCGCTCTACGAGTTTGCAGCGCATTCCGTATAGTCTCGGATGATGCAGCATTTGTAATGGTAGGAATGGCGCCAATTGATCTGCTCGTGAAGGAACAGGCAGCCGTCGCAAACGAAATGACCAGAGGAGTAAGTAAAAATAAGGCTCGGGTGGCGGTCAAAAACGAAACCCAAACACTTTGGGAATCTCGCTGGGACCAATCTGAGAAGGGCAGATGGACGCGAAAATACCTACACAGGTCAACGCATTTGTAGGCATAGTTATGCGCAGCCTGCCTGTAGCTGAACGCCAAAGATCGGGCGCACTTTAAATTCTGCTAACACCTTTGTGAAGCACTGCCTCTACGCCGTTCCACAAAGGACAGCAGGTTTAAAGCCTATCCCATTTATATGTTTCTTGTTAATATTTGGTAAACGATGTACTATTGTATATAGCATAATTAAATTATTAAATAGAAATAAAAAAAAAAAAAAAAAAACACACAAAATTTAAAATTGGCGATGACGCCGGGCAAGTGAGTATAAGGGGCCTGCGCAAGTCCTTCAGAGGCAAACAGATGGCTATTTTAAGCATGCCGCGTACTATAGCAGCCACACTACAAAGAGAAGGCTTTATAGAAGTTGGCAGGAACGTGTGTCCGATTCGCGAGAGGCATGTTTAAAAAGGATGCTACAAGTGCCTATGATTCGGACACAAAGTAGAAAATTGCACTAGTGCGAAAGACCGCACTAACTGGTGTCTTAGATGCGGACACACCGAGCACAAAGCAGCCACGTGGAACAATAAGCTAGTTTGCCAGTTTGCAATACACTGGTAAGCGCCGTTGCCCACTGGTAAGCACAGGTGAACAAGTCTCCAGCAAGAAATGATGAAGATTTTACAACAAAATCTAAGATCTATTGGCGCAAACTATTTGCGAGCTAAATGTGGATGTGGCAGTACTAAGCGAGCGTTACAAGACTCAAACTGGATGTGTTTGGGCTGGAGATAAAATATGTAAGGCATTCATATGGGCCTGTAGTAACAGAGCGCTGGCCGCAGAGACTCTACTTCTCTGACGGTTATGTGTGCGCAAAACTAGGTGATATTTGGCTATACAGCTGCTACCTACCACCTAGCCTCAGTTTGGAAGAGTTTGAATGTAGACTCGACAACCTCGCTGCGCACGCAAGGTGTAAAAGAAAAGTCATTATTGTTGGAGATTTTAGTGGATGGTCCCACGAATGGAAGTAACTCAACAAATGCACGAGGACGCAGCCTGCTGATGCATTAAATCCAGAAGTTTTCGCATCATCACTAGTGATCCCAGAACTAGCTGGAGATGCCAACAAGCATGCAAAAATGAATTTGGAATCTGTAGGTGCGGGTTGCGATTGCAGCATGCCCATCCGCAGGGCTCATAGCAGGCACCATCCTCATGTATATAACCAATAATATCGCCGAGGCCAGGAAAAGATGCCTGCACGCAAGGCGCGTCTATCAAAGAGCGCGGAGCAGTATCAGCTCTTCACATCTCGGGGATGAATTTGCAAATAGACGCCGCGAACTAAAACGCGCGAGCAAACGCCGTTGTTTCCTGCAATTATGCGATGAAGCGTCGGACGACATTTGGGGCATGGCGTATAAAATGGCCGTTAAAAGGATGAAAGCCGTCAGACCCGCTACACCAAGCGAGGGCCACATGGCGAATAGAGTGCAAACGCTCTTTCCAGATATGTCATATATGGCTCCCAGGGAAATGCTGCATATCGATCACACTGATCACATAAGTGTCAGCACAGATAAGTTGCTAGCGGCTGTTGCGCAAATGCATGACCATAAAGCCCCCGGTCCGGACGTGATTCCAAACCAAGCGCTCAATCTAGCAGTGCGCCTCCAGCCAGAAAAGTTCACCCAGGTGTACTCCAAATGCTTTGAGGAATGCATTTTCACAAACATTTGGAAAGAACAAGACCTTGTGCTCATACCAAAGCCAAACAAACCTCAGGATATCCCGTCTGAATACAGACCACTATGCATGCTAGACTCAGCAGCTAAACTGCTAGAAAAACTAATCTGCACGAGACTGGAGAGTGCGATTGCTATAGCTGGTAATCTCTCGACGATGCAATTCGGTTTTCGCAAGGCCAAATCAATAACACACGCATTGGCAACAGTTGTTGAAATAGCGAGAAAATCAATTAAAGGACAGCGATGGAAAAACGGTGGTAAAAAATACTGTTTAGTAACCACACTTGATGTGAAGAACGACTTCAACACAGCTAACTCCACGTGCCGATCCCGCTCATTGTCTTAATAAAGGATTATTTCCGAAATCGCAAGCTACGATATAGCACAAGGAGTGGCGATCGAGTCCATGAAGTACGAGGTGGAGTTCCACAGCGCTCGGTACTTGGCCCGATACTGTGGAATGCTATGTATGATCGGTTTCGCAGATGACGTGGCTCTCGTAGTGGTGGCAAAGCAGCTCTCAGAAGCAGAAGAAAAGACGGCCACATCGATTGGCATATCAAAACAGAACAACAAAACAGAATAGAACTTGCAGATCAAAAACGGAAGCAGTTCTTATCAGCAGCAGAAAACCGGTATAGCAGGCAAAAACTGTGCTAGACACATGCACAATCCACTCAACTAGAGCAATGAGGTACTTAGGAGTTTTCTTTGATACACGCCTGTATTTCAGAGAACACCTGGTGCACGCGAGTGCAAGAGCGGCAGAATTGGGAAGATACTTGAGCCGAATCATGCTCAATACAAGAGGCCCGGGACAATCACAACGATTACTCTTGATGAACGTCGTGTGGTAGACCATGCTTTAAGGCGCGCTGTATGGGCGGAAGCGATGCAGACGAAGTCGTAAAGACGAGGATTAGAGGCAACGTACCGTCTTGGAGCGCTTCGCGTATACCGTGGTTTCCGAACAATTTCGGATGACGCGGCTCTCGTAATGTTAAGTATGGTCCCAATAGACTTACTTGCTAAAAAAGCGCAAAACATTTTTAGAAGTCGTCAGAGTGCGGAATTGTCACCTTCAGCCAGAAGGGAGGCAACTGCAGAAGCCAGGCGATCAAGCCTAGCAGAGTGGCAATCACACAAAAGGGCAGATGGACCTTTAAGCTTATCCCGGTAATACACACATGGGTTAACAGGCGACATGGCGAAATCACTTTCGAATTGACCCAGCTCCTTAGCGGCCATGGTCATACCTGTTCCGATTTGGACACGAGTCCAGTGCGATGTGCACCCTGTGTAGACAAAGCGCACAAACCGACTGGCAAGCCCAATCGCATAGAGGCTGAGACGGTGGCTTTTCCCAGTAATAGCCCAGGAGCGGCTGGAACACCGGCAATGGAGCCGGGAGACTACCGCCTCTACAAAAGTTGGCTCCAATGTGGCGGAGTTAGATGAGCTGGGCTCGCTTATCTGGGAAATGGACACCATGTTCAACGAAGGAGACGATGGCAAAAAACCAATTCGCCACATAAATCTCGGCACTAAGAATGCAATAGTGCGAATGAAGGAGCTGCACGAAACGCTGTGCCACATAATGTTGGGCAGCAAATCGGTGGTAAAGGCGGCAAAGAGCAAAATCGCTACCCAAACGTTGCCTCTGAATGCTAGACAGCCCAGAAATGATGCGAAAAAGCTAGATTTGGCAGGAAACATCCCCAAACGACAGAGACAAGACGCGATTGCCCAGAGCTATACCCCCTCCAAATCGACAGCGAGCAATGGCGCAGAACACATCACGCGGCAATCCGGAGCCAGGTACTTTGCAGAAAGCCATCACGTCAGAGCCGCAGACAGCCCATGGAGCTGCGGAATGGCAGACTGTCTCACGAAAGAGAGTGAGCAAGCCATCTTTGAGGAAAGCCAGGCCGGAGATTATCCTAATAAAGGCGAAAGAGGGTTGCACTTATGCCGAAATCCTGAGTCTAGTTACCAGAAGCCCAGACGGCAAGCTCGACGACGTCAAAAATAACGTCAAAAGAACGAGAAAAACGGCTACGGGGGATCTACTTCTCGAGCTTAAGGGGGGGTGGAAAGGCAAATAGCAAGAAACTGACTGAAGATTTGAGCCAAGTACTGGGCCATCAAGCTTCAGTACGAGGAGTTGGAGCCGATGCGTGGCTTGAAATGCGCAACCTCGACCACTTAGCGACGGAAGAGGAAATAAAAACGGCAATTAAACTGAAAATTGGAGATGACTGGAGATCCATCTGGCCATCCTGAGTGAGCCGTACAGGATGCTGTCTACTAACTCCTATGCTGGAATTGCGGATCAAATGGCCCGCCTTTGCAGCACATTACAGCATCCAAATGCTTCGTACGGGCGCTTATCGGAGACGTGTGGGTCTACAGATGCTACATGGCACCTAGCCTCTCATTACACGAGTTCGAATCGGCAGTAGATCAACTCGCTATGGATGCCAGAGGTAAGAGCAGGGTCATAATTGGTGGTGAATTTAATTCTTGGTCAACGCAGAAGGCAGTCTAATACAAGAGGCCGTACTCTGCTGGAGGCATTGCACAGTGGTTGGGCTTGTATGGAGCGAGCGGCCAAAAATACTTCTAGTGGAGATAAAATTCTGAAATTTTTTCCGAAATTCTATAAAAATACAGTAATTGTTAAAATATATATAAATCTTCCGTAAGTAAGCCCCTTCTGATATGCCACCCATGGCCATGGCCCCAAATCCCCATTTTTAAAAAAGTTGAATATATTTCAAATTTGTTGTAATATATTATGCTAAGTATGATTAAATATAAAATACTATTCTAACAAATCAAAAACAGATTTATTTAAAATTGATTTTTTGTTTTGGGTAACTTTCGCTGTTCTGTAATAAAAGGATCTGACGTCAGCAATAGTCGATTAAATAAATCTTCATTTGTTGCCTGACGAGAAATCTTGCGGGTATGTTGCAGACGATATTTTTTAATGTCCTTATTCCTTGACTCAGTAGCTTCTTCTGACAACTCTCCAATAGAAAGTAAAGCATTTTCTATTATGTATGGGCCGTGAATTAACCGGTCTCGGAACACCACTTATCAAATATGAACTTACGACTCAATTCACATTCAAAAAAATATCCTGTACAAAAATTTAAAATAATACAAATTTAAAATAAAAATACAACATAAAAACAATCAAAAAGAACAAATAGAAACTCAGACATCAATCACAAAAACATTCAGCATAACGCAGAAAAGAGACGAAGACGATAATCACAACACACAGCACAAGAATGCACAGTTAGACAGACGAAAAAGACACCGAAAACGTCGAAGTCGCATAATTCTAGGAAAGATTGCGCGGCAACTTGCAAAAACTAGCAGCTAAATTTTACATATTATAATCTTTAAATTTGGACAAATTTATTGAAGTCAATTTGATTGTGAGCTACGATTAGCTTCATAACTAAAAGCTTAAGTGAAATTTAAGTATACACACGAATTAGTAAAGAAATTGAACATATATTACATTAATATTTACAAATAAAAGTAACTTGCAGAGAACATAAAAATAATTTTAAATAATAGCTAATACCTTCATTAACAACATTCAAAACTTCCATTGTTATTTATTTAATTTTAAGTTTTCTGTTCTCTTTGTTGTACTCACGCTGCAAAACGAGTAACATTTCATGCTTTGTGTTGAACAGTTATTTTTGAAGAGAACAGCTGGCACAGTGTCAAAAAAACAGCTGATTAAAAAAGTTTGATCTATTTTGAAATAGAGTTGCCACATTTTAAGCAAAAAATTTAACTTTTTTTTTTTTTTTTTTGGCCTATGGGGCAGACCACTGTGTAAAAAAGTTTGATCTATTTTGAAATAGAGTTGCCACATTTTAAGCAAAAAATTTAACTTTTTTTTTTTTTTTTTTGGCCTATGGATTGTGCATTGGCAACGTTGGATCTGGTAGTACTGAACTCTGGCTCGGAGCACACTTTCCAGAGAGACGTAATCGACGTAACATTTGCGAGCAGCCAGTTGGCCCAGCAAGCCGAATGGAAACATTGCAGCCATTTCACAGAGAGTGATCACTTGGCCATAATGTGCACAATCGGCAGAAATCCAGCTAACAACGCAATTCACTGGTGACGCAAACAATTGTGCCAAACTGCTGATAGACGCGATTTCAACAGCGTGCGATGCCAGAATGGCGACCTGTAGGGGCCACACTAAACAGAAGCCAGAAGCCAATACCAAAGATCACGCGGCAGGGGTGATTTCGTCAGCCTACAGTTAGAATTCCTTATGGAATGGAACTGCGACATGCCATTAAGGAAAGCAAAAACAAATGTTTTTTCGAACTGTGCGACGCCGCCAAAAACGACGTTTGGGGCCGGGCATACAAAGTTGCAATGAGAAAATTTAGAGCTGCCAAACCAGCTACACCAAGGGAATTTCAAATGCAGATGATAGTGGAAACATTGTTTCCAGCCACTTCAGTAGTAGCACCAAGAACGGCCCTACACAGCGTAGCACCAGATGCTTGCAACATCAGTCCGGAAGGGTGTACTCCAAGTAGCCGTCGAAATTGATGACCACAAGGCTCCATGTCCCGACTCAATACCAAATAAAGCACTTAAATTGGCTGCGCGGCTCCACCCCGCTAAATTCGCAGAGGTGTTCAACAAATGTTTGGCAGAAGGCGTGTTTCTTGCCATTTGGAAACTTCAGAACCTTGTGCTACTCCCAAAGGCAAACAAGCAGAAGATCCATCTGCATATCGGCCGATCTGCCTTTTGGAGTCGTCAGGAACGACATTCGAAAAGTTAAGAGCGCTCCGTGTAGAAGCAACCATCTAACGGTCTGGGGATCTGTCTCCAATGCAGTTTGGCTTTAGGAAGGCCAAATCAACAATTGACACCTTAACAACAGTCGTCGACGTTGCTAGCAAAGCCATCGAGGGACAACGGTGGAAAGGTGGCAGTAAAAAATACTCCGTGTAGAAGCAACCATCTAACGGTCTGGCGATCTGTCTCCAATGCAGTTTGGCTTTAGGAAGGCTAAATCAACAATTGACACCTTAACAACAGTCGTCGACGTTGCTAGCAAAGCCATCGAGGGACAACGGTGGAAAGGTGGCAGTAAAAAATACTGTCTGGTGACCACACTCGACGTAAAGAATGCGTTTAACTCGGCGAATTGGAGCAGGATTCTGCACGCTCTGCGTTCATTTGATATGAAGTACCTGGCAATTTAATTATCCTAGTGGAGGATTATTTTAGAAACTGCATACTGCGATATAACACACAAGGCGGCTCCAAACTGCATTTAGTGCAAGGAGGTGAGGGCCATAAAATACCTGTGAGTAATGCTGGACACTCGACTCAGTTTTAGAGAGCACATTGGGCGAGCTATAAATCGCATCCTGCTAAACAACTGGGCCGAAGACAAATGCTACGGCTACTGCAAGCGTCTGTATGCTATATGGTGCATCTATATGGACATCCGCCCTGGAGCAACCAACATATCGGCGCGGGATGGAGACAACATACCGACTGACAGCGATTCGGGTATGATGTGGCTTCCGAACTGTCTCGGACGAAGCGGCTTTGGTCATAGCTGGCATGACTCCAATTGATCTGCTAGCACGCGAAGCAAAGTTCATGTTTAATAGGAAGCAAACCGGGGCATGGACGCAGGCGGCAAAAAGCGAAACAAAAGCATTTGAATTTTTGAATTCTTGCAACATTGAAAAGCAACAAGATACGTAGAAGGGGGATTTTTGCGGGACATTCCATGGGGAATTGCTTCGCCAAAACCTGGAGCCCTTTAGGTATGGCCATTTCGCTCACGCTCTGCCTTTCTTAGACTGTTTCCCACGAAGCCTGTAAATCTGTTCACTGCTTCCCATGCCGCCGCGTCTGCCAGCATTATGGGAACCAGCACAGCGCCGACAATTTCCTCCAGAAGCCGCCGTTGAGTGGTTAATCGCCCACATGCGAAAAGGATATGCTCCGCGTCCTCTACCAGTCCTTCGCCACACGTCAAGCAGTAAGGCTTAGTCTCATGTCCGAATCTATGCAGATAGGACCTGAAACAGCCGTGTCTTGTTAAGAACTGTGTCAGATGGAAGGACACTTGTCCATGCTTCCTTTCCATCCATGGCCTGATCTTGGGGATAAGGGTGTAGGTCCACCTCCCCTTGCTGGACGAGTCCCACCGCTCTTGCCAAGTGGCGAAGCTCTGTGACGTTGCGTCGTTGCTAGCTGACCGTTATTGTGTGCCGCGCTTTGTTGCGTCCGCGATGTCGCTGGCCTCGACCGCAAGCAGGTTGATGGGAATCATGCCTGCAACAACCAGTGCAGCATCCTCAGAGACCGTTCTAAAGCCGCTGCAGACCCTCAGCGCGCATTGGCGGTAGGAAGCGGTGATGCCCCTACTGTACGCCGTGATCTGAATGGCGTTAGCCCAGATTTCTGCCGCAAACAAAATGACCGATTTTATCACGCTCATCAGCAAATGTCTCCGATCCTGTTTTGGTCCTCTCGTGTTTAGAATTACCCTTGATAACGCATGGCCTGCGCTGGCTGCTCTCCTTTGTACTCTCTCCAGATGCTCTCTGAAGCATAGAAGATTGTCTAGCCATACACCCAGACACCCGGATGGCCCGCTTTGAGGTGATTGTGGAGCCATCTACTTGCACTGAGGCATGCTCAATTGTTTTTCTACTGCTTATTAGTACCGCCTCCGAGACTGCTGATTCTGCGTTTCCCAGCTCCTTGGCAACAACCACAATAGCCGCGTCGTCAGCATATCCGAAGGATTCGCAGCCTGGCGGGAGTGAAAGACGCAGCACTCCGTCGTACATCAGGTTCCATAGAAGCGAACCCAAGACTGAGCGGACCCATTTCGACTCTTGGGGCCATCCGAGGTGCCGTATCTCAGGGTCCTCTGCCTGAAGAAGCTCTGAACGATGACCAAGAGATACGGAGGGGCGCCGAAATTCTGGATGACACTCAGAATGCAGCTTCAATCCGCAGTGTTGAATGCGTTCTTAACGTCAAGCGTGACGACCAAAAAGGACTGTTTGGAGCCTCCTTTCCATCTTGTACCCTCGATGCCGCTGCTGGCGATGCCGACCACATATCGGTCTATAGGATGGCGAGACATCTGTTGGCTTCCCCGGGTTTGGCAGAAGCGCCAACTTCTGGATCTTCCATTGGTCGGGAAAAATTGCCTCTGTGAGGCAGCGATTGAAGTCGGCTACGAAGACATCTGGTCTTAGAGACAAGGCCAGTTTTACGGCGCGGTTTGGAATCCGGTCCGGGCCGGGTGCCTTGCCAAGTTGGAGCGATTTGGCCGCCGCCAGGACTTCATCAGACGAGATCCCATCAATGGTGTGGAATACCGGAACTGGGTGTTGGGCTATGCTTGGGTGGACGGGACGGTTGGAAAGAGACCGTCGACAATTTGTGTGACGTCTTCAGCGCCAGATGGGATGGACCGGTTTGCATGGATCCGCTTGACAACTGTTTTGTCTCCTTTTCCCCATGGGTCATGCTCTGCGGAGTCGCACAGCTGCAGGTAAACTTCCCTTTTCGCGGAGAGGATCGCCTTCTTGAGGGACCTTTTAGCTAACTTGTAATCGACGTGGAAGAGTGTCCAGTCCGAGTCCATGGGCTTCCTTGCTCGTTGGTATTTCCGTAGTGCGGCCATACAGGATCTCCTCAGGTCTCCGGCTTGTGGTGGCCTCTAAAGGCTCTGGATTGAACCATAGTTGCCGTGCTGGCGGCTACCATCATACTGCAAACTTCGTTTGCCATTTCTTGCGCCGTGGCTGTTGTGAGACTTTGCCGGGACAGCATTGAAGAGAACGCCTGGGGGTCCAGCGAGTCTTCTCTGAAGGGCAGTCGTGGGTCTGTGTGACCTTGCGTCGGTCGTCAGTTCGTCTAGCGCCTTGCAGAAGTCTGTGAGGCACAGACTGGGCGGCAAATAGCAGCTGTACAGCAATATCCCGTTGACCTGTGCCCTGACGAAGTGCTCACCAACTAGCCTGGTAAGGAGCTGCGTGGGCGCGTTGCCACATGACCAGATGGCGGCCTTGCCTGACGCGCTATACGTTTAATTGGGTAAGATTTTCCTGTAAAAGGTTCGCTGATTACAGCCGCATCAGATTTGGTCTCTCGCACCCTTTGCTTAGCTCATAGGCGGCCTCGCAATGGTTTAGGTCGAGACGACTTCATTGGCAAGGCCTGCATTTTTGAGGGGCACCGCTGACTACCTGCTATGTGTTTACGCTCGGTAATCCCTCTTGACTCGTATATACAGCAATTGAAATGCAATTGAAAATTTTTCCACAGGGCGGATTTGAACTTGGTGCTTTCGCTTCCAAGGCAGAGAACTTGTCTTGGGGCCCACAGACCGAGTTCACAGCTGTAGGGCTGAAACACGGCTATATACCTTGGAGTCCCCCAAAAGTATACCGCACTTTGCATGATCGCGTTACAAGCTTTAACACTTAGCTTAAAAGCTTTCAACGAAATCTACGGGATTGGCAGGTGACAATATCGGGGCTTTTAAGCCCGGGTTGGCAGTGCACAGCTGGTACCTGCACCACGAGTCAGCAATCCAGCTCTTTAAAAAAAGTGGGAGAAAAAACAAATGTGTGTGTATATTGAAAAAAAAGAAGACCCAAATTAGGAAGAATTTTTGTTGGAGTTATCGATGATTGATGGGATGCGACCACCCCACTACCACACACGCGTGCGCGCGAGAGGCGGGAAGAGCAACAACCCCTCACCCCCCTGATCGGATGACCACAGCCGGTCCCATCAGGCTTTAAGCACAATCGCGACTGTATGGCAGGCGATCCGGGAAAACCGTGAGTAGGCCTGCGTAGCCAACACCGTCTCACACCGTCCGCTTTACTTGGCAGAGCGTACACGACCCGCAAAAGACCCGGATTTTGACGGAGCGACGAGCCAGCGTCGTTCCTCTAGGTTGCGCTGGGTGTTTGATCTGTTTCTACAAAGGGTAGATGGACCCATAGGCTGATCCCTAACTTAACGGATTGGCTTTCCAGAAAAAATGGCGAGGTAACGTTTGAGCTAACCCTAATTCTGAGCGGCCATGGCTGTTTCAGTCATACCTTTACCGTTGTGGTAAAGAAAGCAGCCCCGAATGCACGCTATGTCGTAATGACACGATCGAGGACCCGGAACATGTCCAATTCAATTGTCCAAGATTTTCCTCAGGGAGAATCTAGGACGGACGCCAAGAGTTGATAACTTGGTCCTAGAAATGACTGAGAGTCACGAGAAGTGGTCCGCGGTCTGCATATACACAGCAAATGCCATGGGCACGCTGCGCCGACTGGAACACCTAAGAAACTCAGGAGGGGCATAATAGGCCCGTCATCGTCCTGCGAAGCTATACCCCACGGCCGTTTTTTCTTCTCTAAATTCAACTACTTCCCTGTTCTATCCTTCCTGTTGTTATTTAAATCTATCGTTAATTGTTGTTCTTTTTCTAAAATAAACGATTAAAAAAAAAACAGTCGAAGTAAGCTTCTTTGATATTTTTCTTTCGTTTTCTTCATTAGGGCATAAGGTGAAAGCAGAACAGTATATATTTACTTACCTAACATACACAAAGAGTAACAAATATTGATATTCATCCATGCCAAGTCACCCAGATACCCAAGAACAACCATACCAACTGTCTGGGCTATGCCTATGGACGATATTAATACAGCACTTACGTTTACTTCATAATCATATTGTTTCAAGTAGTCGGGCAAATAAAGATATGGTATGATGAACCTAAAAACAAATTTATAAAATATCAATGAAAATAGATATTATGTAAATATAAAGGGAATCAAAAAATCGATATCGATAGTCAACTTAAAAGAAACTTTAAAGTGTCACAGAAATTTATTGAAGCAGTTTTCAAATATTCTTCCATTTCAATTTTTTTTTTTTTTTTTTGTTAAGTATATTTAAAATCTATCCAGACTTGTACAATGATTAAATTCGATGAAAAACATATAAAAAACATTACATTAGCCAAAGCACACTCAAAAACCAAACCATCAGAAGGGTTCAATAAAGTACTGTTGTAGGTAACTTCGATTATTTTTAGATCGAAGTGCGTTGAAGCGGTCGCTAAAAATTTAAGTCAAACATTGCATTTAAGCCGGCTCGAAGTCAATCTTAAAAAAAGAAATGATGAATGAAAAAAATTGTCGAAGCCTTCAATATCAAAGTCCACATTTTTGTGCATACCGCCACCAGTGCAAGCCAAGCAAAGACAAACTAAATTCTAACTGTTTTTCATTGAATGAGATAGAGTAAAAAACCAATGGGGCGTAGAGCAAGTCTTGCTACTGGCCCACCACCGCAACATTTCCCATCCCGTAATTCACCAGCGTTTGCGCTTCGCACTTGTACGTCGCTCCCACGTCGACCACGTTTACTTTGGGCCAGTTATTATGTTTAGTTGCATCGTTAACAATGATCATCAGGTCACCTACTGATATCAGCTTGAGCTGCCGTTGGAACCATTTCGTGCACCTACGATCTCACGTAGGCCACTAGGACTGCATTTTAAAAAATTGTTCGGCGGTAATGCTTCCGATTTGGCGCTGTCTAAAGGCAGATACAGTCGCGTGCAAAAGTGAGTGCATGTTTGCAAGTTTCGAACTGAATATTGCACAGGATTCTTAATTTCGATGTCAGTGAAACAAAATTTTTATACCATACACCCATAGGGTGAAATGGTATATTAAAGTCGCCAAAATGTATGTAACAGGCAGAAGGAAGCTTTTCCGACCCTATAAAATATATATATTCTTGATCAGCATCAACAGCCGAGATGATCTAGCCATGTCCGTCCGTCCGTATGTATGTGTAAAAACCTAGATCTCGGAGACAATAAGAGCTACAGCCACAACAATTTGGTAGGTAGTCTCGTGTAGTATGCACAGCTATCTAGTTTGTTTCAAAATTTTGCCACGCCTCCTACCGCCCCGCAAATTAAATAAAACCGATTTTCTCTCTCTCCGTTGCACCTTGACATATCGACGAGACTCCGACACTCACATGCTTGGACGCGCTTGAGTGACTTGACTGGTCTACTTGAAGCACAGTTCTTCGGCCGGGCTATCTAGTCCTAACTCGTCTGCCAGAGTTCCGTTAACTACATACGTTAACTGCATACGGCAACGACCCTGGACACATCAGCTTTCCTCGACCGGCATCCCGAGCCGCTCCTCTCTGAGCGAACCGGCATGTAATCGTCTGCCGCGGTCGCTCTCACAAAGGAAGCTTCTGGAAGATTCCGTTCCAATCCATGACTTACAGAAGTATTCATTCAAAGAATTAATATTTCAGGATAATGACAAGTAGTCTGTCCACGTGGGCTAGCTACAAAAAAAGCTCACGAGATCGAACATATGTATATCCCGAGTGCCTCTAACCAAATAATTAAACGCTGGTATTTTGTGTGATATTGGGCTTTATTCAATCCCCCAAATTTGCTGGGCAAATCGATCGGTTAGATCAGTTGGAGAAAAAAATCTTAATATCAATGTTTATTCAAATTTCTTACATATTACATTTGTGATTTTCCTTACCTGCGCCTTGCCATCAGTAGAAGCAAAGAAAAACTAAATCCTCACTGTTTTTCTTCGAATGAGAGAGAGTAAAAAACCAGGGGCGCGTCGGGCAAGCCTTGCTCTCGCCTAGCCTGTCAGTTAAGCCCGGACTGCAACACCGAAGTTTATACAACACTGCAGTCGTTCGACATCTGTCACTTTTAAATTCGCTATGTCAACCGGCTATTGCCAATAATTGGTTCAGGTAAGTATTAAGTATTAAGTCCTAAGAACCAAAGGTGACCTGAATTTAAATTTTCAAATAATTTGGAATCGACAGATTTTTATTTTTAGGTGTCACTGCTATTTTTTTATAACAGCTCAAAATGCCTTTTTCTTTACTATCTTGCTCAGTTCCGAAAAGGGGGGATTTATTGTTCAGTCCAAAATGATTGTAATTTTATTGTAAATAAATATAGATTATGAATTTAAAAAATATTGGTGCATTTATGGTCTTTTTAATATGATTAATCAACTTTGAAGACCCTGAAGTCAAAGCATTACGGCTCTGTTATTTTTTTGAAAACAACTGTATGTATCATTATGTGCAGGTCGTTTTTGGGAAGAAAATTTGATTAAAACCTCTTGAATATACATTTAGATAAAACTTACGACTAGAACTAGAAATTATGCTAGTATATTTATGTATATGAGGATACGTTAAATACAAACATCTCTTATCAAAGTTAATATGGAGATGTTCTAGTCTCAAATCTACTTGTTCAACATTTAGCGATTACACTGTGATAGTTTTTTTCAAAAAAAAAAAAAGACATGGCAAAATTCGATAGTTTCACCCTATTTCGGGTCCTGCGAATCGAACTGCATCATTAGTTTTTTAAGTTATCACGATGGTTTCATACAACATTTTTTCGTGAAGTTTTTCATCAAAGTTGCCGTTTTTTCGAAAAGGGTGTTCTTTTCATTTGCTTCTAACTTCTAAAATATTAATTTTTTACAAACTTCCTTCAGTAACGTTTCTTAGAATTAAAAGAGCTACAAATGTTGGGAAGACATCTAGCCTCTAAGTCCGTCCGTTCCCGAGCTTTGGGACAAAATGTAAAAAAACGAATCTTGACCCAATTTTTTTTATGTTTTCTTTCTCGCATTTTGCTAATATTGAAAATTTTCCATTCGAATCTGGCTCAATGCTCAATGCTATGCTCAATGGCAGCAGAAAAAACACCAGACCTATCTAATTTACGGTTTATAATATAACCATTTAATCAAATTGAATTTTTTCCCCCTCCCTGCAAAATTCGGTACTTGTCCGTCCCTCTGCCTACAAGTTGCGAGCTCGAGATCGCGACCTTTTTCCCCCTCCCCGCAAAATTCGGTACTTGTCCGTCCCTCTGCCTACAAGTTGCGAGCTCGAGATCGCGACCTTTTTCCCCCTCCCCCGTCTAATTAAAAACTGCTACTTTACGGAGGAATGAGCATACGGTTCCATTGTTTTCTTCGAATATCTGATGGAGTCTTTATTAAAAAGACTTTCCTTGTTTTATCGTTGGCAAGCTCGTTTGCCAGGTTATTAGAGTGCTGTAGTAACTTGTCATGGTGTCTCTCCGCCATTTTGTTGGCGATCGAAGCAATGTAAGGAATGTCCAGATCGCTGTGTAATGTGCTTTCCCGTACGTACCAGGGTGCCCCTGTCATGGTTCGCAAGGCCATATTTTGCTTGACTTGGAGGCGTTTTATTTGGCTGTGTGATGATGTCCCCCAAATTTGTATGCCATAGCGCCATGTGGGTACAATTACTGCCTTATACAAGACCAATTTGCATCTCAGGCTTAAGCCGCTTTTATAATGCAGACACCAGTTTAGTTTGTTCATTCTGTATTTGTGCTTCTTTACTACTATAGATATGTGGGGTTTCCATGTTAGTCTTCCATTTACCAGATATGTCGCTTGCCTTGTTTGTGGAATTGGGAGTCCTTCGTAAAATACTTCTGGGGAGTTTTCTCTACGTAGCGTAAATGTAATGCTTTGGGATATATTTGTGATAACTCCGATTCTCCAATGTCTGGGCCATTCTTGGAACTCGTTTAGATAATCTTGAAGCAGTGTCGTCGGCAAATGTTGCCGAGAGAATGTCTGTTTCGATTGTACTAAGTTCATCGATGGTGTATAAGACCGGCCCAAGATACACCGGCATTCACACTGCTTTGAAGAGTGATTGGGAGACAATTGACTGGAGTTTTGTGAGGAGTCCCGTATGCCACACGCGGTAGAATGTCGGTCTCTAAAACCAAATTGATGGTTTGGTAATATGACTTGGCTATTCAGCTCAGCCAATATCCTCGTTAAAAGTATTCTTTCGAATATTTTAGAGAGGATTGGCAGAAGACTGATTGGGCGGTATGATACAATATTTATTTATTTATTTATTTATAATGTGAAGGGGCAGTGATTGTAAATTAAAGCCAATCTTCTTACTAGCTATGGCTACTAGGCCTTAAGCTAATGATACAATAGCTTCGACAGGTTTACCTGATTTTGGAATCATTTTGATTTTAGCGTGCTTCCAGGATTTCGAGAAATACGAGATATTTAGCATGGCATTGTAGGCCTTAGCGCTTTCATAGTTGCTGTGACTTTTTAGCGGACATTGACGATACTATGCGCAGTACGTTCAAGTGGCCCCTACGACACCAGGACAAAGCCTGTTACGCGCGAGCCCAAGCAGATAACTGCTCACCTCCCACACGACCGACCGCGGGGTGCAGCCGTATAACGCACAGCACGAATCGCCTGGACAAATACACAATGGAAAAAACCGACAAACAAATAATACTATAGCTTTCTATTAACTAAATGGGATATGAACGCGAATTGACATTGCGATCCCAGCTTAAGCTACGAAGAGCAAATATCTGATCTGGTGCGACTCATATTGAGGTGACCAAATGCAAGATCCATACTCTAAAATAGGACGGACACGCGAAGTAAAAAGAACTTTAGTTGTATAGGGGTCTTTTGATTTTGATCTTCTTTTGATCATCTTTTAATGAAACCCAGAACACTCATGGCCTTTGCGACCGTGGTGGAAATATGTGTTAAAATTTAACTTATGGTCCATAGGTACGCCCAAATCATTCATATAATTTAGACGTTCTAAGGGACAGTTGTTTAAATATTAAGTTACCAGTTAAGGAGAGTTACGAAAAAAAATCATTACCTTACATTTGGTAGTGTTAAGATTTAGTAGATTAAACTAGCACCAGGAATGAAAGTTTTTAAGATCAGCCGACTAAATGAATCTGTATCTTTATAAGTAAGTCAAAGCTTGACATCGTCAGCATACATAAGCACACGCGAATGAACAATGACTGATGGAAGATCGTTAATAAATAGTGTGAAGAGCAGAGGGCCAAGATGACTACCTTGAGGTACACAAGAAGTCACAGGAATGGAATTGGAAAAAGAAGACTTAAAAAGTACCTTCTTTTTTCTATTTGTTAAATATTCTCGAACCCAAGAAAGGAATAGGGGTGGAAACCCAATGTCGCTCAGCTTACAAAGTAATAGGGTATGATTAACGGAATCAAAGGCTTTGCTGAAGTCAGTGTATATGACATCAGTTTGTTTACCATTTGTGAACCCCTTGAAAATTATAGATGTAGATTCTAAGAGGTTAGTGGTTGTAGATCTACGTTTCACAAACCCATGTTGGGTTGGCGAAGTAATAGAGCTGCAAAAATGTTGCAATTGAAAAGTTATAATTTTCTCAAAAGCTACAGAATAGCGGACAATTTTGAGATACCCCTATAGTTAGAGGCTTCGAACTTTTTGCCATTTTTATGCAGAGGAATGATAAACGACTCCTTCCAAATAGAAGAAAAAGAGGAAAATTCGAAAGACAATAGAAACAATTTTAAAATTTACATAATGCGTTTGCACAGAACCTGAGTACACATCCAGGAAGACCATCTGGCCTTTCATCAATCACTGGGTTGAAAATGCAATTAGCCTTTTTTAAATGATAACGATACGGACTTGCTCGATATTCCGTTGAGGAATAAGTTGTTTTATAAAAACTCGCAAACATATCGGCAATTGCCTGATCAGTACTCGCTTTTTTATTTTGGAAAGACAAAAAAGATGGGTGCACAGAGGTCTTACGTTTAGAATTAACAAAAAAACGAACAGCAGAGTTCATATCTCTACAATTGTACAGATAAGACCAATCGGTAGTAATAATGTTTTCATTAGACTGGCAAAGTAAGTCTTACGAAAGCACCTAGTTAGAGTTAACTCATTGGAACCAAGTAATGGTGAAAGCAAGGGCAGATCAATTTTTAAATTTAATGTAGGATGAAATTTGTCTTCTGGAAGAACAAATGGTTCGATCCTAGAAACATAACAATAAAAAGAATCCAATACAAAAAAAATGATCTAACTATTTTCTATTAGAATTTAAGACAGGATTGACTTGGGAGGCTCATCTTTAGCCTAGAAGGCCATCAATAAAGTCATGTGACATAGAGGGCAGCAACATGAAACATTCATCTGTTGGTGACCATGCTAAAGCGGGGTAAATTAAAATGCCCTACACTTCTTCTCTTCTCTTCTTCTTATCCATCCTGGAGGAGAGCCAACGTCAAACCGCTCCCTTTATAGGGTGTTGTAGTGGAGGTTGCCTCTTAAGAATTTTCGTTTTCGAGCTTTCCAACTGCAGTAGGAAGCCCCGCTAGTAACATCTGCGTCTTCAAACAGTTTTTCAAAGTGTTCAGCTCTAGCTTCAGTTCAGTTGTACAGTTTTCTTCTGGTTCCTTTGGATCACGTACCTCTGCAGAAATTGCAAAATTAATATTTGGCCTTGGTAAGGTTTGTGTGCGGGGTCTTGCCTGTGATGCAGCATTAGTTATCATTTCAAACAAACTTTGAGTTGCAAATTCAATATCCTTTCTGCTGGTAATTTATATTTCAGAATGAACTGAGTCTCTTAGCACCCTTTTAAATGTTTCAATATTTGTTCCTCTAGGCAATAATTGAAATCTTGGTGCTTCTATAACTGGCTCCTTGTGAAGTTGATCCATAAGTACCAAATGATCAGAAACTAAGTCATTAACTTAAGTGATTTTTAGTCTTTGTGGCGAGATGCCTTTGTAAATGCTGAAATCAATGGCGGTTTGGCTATGCGATAAAATCCTGGAAAAGTGAGTCGGAGCTCCAGAACAGAGAATTTCATAGCGGACAAGGTAAACGGATTTGTAATACTCTATTTCCTCGTAGCTTTTGTTGCCCTAGTGGTAGTGTGTGGCGTTCCTGTCTCCTGCGAGAATGAATTTGTTGCATATTTTGGCTAGAACATTTATAAATTGAGCCTTGTCAATAGAAGAGTGAGGTGGACAGTTGATTGCAACAAGCTCCAAATTACCTCTTGATGTATCTACGCGAATAAGGGATAGCTGAATTTCGCAATTAATTATTGGAAGTAACTGAATGTGTTTAATTGAATTTTTGATAAGTATGGAAGCCCCACAATTTCTATTGGATTGGTTGTTATGAGCATTATAGTGTGTGTATCCCAAGAATTTTATTTCTTTCCGGTGAAGGACCTCCAGCAGCTCTTGATGTTTGCTGAGCAAACCATTAACGTTCCAAAAAACAATTTTGAGCATTATTTAACGGTGAATTTTTTTTATCTTTGCTTTTTTTATCTGCTGCTGTATGGCAAGAAGTTGCTTAATAACTTCGCTTTTGGCGTTAGTTGGATCACTCGGTTGTTTTGAACGATGAGAGTGATTCTGGGTGACTCCACCAGTGACTTAAGAGTACGAGTCCTGTGTTCCAGCTGTTCTGACCAACTGGTATGAGAATTGGCTTTGGTTTTTGCGGGAGACTGGACTTATAGAGCAGTTGGTATCCCTCACAACCTTTGTAGTTAGTCGTGTGGTTACCCTTAGAGTTGCCGCATTTTGAAGTTTCCTTTTTCTTTTTTGGGCATTCTGTAGACGGATGCTTTCCGACGCATTTTACACATTTGAACTTGCGATTACAGTTGTCATAACATCGGTGGCACTGGACAAGGTCGTTGAAGCGTCTAGGCAGTTCAATCGTGATGCGGTGTCTACAGAGTACTTTTATTTGCATTGCCCCCTTATTGTTTTCTTTGGGCTCAAGGTCTACAAAGAATGGGTTCAACGCAGTTTTATCAACTTTACTTTTAGAATTATATATGATTCTGGCTTCATGACCAAGTTCGTGAAATTGACCACGTATATCATTTATTGGTGTTGTAGGATGAAGACCCCTGAACACAAGCCTTAATAGTTTATCTTCTTTAACCCTCTACCGCATACAAAGCCATATATGGCTTCTCACTTTCAATTATTTTTATTTTTGTGTAAAACGGTACTTAGGTTTACCGTTTGTTATCAGTTATTCTCTTTGCACTATTTTCTGTTGGAATTCGATGTTCATAGGTTTTTTGTGTTGCCTTATCGCAAGTTTCAATCAGTTTTGTGCAAGCGTCTCAAGCAGATGAACGAAAGTGAATTTTGCTAAATTTAAAACTTAATTTGCTCTACTAAAACACACTTTTGTGGCTGAAAAGTATTTTTTTTTTGTAAAGAATATAAAGTTTTCTTTTATAAAAATAAATAATTTGAGCATAGGTAAGCATCACAAGTACTAATTCACGCAAAAAACTGCGGAAGCCATATATGGCTCTACATGCAGTAACGCGTGCATGATATATATATTCTATGTACATATGGAATTTTTTTCAGAAATGAATGCACAATCATTTTACGGTACTTTGCAATACGTGGATGATATCGATAATCCGCTTTTAAGTGAAGACGACAACACAGCCGATTCTGAAGACGAAGTTGTTGAAAATAAAAAATTCCTAGAGGAAGATGTTTATATTTCGGAGACCGATGAGAGTAGTTCCGATTGTGAAAGGCCGTGCACTTCGAAAGCAAAGCCAAAGCCAATGTCAAAAAGGACAAGAGCACCGATATGGAAAACAGGTCACTTGCCACCGTATTCGGATGAGAACTTTCCATTTGAAGGAAATATCAGTCTTCCAACTTGTATCAGTGAACTAGAGTCACCGGCAGACTTTTTTAATTTTTTTTTAACAACGATCTGATGAATTTTTTGGTTGATCAGTCAAATCTATATGCACTCCAAGTTGATATAAATAGGCCCGCTAATATTACTCGAAATGAAGTAGAGCAATTTATCGGCATGGTCATATACATGTCGTTAGTGCAATTACCATCTTCAAGACTCTATTGGAATACGACTCTTGGTCAAGAATTTATACATGGCACCATGAGTTGCAACAGATGGGAAACTATAAAACGTTTTCTTCACTTCAACAATAATGACGATATGAAGTTGGCAGGTGAAGCCGGGTTTGACAAGCTATTCAAGATTCGACCGGTGCTAGACAAAATCCGTAATCAATTACTGCTCGTACCTAAGGAAGAACATTTGGTGGTAGATGAGCAAATTATTCCTACGAAGTGCCGTCACCACTTAAAACAGTATAATCCAGCAAAGCCTCACAAATGGGGCTTCAAAAATTTTGTTTTGAGTGGAGTATCAGGCTTTGGCTATGATTTTGATATATTTGCGGGAGCCCAAAGTGATACATATCCGGACGGGGCCCCTAATTTGGGAGTAAGCGGAAATGTTGTATCAAGATTATCGGCAACCATACCAAAAGGAAAAAACTACAAACTATTTTTCGACAATTGGTTCACTAGTCCCAAACTTCAAGTCTACCTTATGGAAAATGGCATATTGGCTTTGGGTACGGTAAGGATTAATCGAGTACCTAATTCAAAGAAAGCCATATATGGCTTAATTTTTTTTTCCCCAAACTATGCCACCCAAAGAAAAAAAAAGGCCAAATATATATTATCTTTACCTAAATAAACACATATTTACATAAAAAAAATTTTTTTCTTTATTCTTTCTTTGGTCATGCAGTAGAGGGTTAAGTTGGTAAGTGTGGAATTCGCATGAATATGATTTTAGCTTGTTAATTACTTTTCGGTAGGAGTCACTATCGACGCAATGGACTCTGACTCTGTTTGTCGAGGATTTCAAGGAACATTGTTGGCTACGCTATTCTACTTTATTTGAAAATTTACAATGTTTACTACGTTACGAATAACAATTGGACGAATTTTTTGATGCTTGTTGCTTTCCTTATTGCTAGTATTTTGTTTGCCAGTAGTAATTTTCGTATGTTTTTTAGGGCCGCCTTACTTGTTGAGAGCCTTACGTTAACTTCGTCATCTTCAAAATCTTCATCGTCGGATGAATCGGTAGATAACTCTTCGAACCTATTGTTTTGTTGATCAATTGGTTGGGGGGAGTTTGTTATGACATCTTTTGGGGTCGTCAGTGGGATGTATACATTTTTGGGTTTTTTTTTGTGAACGTTTGTGGGGGACAGTTATGAAATCATTTAGAGTTATGGTGCAAGCTTGTGGAATACTGCTTGATTTTTCATTAGTATCGTACATTTGTTTATATGTTTTACTGGTTCTAGTTTTAGAGTGTTTGTTGCTTTATTTGACTATACCTTTAACTGTACCGCTAGGCGGGGCACCGCCAATGCAGGTTAAGTTTTTTCTTTTTTTTTTCTTCTCTCTCTTTCTTTTTAATGTTTTATTTCTTTTTGCCTAAGAAAGCTGAGTGCTTAAAACAGTCAAGTAGGCATTGTCTCGTAAGAACGAGCGTGGGTGGCAATTGCTGGCGGTCAGCAGTAGTTCTTCTTTGCACTTTTGTTATCTTGGCTTGTATGTACTCGACACTGTCGATGCATAGGCACGTCTGTTCTTCTCAGAAGATATATCGTGACTCGGTGATTACATTTGCAGCTTTTCAATCTTTTGGAAAATAGCAGAGTCATAGGCATTCGTTTTTAATTTTTCAACACCCTTCTTAGGCAATGCTTTTATGCATATATATTCTATTTTATCTAGACCTGCTGCTTTTTATGTGTTTTGATAGTAGACGAAATTTTAGTATGTTTCATAAAATATGTTTCTGATCGGTACGAGAGCATGACTCAAAGTAATCGACGCAGTTTTTCACCTCGATAAATTACTAAGATTATTTGTCAAAAATCGTATATGCCTCTATTCAGCTGCCACTTCCGGCG
Organism: Drosophila willistoni; assembly: GCF_018902025.1. Taxonomy (NCBI): domain Eukaryota; kingdom Metazoa; phylum Arthropoda; class Insecta; order Diptera; family Drosophilidae; genus Drosophila; species Drosophila willistoni. The sequence goes on from NW_025814047.1 coordinate 10,628,952, forward strand.
ATGGCTATTTCGCCGTCTAATAAGCTGTTGGATATAGACGTAGTCGTACAACGCTCAGTACGAACAAGTGGCCCATATGACACCAGGCCCGTGCCTGTTACGAATGACCCTAAGTAAAATTAATGTTACAACCTCTACCCACTCCGACCTAAGGGCATAGGCGTATTACATATAATAAATAAATTAAACTAATGAAATAGAAAATATTAAATGTAATAAGATAATAGGTCACATATAAAAAGAAAACAGGATAGGTCAAAATAAAGATGATTACAACTAATTACGAGCGAGGAAGGACAAGATCGCAGTTTGTATACCCGGAAGCGATGTTTCGGAACCGATAACGTGCCAAAGTCTGTTGTAATCACTACATAGTATACGAAAAGGTTCATGCAGAGAAAAGTTAGTTGTGAAAATGGGAAGTATAAGCGGTGTGAAATTGCGGGTCCTTCTAGATGGAACAGAAATGTTAATTTGGCTCAACAGCTCGAAAGGGTCAATCTCACCATTCAAAAGTTTGTAAAGAAAAGTCACACCAAATAGTTCTGCATTAGTTAAAGAAGGAAGGTTAATTAACTGAAGTCGACTAGAAAAAGATGGAAGTTGTACAGTTGGATCCCAGCGCAAATCACGAAAGGCAAAGAGTAAAAATGGTTGTCGTACAGATTCTAATTTGTTTTGATAAAACTCATATTGAGGAGCCCAAACACAAGATCCATACTCTAATATGGGGCGGACTAAAGAAGTAAATAGTATTTTGGTAGTATATGGATCCTTGAACTCCTTCGACCAGCGCTTTATAAAGCCAAGAACACTCTTAGCCCTACTAACAGTAGTCGATATGTGCTGATTAAAACTAAGTTTGTGGTCGATCAAGATCCCCAAATATTTTACAACCAAAGAAGTATTATTAATTCTTTCTAACGGGAAATTATTTAAAAAGTAACTCGTAAATTGGGGAGAACCTCTATAAAAAGACATAACTTTGCACTTAGAACAGTTTAGAGATAACAACTTAGTCCTACACCACCCCTGAAAAGCATTCAGGTCAGCTTGCAAGGTATGACATGAGAGAGAGTCTACGATGCGATTAGCGATTTTTACATCATCGGCATACATAAGAACTCTGGAATTTTAAAGAACGGTGGGGAGATCATTAATAAAAATGGTGAGTAGTAATGGGCCAAGGTGACTGCCCTGTGGGACTCCCGATTCAACACAAATGATCTTAGAAAGAGAGGACCTAAAAAGAACCCTCTGCCTCCTATTGCTTTGATATTGTGAAATTTAAGCAAGCAGAGCATCCGGAAAGCCAACTAAATTCAGCTTATGTAATAGTAAGGCATGGTTTACCGAATCGAAAGCCTTACTGAAATCCGTATATATAACATCAGTTTGCTTTTGTTTCTTAAAACCTTGGATTACAAAAGATGTAAACTATAAAAGGTTAGTTGTGGTAGACCTATTCTTGACAAACCCATGCTGGTAGTGCGAAAAAATAGATTTACATAAATGCTGTATTTGAGACGTCATAATTTTCTCAAACAGTTTAGGTATCGCTGACAATTTAGAAATTCCTCTGTAATTAGTGACGTCGGATTTATTGCCACATTTGTGAAGAGGTAAAATAAACGAATCCTTCCATATAGTTGGAAACTTCGACAGTGTAACGGACAACTCAAAAAGCTTAGGTAAAGGCGAGCACAATGACTCCGCACAGAACCTCAGGACACAAGCGGGAATACCTTCTGGGCCCGGTGAGTATACCGGCTTAATCATCATTAGTTCCTTAGCTACCGAACTTTCCGTTATAATACGATTAAGAATGCAGTTGGATTTCGTTATAGGATATGGATATATCTGACTAGAGTTGTACTTAGTGGATATGTACGTAGTCGAGAAGTTAGCAAATAAATTAGAAATAGATTGATCAGAAGAGGTCGAAACATTATTAAAAACTGCAAACGATGGAAGGGAGATAGAATTTCGCTTTAAGTTAACGAAACTATAGAAGATCTTTATAAAGATAAAGATTGAGTCAATCATTTCTTTAAAGAAATGGCGGAATTCATATTCGTTCAGTTGAATGATAACTATCCTCTGGTATCACCATTGGACTAGTTCTAGATACTTCACAAAAACTAGGATCAGAAGTAAAAATCAGATCCAGAAATCTGCCAGACGTATTAGAAATCGAATTCAGCTGGGCCAACGAAAGCTCAGGCAGACCATTAATAAAATCGTGACACCCAGAGGGCAGCAACGTTTTGCTACCATTAAGTGTTGACCAAGTCATAGAGGGCAGGTTAAAGTCCCCAAGAACAATTAATGAGTCTCTGCCAGAAAGTAGTTCAAGTATAAACTTAATAGATTCTAAGTGTAGTAAGTAGGTTGGCCATTCCGATTGGGGCGGAATGTAAGAACAGGTAACAAAAATGGAAAAACGAGTAAAATATACCTTAACGCATACTACGCATTCGATACTACTTGAGACAGGTATTGTTATCAGACCCGATGATAGGGCGGAATCTAATCTAAAATAGGAACTGCACCACCCCTACGATCAGTACGATCACGTCTAAAAGTATTGAAATTAGAGAATAAAACTGTGGCGTCAAAAACGTCAGGTTTTAACCAAGTCTCAGTAAAGACAATTAGGTCAAAATCAAAAGACAGACTATCTACAAAGAGTTTAGTAAGTTTAGTATTAAGGCCTCTGACATTCTGATAGCCGACAGAGAAGGATGTTGTTAGTTTTTTGATAGAGTAGAAGAAGGAATAGATAAGGAAGGAGTGGGAATAGATGAAGAAGAGGACTAGATGGTGAAGGAATCCTTGTTTGGCCCCGTGTCTTCCTTTTTCTCGATGTAAACTCTTTCACAATTAAGTTTTTCGGCCAGAAGCTAGAACTGCAGATACAGTTAAAGATACAATTGGAACACTGATTTTAAAAGAAGAAATTTCTCAAGAATATGAGAATTTAAACATTTCTATGGATATATTGGAGGCATTCAGTTAAGCCCGTATGTGCGCCATGACATCATCCGATGTAGCATCAGGGAGAAGTCTCGAAACAAACATGTGTTTTTAGGTGGCACTCCCACCAATGGTTTCGGCATTGCAGGTATTGCATCAGCTACCGCATTAATTGCAACATCAGTTGCAACAAGTGACACTCCGGCACCCTGTCGGCAAAATCCATGGGTGTAGATTCCTGCCCAGACAAAAATGACACTACAGACATCGTGACTCACATCCCCATTTGAAACCCTATTTTTGATCTAAAAGATCCTTTACCCTGCATGTAAGGCCGGCGCACTTAACATGTACTGTAGTTTTACACAACCAACAGTAAATAAAACTATTCAATTTTTAACCGAACAGACAGGCATTATGAGGTAATAAGATGAGTTAGTAACCAAACAAATAAAAATGAGAAATGTTTTGGTATTAAAATATATAACTCACTCTGAGGTCCAGAAATACTGCGAGGTAGGGCTTTTGCTTTTTATTTGTTTTTGCGGAATGCTGACGATCATATCGGTGTGTATGGCATTATTAAATGACACAACTCGCCGACTTGGGTATACCAAGCACCAGGTAAACGAAATATTTCAAGTTTCGAAAGACAAATGTCAAATAAATTGTTTTTACATGCCTCATAACATATGCTGTCTCGCTCACTCTACAAACACATGAACATTCTATTTTTAAATAGCCAATATATAGTCAATACGTACCAAATGTAATGTCGGTAGCTTTCATAGTTTTAAAGAAAATCTGTTTTATGTAAATTCCGTGGCAAAACGTTTGAACAATTAGTTTCTGCGCGCTACCTAAACGATTATATATACCAAAGTTGATGTCTCTAGCTGTTATACTTTTTAAGAAAAACAGTTTTATGTTCTATATATTATATTTACAGTTGTAAATTCTGGGGGCGTAAGCGGCGGGGACGAATTAACTCTATACATTTACATACTAAACGAATCTACGTACCAAAATTGGTGGCTCTAGCTCTTATAGTATACGAGATCTGCGTGTTCATACAGACGGACGGACGTACGAATAGAGGGACATGGCTAGATCGACTCAGCGTCGAGTATTTTCTTAAGAATCATAATTCAGGAAGATAACTATGTTGCATTATCTTTTATATGCGTTGCTATTGGTCGCCTATGTTTTGTAGTTTGGGAAAGTCCTGTTTTAGCGAGGCGACAGCTGGAAATGCTAGTCGCATCAAGGTCACTCATCACTAAATGGCGTGATATGTATGTGGAGGATATTGCTGTTTCTGTGACGCTTGCTGAGTTGGCTCATATTAATGCAACGATTAACCTTTACTTCAAACGTGCGCACCAGGAGTGAGTTTCAGACCGAGCTTAAAACTTTCACATTCAACAAATGGAAGAAATCTTCACAACAAGAAACAGCTGACACAAAACGGCACAAATTGTCAACAATAAAATATAACTTTTGTGGAAAATTGGGTCACAAGATGGCTGAATGTAGAGCTTGACCATAGTGACAAGAGCGTGTTTGGTCGCCAACCACAATCAAGTGTAACCAGTTTCAAGAGTGGCAAGTTGGACACATCTTAAGTCAAAATAGACAAGGACAATGGACGCATCAGGTAAAGAGAGTGAAGATTTGTGAAATTGTTGAGCCTAGAGGAGAGATGATTCATCATGGCGTGGTTTTCACGACAGCTTTTGGCTTCTTTAATTAAACAAAAGATAAGTGCTAAGCTAGTTAGTAAATAAATTAACAATGTACTTTTACTGAAGGGTATGGGCAATGGCAGCATTTGTAGTATATTGCAAATACTTAGCAATGCAAAAATTAACAATCATTGTACTGAAATGCTATTCCTATTTGAGCGATGAATATTTGAAAAACGAAATTGTGATTGGTCGATAAATATAATCGGTTTATTAAACAAAAACATCGCTTGTGCGTCGATTACCGTGAATTGAATGCGAATACAGTTTCAGACAGATATCCTCATGGAATTAAATAGTTCACATGTTTAGACATGGCAAGTGGATATTCCAAATTCCCATGCACGAAGAATCGATAGAGTGTACGACTTTTGTCACCCAAGATGGTCAGTACGAGTTATTGTCAGTGCCGTTTGGACTGAAAAATGCACCTTCAATTTTTCAACGTACGTGATGCATACACTTAGAGAACTTGCAAATACATTTGTGGTTGTCCATATGGATGACGTATTGGTGGTGGATGCAACAAAGAGTGAGACTTAGGAACGACTACCGGTTGCTCTTGACATTTTAACGAAATCTGGATTTTTGTTTAATGTTAAAAAGTGTTCGTTTCTAAAGTCGACAGTCCAATATTTGTGATATAATGAGAGCGCGAGTCAAATTCGTCCGCGTGAACTAAAAATTTCAGCGCTAACTGCTCTACCACCTCCTCAGTCCGTCTCTGCTTTAAAAAAATTTATTGGATCAACGTCATATTTTTGGCAACTTATGCAAGGATTTTTATGTTTCATGAAACCTTTGTATCTTTTAACATCGGAAAAACCTAATTTTATTTGGAAGTCAGAACATGAACAATTAAGACAGAGAGTTATCTCTATCCTTACACTTAGTTATTTTTGACCCGCAATATGCAATCAAATTCCATACTGATGCATTTCTCGTGGAATCTTATTACATAAAGTCAATAATAAGCCTCATGTCATTGAGTTTTTCAGTAAAGCTGCTTCACCTGCCACGATACCATTATTATGAATTGGAGATTCTTGCGGTTGTCATGGCTATAAAGCATTTCCGTCATTATTTAACAGGTAGATTTCTTTTTTTTACCAATTGTAATTCACATAAAACTCCAAGAACCAAAAATGACCTATCTCCCAGGGCCCAAATATGATGAGCTTATTTACAGTCGTTCTCATTTGATTTACAGTATAGGGAGGGTAAACGAGTGGCTCATAATGACTTCTTGTTCAAAAATCTCACATCCACGGATGCGATTGATCCTTGTAAAATTTTCTGAGAAACGAGTTAATTTGGCAGAGATATCTAGTGATTGGCTTATGGCTGAACAGCGCAAAGATTCCGATATTATTAATATAATAAAAGATAATTCTCTTGCCGAGGACAAAAACTTTCAAGCTAAGAGCAGGAATAATTTATCGGAATATTCAAAGAAATGATACAACTCGATCTTTGCCAATTGTTTCAAGAGCATTTAGATGGTCTGTAATAAATTAGATTCATCAGTCCATCAAGCACTTAGGTTGGGAGAAGACTTTAGATAACGCCTTATTGTTTTAAGAAATATAAAATAACAGAGTGCGTTTAGTTGTGCAGTTGCGACAAACTTTTTTTTTTCTCTCATCGAGTCATTGCTCTCTATTACGCATCTCGTGAGAGTATACCGTGTACCGTGTTCTTAGTCAATTGCTGCGCGCTGAGGTTATCGCCATACAAAACGGTAGATGTATCTTCTTTTCCGCAACCAACCTTGATAACTAATAGACGCAATACAATAGCTTCTTTGCACCTTGCTGCCTAGGTACTGCTAAGAGCTTCTCCGATTTTCATGATAATGGTCTGCCAGCCAGAAAATATACATATCCGGTATAAGACTTACGATCAATCTTATCGCCTCCCGAATCTGCATCTACGAAACCAGTAAATGCCGCTTCCGACTGCTTGAAATGAACCCTGAAGCCAACGGTCAAAGCTAGATATCGTAAAACATGCTTTATGGCTGCAAAGTGTTCATTATATTGTTACATTGAGCCAATTTCGATACTGAGTGGAGTATATCTGGTTTAGTAGTCAACTCAAGCCACATTAACTCGCCTATTATTGACTGATAAAGAGTTGCATCAACTCATTAACACTCCATTTTATCGCAGAATAACAACGTTGTAGCTGGTCTGCATTGAACATAGCCATAACGCTCCAGTAGATCCTTGATGTACTGTGAATGACCCAATGACCCATATTTCGCCATCGCGGTTTACCTCCATGCCAAGGAACAAACGCACAGGTCCCTTGTCAACACAGTCCAACGCTGCCGTAATAGCTGACCTAATCCTGCCAAGTTTGTAGTTCCACTCCCGTCCAAACTGTTTGAGTCCATATAACGCTTTTTTCAACAGAAGTACCTTGCTTTTGTCTTCAGTTGCGTATCCTTCGGGCTGCCTCATGTATACGGTATCTCCCAAATTATTGTTTAAGTAAGCAGTGCATACATCCATCTTTAACGGCGCTGCTAGGGCCAAGATGAAACGAACACTCTCCAAACGACATACAGGCGAGTAAGTTTTATTGTAGTTCACTCAACATCGCTTCTTTTGCTACTAGTCTCGCCTTCAAACGCTGCCGGTCTGGCGGGCCTTCCAGTTCGAATCAGCTTCGGCCGGGTCCAACACGTTGTTCAACCACAGGTTCTGCAAAGACTTCTTCAAGTGCCATGTCGAAATCTTTGATACTGCTGCCCTTCTCACTGACCTCTGCATCAGACTCGTCTGTACTGCTCAACTGATCTGTTGCTTCAACAGATCCTGAATCCTGATCTTTGATATACGGAAATACAATTTGACGATATTACCATTTGAATCGTCATTGCCAAAACGTCGTCGTACAAAACGTCTCGCTTTTCAAAAACTTGCCCTTATGATGACGTTTGTCCAGTGCCACTGCAATAGACCCAAAAACTTTTAAGTAACTTATTGATGGTTTCTTACCATTCCATGTTTCCATTGGAGTCATGTCAACCAGGTCTCGACTTGGTGACCTATTCTGCAGATAAGCAGCTGTATAAACTGCCTCAGCCCAAAAAGATTGATTTACACCAGACTAGATGAGCAAGCATCTTGACATCTCCACAAGAGTTCTATTAACTCTCTCTGCTACACCGTTCTGGTGCGGCGTGTATGGTACCGTGAGCTGCCGTAATATTCTATTGCCCTTGAGAAATTTGTGATTTATTGACGTACTCGCGACCATTGTCGCGCCGAATGCACTTTAGCTTCTTTTCAGTTTGCCCCTCTGCCATGTTTTAAAACTCGACAAACTTTCCAAATACTTCATCCTTTCTCTTTAAGAAATATACAAATATGCGACGTGACCTGTGATCGATAAATGTCAAAAAGTATCTGTTGCCTCCAAGGCTTTTTGTATTAAACGGACCGCAAACATCTAAGTGCACCAGCTCCAAGATTTCCTTAGATCTGTTCTTGGTCGAATCTGGAAATGGCTGTAATGTGATCTTGCTTACCATGCATATCTTGCAGGGTTCCAACGACGTAGAGTCAAACGTTCCCATGCCAAGCGCCAAATTCTTCCGTGCAATTTCACCCAAACTGCCATAGTTGAGATGTCCGTACCTTTTATGCCACAAATCTTCGTTACACTGTTCAATGGCGTAGCATTTGCTCAGTGCTCAGTGCACAAACGTAAAACGGTTGCTTTCCTGCTCTGCTCCATAGCATAGATCAGGGGTAGGCACAAAGAGAGCCAGAGCAAACTGTCAATGTATGTGTGTGCTTTACACTTCGTGAATAAAATATGGCTGAATCGGTCGAACCAGCGCAACCGATGATCTGATGCAAGAAAATGAATGAAAAAACAACCCCATCAAAGCGACATAGAAATGCTGCAACAGACTAATTTTGTTTTTTCGCTCTAAAGTGCACTTCGTGTTGACTTCGGCATGCACACAGACTGCAAAACGATCAAATGCCGAAGAAAAGTGCAGATTGCAGATCTGTACCAAATATTTCCTTTAAGACGTTAATTTCAAATTATAAGAATTTATTTTTTACGACATTGTCTACATACATACTATTGTATATATGTCGCAAAAGAAGTCATCCGATGTTGTTTGGCTCTTATTTTTTTTCTAAATGAAAAACTTTGATTCTGTTTTTTAATATGTTTATTTATACCTTTAGAATTAATTGTGTTAAGTCGAGAAGATGATATCGGGCGCCGTCACAATTGATTGCGAGTTTCGGGCGATAAATTCTCGCATTCGTGTCGGATATTTTCCTTGATGGCTTCCAAGGTCTCAGGCTTGTTGATGTAAGCACGGGACTTCAAAAAACCCCATAAAAAGAAGTCCGGGACCGTTAAACCGTGCGATCTGGCGGGCAAGTGCAAGTCACCAAAACGCGAAATTAAGCGACCCGTAAACGCGTCCTTCACAATTATTCCGCGTTCTTGGGTATTGTATCGCTTCATGGCTTATTCACTTGTATTCTGTATCTGTCTAGTCCACAAATGTCAAAACAGATTTGACATTGGCGGCCATTTGCAAAAATGAGAGCATCTTCCAAAAGGGTGATTTCTTTTGCGCCTATTTGTACAAATAAAGCATATTAAAAAATATAAAAACAAAATTTCAAACAATTTCAATCATTTCTAATTCTTATTTTGATTGTAAAAAATACAGATCTGCTATGCTAACTACAAAAATACTATGAGAACGACTACGAAGTTGCTACGAGAGCAACACAAAAGGAACATGCTCTATAGCAGTAGCCCAACATTTGTTGCTTGTGCTATTGCTTCAACTACAAATAGCGGATTGCAAATTGTTTGCTCTTGCTATTGCTCTGTGGTCCGACAATCTATGCTATGGAGCAGAGCAGGAGAGCAACCGTTTTACGTTTGTGCTCGCTGCTACGTTGCCCTTCGAAATCAGAGCAATAGCGGGAGCAGAGCAATATTTTTCTTGAAATTGCTGCTATGTAGCAGCAAATGCAAACACTGACAAGAAGTTATTTACAATACATTCTTTAATGTAAGTATACGTAAATCGGTATTCAGCGTTGCCTCGCCTTTTCATTCCGCCTGAAGAAAATTATTATCAGCCAAAACAATTTTCTCCAAATGTTTCTAAAATTTTGAAAACAAATCTCTGTCGCAACAAATATGGCAGGTGGCACCACTGTCCAGACACCAGTTCGATTGTTCAAAACATTTCGCGTCCAACGCGTTCAGCAAACCTAACGATGACTGTACTGTCTTATTAGGCTTCTATGCAACCTTCCGACCGCTTACACTTGGGAAATTTGCTTTTAAATGGCCTTTGCCACCACATGAAAAACAATTCCAAACTTTTTGCTTTTTCATCTAATTGTCTTTCTGCATCGATTGTCTTTCCACCACTGTAAATGATTTTGCACTCTCGATCGGTTTTTCGGTCTCTATTTTGCTTTCTCCTTCTTCTTTCAGCTTTAAGCATAGCATGTCGAAACTCGGGAAATTGTCGCGCGTCTCCATTATCCAAGATTGCCAATACGCCTGACGCCACATTCCACCAGACAACGTGGCCCAGGCTACGTGCCTATGTGGTTGTTGTGGTAATTTCTGGAAGAAATTAGTTTTCGCGCTGTTCTAGACGGTTTTCACAATGTATATAGCAACGAGAATAATGTCGGCGTTATATCAGATTGATAAACTGGAGGACAGTAATTATGACTCGTGGTGCATCCAGATGAAAAATGTGCTGGTGCATGCGGATTTGTTAAATGTGGCGTCAGGCGTATTGGCAAGGCCAACTACGGGGGAGAACTCCTGATGGTCGACGCTGGATCAAAGGCATTGACAATGATCACCTTGAGCGTCAAGACTTCACACTTGGGACATGTACAGTGCTTCACAAATTCACATGAGGCTTGGAAGAAGCTTCATCAACCCAGGGGACCCGTAAGGAACCTATTGTTATAAGAAATATAAAATAACAGAATGCGTGTGATTAGTTGTGCAGTTTATTCACGACTAACTTTTTTTTGTCTCATCGATTGCTCTCTATTACGCATCTCGTGAGAGAGCATACAAAGTCAATATACACTGGCTGTCATAAAAACCGCACCACTTGAAAATTTCATGTTTTTTTGTCAATCAAAATCAAAATTCCATGTTTTTTTGCCAATCAAACAAAAATAAAAGAATAAGATTTCTTTTTTAACATTAAGATAATTCACTAGAAAATAGAAGTTATGGAGTAAAAAATTTATTTCTATACTATGGATATCCTTGATTTTTGCCCCAAACAAAAACACAGTAAAATTGACCAAAATTCAATGCTAAGCGGAAAAAATTGTTTGTAGGCTGATCTTCGATGTAAGTTTTATAACTCATTTCATTTTTTGAAAAGTAATGTTAAATGAAAATAAAAAAATACTAATAGGTTGTCACGCCCCCTTTTATCCTGTCTGATAAAAAAGAGTATGTCCAAGTGGACGCTTTTACTAAATTTGTTTATTTAACACACACACTCAAGATTGATGCTGACAATAGTATAGGTGCTGTTAAATCGGCTGTATCATTGTTTGGAGTACCAAACCGTATAATAGCAGACCAGGGTAGGTGTTTTGTTACACGCTGACAAATGGCGTGTGGTCGCAGCAACTTCTCCCGCTCACCGAAATTAAAATATTTTCTTAATCTAGACACTAGTGCATAAAGCAGTCTAAAATAAAAAAAAAGTTGAAAAATAAACAAAATTTACAATTTTTAATATTTTGACATGAAAATTTGCAGGTACATTCTTAAAACATGTATCTATCAGAACATACAAAAACGAATTTTTTAACTCAACAAGGTGAATTTTATATTAATTTAAGAATGAAATGAAGAGTTGATTAAAAAATTCTGTAAGAAAGTAAAAGGTGAAGCTACAATTTTGTAGTTTTAATTAATAAAGTTTTATGATAAATAAAAATGTTAATGTTAAATTCTATTAATTTTTCTGGACTTAAACGAGGTCGTGTTGTGGTCAGGATGGCCGTGTCCAAGTAGTTTGAATGTGTTGGCGCCGTGTCGGCACGTGCTGGTAATATGTGTAAGAGTAGCACTAGGTGCTACTATATTACTATTTCGAGTATTTTCTTAAGAATCATAATTCCAGGAAGATGCCTCAAGTGTATAAAAACAAAATGTAGCTGTATATAAAATAACTAAACGTTACAGGAAAATCTATCTCGAGACGTCTCAATTTATCCAAACAGCCCATAGTTGATTAATAGGATGGCCGTGTCGAAGTAGTTGGTAGTTGGTGTTGGCGCCGTGTCGGCGCGTGCTGATAATATGTGTGAGAGTAGCACTGGGTGTGTATTGGTGCGACTTCGAGTATTTTCTTAAGAATCATATTTCCAGAAAGATGCCTCAAGTGTAAAAAAACAAAATGTAGCTGTATATAAAATAACTAAACGTTACAGGAAAATCTATCTCGAGACGTCTCAATTTATCCAAACACCCCATAGTTGAATAATATACCGCAAATAGGCAGTGCTCTGAAATTTAATGACGTGTTTCAATTGCAATTTTTGATTAAAAGGACGTGTTCTTGGTTAAAAGACTTTTTTTTTAACACCGCGTTTGGTGATAAGAAAACTGATGACCAATGTGATTCACGCGTCAATACTTAAAGGAAAATTTAAAGATAAGGAAGTTCTTATTCCAAAGATTCCGATGATCCCATCGGATATGTCCTTTGAGTCTAAACGAATTCAATTCCCGATTCGTCTTGCCTCATGACGATCAACAAATCAAAGGGCCAATCCTTGACTATTTGTGGCCTCAATATAGAAAATTCATGTTTTTCTTATGGTCAATTGTACGTGGCATGCTCACGTGTCGACAAACCATTCGCTTTATTTTTTCTTGCGACTGACCAAAAAATAAAGAATTTCGTTTACCTTAAGGTGCTTGAATGAAATTTGTGTATTGTGTTGGACTTTTCAATTATAAAACAAAAAAAATCATATTTCTTCATCTTTTAATTCTCAAACGAAATATTACATAAAACGAAGCCATCAAAGCATCCAAACCAGAGAGGCGGCCCGCACTATAAGCTTCAAAAGGGAAAAACGTTTATCTAAGTCGAACATTTTCGAAAGTAGGGCCTAAAATCTTAGGCTGGAGTATGTACAGTGGCGGACACGAATTTTAGACGTTTTCTCTTTTTGACTTAAGTTCTGATTTTCTATAACTTAATGAAATATTTTTTTCTGAAAATATTTTTCCTTAATTGATAGGCAAAAAAATATATCTAATTTTTATCCGATTTTAATGAAAAATATGTCATTGGAAGGAAATTCAATTCACTTAGTTTCGTAGTTCATAGAAAAAAAGTACTTTAGTACAAACTAGTGTCGCAAAATAGCCTCGCCCAAAGGACCAAAAATTTCAATACAAAATTCAGATTTTCAATTGGCTCCACATAGAAAGTTGGTGCTAAATTAAAAATTTGTGGTATGCAGTTTATCTTATTTTTGCTAGATGATCTACAACTTCAAACAGTTCATACTTCTATCTGTAATATTTAAGATTTTGGAAAAAACGTCTTTAATATATGCCCCCCAAAAAGCGGACTTTTGTTTGTTCAAATGCACCTGTGAAAAAACGAATTAAACTATGAAGACCATTTTTACAGTTCATCATCTGAATACAATAACCAACAAATTACAGAATTATTTTATTAAGATTTAAGCCGAGAAAATCAGAACTAAAGTCAAAAAAAAAAAACACGTCTTAAATTCGTGTCCGCCACTGTATGTATGTATGTAACATGGCGTTTTATCGTGTGCTCATATGACACAGATACAGCTGTGTTCACGAAAATAGCAGTGCCCCTAAGCTTTGACTTTAAAGTTGATAAATCATATTAAAAAGACCATAAATGCACCAATCTTTCATAAATTCATAATCTATATTTATATATAATAATATTAGTACTATTTTGGACTGAACAAAGAGTCCCCCACTTTTAGAAACGAGCAAGATACTGAAGGAAGGGCATTTTGAGCTGTTCATTAAAATAGCAGTGACAACTAAGAATTACAATCTGTCAATTCTAAATTATTTGAAACTTAAATTCAGGTTACCTTTGGTTCTTAGGACTTAATACTTAGTCCTGAACCAATTATTGGCAATAGCCGGTTGGCACCTGCGCCGCACCGACTCCAGCAATGCTGAACTACTGACGCTTCTCTGAATGTTTCCCTATACATATTTAATGGGTTACCAATCCGTCGACTGAGCTGGCCCTGGCATAACATCGATTTTATCGAATTGAAAACAAATTTTTTGAGCATGCTCCTAGGTTTTGGGTCGGTGATATGTCCATTTTATGGGCAGATTCCATATGATATAGGAGAGCTTAACCTTCCTTATAATGTCCACGTAGATATTTCGATTCATATTTTCATGAATCTTATGTATTGGACCAAGTCCTTTATATGAGAAACAAGTCCAAATCATGCCGGATTGCTTAACCGTTTTAGCGTGTCGTTTGGGTGGTATTCCGTATATTCTGTGCGACATACATACTGTTTAGACCCTGCAGCACCAAACAGGACTAATTTAAGGACGCCTGGCCCGAAATTATTGCGCTACGTTGCAATATGAAGATTCATATGGAGTTTTGTCAAAATACAAACGTGATTTACAGGCTTCAAAGTCAAGAGTGGGACATTCCTTCGACTTCGCGATATTAGCTCTTGTACTAAGAGTCTACACCGACAAGTGACACTCCTTTCCGACATGTTTAGATCATGTTTGACGAAATTAGACGATGCAAACTGATTGAATCTTGAATCTATATAACTAAAGACGTTTTTGCACGTTTTACGCCACGTTTTTTGGTTATTTTTGGTAGTCTAGGGCAGCAGAGACCATCTTTGCAGAATATCCAACTAAAGTTTGGATTTTTTAAAAAGTTTTGCTTGGTTTTTTAAAGTTTTGGAGCCACTCCGTCTTTTCAGCATAGCAATGCGTTACTTTTCCGACTACCGCGAAATTTTTAGCGTTAGTTGACGCAAATAATAGTACACCATAATTATCTAATTAATTACACTTCCTACTGACAGATTTATAAACTTTTAATTTGTTTTTTCGCAACTAAAGGAGACACTGCTATTTTTATGAACAGTTAAATTTGTGGGGTTAAGCACAAAAATTTGAAAAACAATCAAAAAATTAGTAAAATTAACGAAATTTTTTCGGGTTTCCTATGCCTATATACCATTTTACAAAACCAAAGTCAAAAAACTAATTGTATATAAAGGAATATGTGAAAAATTTTTGAATCTTTGTTAGCATCTACCGCACTGCTATTTTCGTGAACACAGCTGTACATCTCGACTATTTCAATTCAACTGCCGCCGTGTACAGACGTGTTTTTTAATGCACTCCGCAAAAAAAAAAAAAAAAAAAGACCGCGTTTGCAAAAATTTGTGTAGGGCTCTCAGTCGCCTATTTACTATCATATTGCTATTAGATTGCTCTAATAGCAATAAATACTAAGTTGCAACAACAAAGTGGTAATTTTTACAAAAGCCATGTCCACCAATTCGGGCCCAACCTCTCTCGATCCCCACCAGCAACAGCTACAAGAACTAATTGTACAACAACAACGTGTCGGTCCAACGCGACAACGCGTACTTTTCGGTGGTGTCGCCGACCCCACTGAATGCTACCGTAAGCAATAACACCGAAAGTGCCAGCCACTCAGCAATCCACAGCAACTAACCGTGGAGAGAGCAGAGTGCTTCGCCATCAATATCGATAACTGGGTCACCGATTGCACCGACCAGCACCGTCAGCTCGTTGACAGCAACTACTGCAACGTCTGCCGAAGTATTGACCTGCCTCAAGCCGTTAACGACAAGTCGCCCAGAGTCAGCCACAATATTAAGCCCAACGCCTTCTGTCCAAACTGGAATGGATAGATAAAATAACTACGCGGAAGCTAAGCCCGCAAAAGAAAAAAAGTGGCAATAAAATGACCAAACCAAATGAACGAGAAGCACTCCTTAGCGGGAATCGTTTTAAAATTCTTGCCGATCAGCAAGACGGCGCTGTAAATAAAGTTAAATCGGCTAGACCACCCCCTTTATACATCCGTGGAGCCAACTGCAGCGCCCTGATTTCGAAGGTAGTAGAAACAGTGGGGGCAAATAACTTTGTTGTAACCCGTCTCAATAGAGGTAACATAAAGAAAATAAAATGTCAAACCCAAACTGAGGACAATTTCCGCATCATCGAAAAGTACTTCCGTAATGCTAACATCAACTTCTATACCTACCAACTAAAAACCAGTAAAGGGCTCCAGGTTGTGTTGAAGGGGATTGAGCCATTGGTCCCTACTCAAGAAATAGCAGACGCATTGGCCGAAAAAGGGTTTGCGGTCAAGTCCGTCGTCAACAGGAACAAAGAACAAAGATGCAAAGCGGTCGAAGCCAAATGAAGTGCACCCAGTCTACAACCTACAGCTCCTATTGCGCAGAAGAATCACCGTAGAGGAGCCCCATAAGAGATACCAACCACCGCAGTGTAAAAACTGCCAGGAATACAACCACACCTCTAACAATTGCAATCTTAGGTCAGTGTGTGTTGGCTGCAGCGAACATCATAAAGATGGCATTTGCACCAAGGACGGAAACAACGTCGCACTAAGACTATGCAGCAACTGTGGGGGGAACCACACGGCCAACTACAAAGGATGCCCTGTCTTCAAGGCTCTTAAATCACACCTAAACGGGCGCAAACTCCCAGCTGGACCAAAAATCATTTTCAACGCCTCCAAAACTACACCGGAGGTATTCTTCGCCAAGGCTGTTAGATCATCCAACATGACTGCTACAACCAGTCCTAGTGTATCCTTCGCTAGTGTGCTCCGAACTGGACAGACGGAGCCCGCGAAAGAGACCCCCTCACTTCACCATCTACAGAACCTAGCACACCAAAGCTTGGCCAGCAAACTCCAAGTGGTTTAGAGGCCCTATTGATCTCACTTAATCAAAACATGAACACTTTTGTGACGTTCATGCAAACCTATATGCACGAACTGTTGGTGAAATCGACGTTTTGCTGATTTCGGAAACACATTTAACATCGAAAAATAATTTTCAAATACCAAAATATACTTTCTACATAACAAACCATCCAGACGGAAAAGCTCATGTCGGGACTGGTATCCTTATCAAAAACACACTCGGAGATCGCTTCATTGCAGCAGGGGACTATAACGCCAAACATACGCACTGGGGATCTCGCCTGGTAAATTCTAAAGGCAAGCAGTTGTACAACACAATAGTCAACCCTCTCAATAAGATGGATTGCGTCTCACCGGGTAGGCCTACTTATTGGTCCACAGATCCACAGAAAGTGGCTGTCTTGATTGATTTCGCAGTAACCAAGAGGATCCACGTAATCGGATCACTGCGGATACACTGCTAGACTTAACTTCCGATCACTCTCCAGTGCTATTCACACTATTAACAAGACCTCAAGTACTTGATCGCCCATATAGGCTTACAAACAATAAAACAAATTGGCTTAAATTTAAAATGTACATGAGTGCCCACATTGACTGTTCGCCGAAACTGGATGCTGCAGAGGACATTGATATGTGCGTCTCTGCACTTGAGTCGATGATGGGAGCTGCAGCAAGAGTATCTACTCCACATGCCTCTTCTTACACTAAACCTGTTGACAGGCCTACGAACCGGCGGATAGAACAATTAGTAACGGAAAAACGACGTCTAAGAAGAGAATGGCAGATTACTCGATCACCAGCAGCAAAACTTCGCCTAAGGCATGCTAATCGCAACCTCTCCAAGGCGTTAAGACAAGAGGAAAGCTGGGCTCAAAGGAAATACATAGAAAAGCTCAGTCTATCCTCTGTGGAAAGCCCACACAACTTTAAGCGCTCCTACAGAGACAATTTCACCGATAAGGAGTCCAACTGGTGGATGGGACCGCAGTGACGAAGAGAGGGCATCAGTATTTTCCACACATCTTAAAATGGGTTTCCAGTCAAATCCAACATCAAACTCATCTGTACTTCCCCCTTCAAGCACATTAACGGATAGTGAGTACTCGGAACTCCAATCGGACGAAGTCACTGCAGTTATTAAAAACCACATAAAGCCGAAAAAAGCCCCTGGCCATGACCTAATCACACCGAAAATGATCCTAGAACTCCCTATCATCGGAATGTAGAAAATTACGGGAGATAATCGGGCTTTTTTTTAAAATACGGGGTCGTGGCAAAATCTTTCCACATACAAAATAATCGCATTTACTAAGCAAATATATATACCAAGTATAGTTTATATATACTTGTTATAGTTATGGCAATAATTTAAAATTAACTTGATCCCTTTTTATACTGTGTTTGGTGTGTGGTATAAAAATCAAAAACAATCGATTTCTGTCTGAGCAGCATACTTGGTTTTTTTTTTGTTTAGGTTTTCTGTTGAACACTTTACGTTGAGATTTTCGTGAAACAATCATTTATTGAACGTTAAACAACGACCAAAACAAGCGACGCGCTGATTTTTAAAAATTTAAAAATGTAATGATAAAGAATACCTTAAGTTTTAAAATGAAAGTCAGAAGTCAGAAAATATTTCCAAGCATGGTTTTCCTTTAAAAATGAAGCGAAACGCGTTTTTTTCAATCACAAACGGAATTTATCATTATTTTAAACGACTATGTAAAACTTTTTAATGTTTTACTTTGGTTTTCTAACATGATTACAAAAAGCAAAACATACAAATTTTTTACATTTTTTTTAGCTTCATTTTGAAAATTTGCTAATTAATCTTCAAAATAATTTCAAATTCAAATTCAAATTTCAAAATAATCTTCAATATTTACATCAACATCTAATAAACTCAACATTTCGGTTCTATATTTGGTATTTTCCAAATACTTTCGTGATCGCACGTGTCTCAGTGATGCAATAAGTGGGTCCGAAGAGGCTGACAGCATGTTAAAAAGGTCTTCTTTTTTTCTAACACTAGAAGTTTTTAATGTATTAGTGTATCTGAACCTTTTGTAGTCCTTGATTTTACATTCCTATGCTTCTTCGAAATTTTGTTGTTATTTTATCATTTTCACAAAATAACCTTGAATTATTTCCATCATTCGTTTTCCGTATCCGTACTTTCGGCAGTCAACTTTCAGTCCCAGCTTCCGAGAGAATTCAGCTTGTATAATCTTCTTCCTGCTCTGAATATCCTCACGAGGTGTTTTATCCGTTTTTGTTTCTCCTGGCCGAGGAAGTGTGTAAGCTAGCTTCAGAATAAAATCCATGCACTTTATTTTGCAATGCAACGGAGAAATTCCATATTCGTAGCAGTTCTCCTCACTCGTTGCACATTTTTGCACATTGAACACCATCATGTTCAGAAAAAATAAAACTTAACCGTCAATGTTTTTCCACTCTTGGTTTAAAAAACAGCAGGTTTCAGTTGGCTTATTTGTTTTTTTTATGTCGCCAATAGTTGATTTGATTAATTCCGAGGACTCGATTGCATATTTGAATAACAAAGGCCGACAATAGTGGGTCGATGACGGTCGAATTCTCCAATGTTCAGAACTTTCACTTCTTAGGGGCAAAGGAGCTACAGAAGCCATGAACATATTTTCATCAGAAATATCTTCGTCTTCTGTGTGCATAATCTGCTTGCAGTCGCTTTGTCCAGATGATCCATCACATCCCCATTTTATGAGTAAAGTCAAATTTTCCGGAAAAAGCTCCACCTCTCCATCAGGCATACTTTCAACAAGACAGCTCGCAGTGTGATCCATTAAGTCATGGAGTTTTACTACTACAGATACCTCTGTTATAATTTTTTTGTAAGTGCTTCTGAAAAGTGCTCTATTGTAATGTTTTCAGTAGCACCCTGAAGCTTTCGTTTCCTTGTAAACGTTAAACAATTTTTTATATCTTAATGCGGCCTTCCTCTTCCTTCCTAGTTGATGGTTCAACTTCTTCCTTCTCCGAATCTACGAATCTTGTATACCCCTCAAGCCCAACTTCATTTTATCACGAAATGGCAGATTTCTGCAGCTTGCGATATACTTTCGCGTTAAGTTAGATTGTGTATATTTGATCATTACCTTAAGCTCCGTACTAGCGTTTTCGAATGAAACGCCCATCTCCTTCAGCAATCCCATTTCAATTGGGATTCAATTGGGTTTTGCACTAATAAATAAAAATGTCTTGAATTATATTGACAAATACTATTCAATCCGTATTTAAGGTATTTCCACGTATGAAGTTGAAAAAAAAACTGTCGCAAACGAGAGAAATATTTAGCAATATGTAGAACTCAAAATCGGTATTACTCTTTATACCATACACCCATAGGGTGAAATGGTATATTAAAGTCGCCAAAATGTATGTAACAGGCAGAAGGAAGCATCTCCGACCCCACAAAGTATATATATTCTTGATCAGGATCAACAACCGAGTCGATCTAGCCATGTCCGTCTGTCCGTCCGTCCGTCCGTCTGTCCGTCTGTCCGTATGAACACCTAGATCTCGAAGACTGTAAGAGCTAGAGCCACGAAATTTGGTATGTAGACTCGTGTAGTATGTAGAGTGATCAAGTTTATTTCAAATTTTTGCACACATTTTATATATATAAAGATTTTGCCACGCCCTTTTACGCCCCCGTAATTTGAAAAACTTGATTATCTCCCGTATTTTTTTACCTTATGCAATCAAATTTGGCACACTCAAATTTGATACTAATATCTAGCAAAATACCAAATTTGATCAAAATCGGACAAAAAACAGGTCGAGAATGAGATGCGCTCTTTCATGAGGCGGACTAGAGATAGTTTTGACACTTTAAGGGCAGGTTTTAATAAACTCCAAGCGGAGTTTACTGCGGTGGAGACTCAGTTCAGAAGTTTATCGCTTATGAAAGAGTCTCCGAAACGTAAAAGGACCAGTCCTTGGGGTGTTTCTGTATCTGTAGATCCGGTCTCATGCACCGTCCACTCCTAATGTACAGCAATTGATATCGTTTAAGAGCCCGGTTGTGAATGCTATTAGTAATGAATTACCGGTATCACCTGGGAATGATCTCTTAAAAACGATGCCTATTGTAGTGTCCGATGTGTCTGGGCAATTACCCATTCCAATGGAAATTGCCGATAGTTCTAAAAGTATCGAGGGCCCCGTAAACAAGTTGACTGCTGCAGTGGGTGACTTGTCCAACGTTACTGCTACGGCTGACGCTTCGGGACCGCGGCCTCTCCTTGGCATACCACCAAAGAAACATATATTTGTTTCTAGGCTAGACCCTGTTGTCACATCTGATGATGTAACAGCCTATATTCGGAAGAAAGTTAACGTCTCGAATATTGCGGTGGAGAAGTTTAAATTTTCTTATTCTCGGGACATTTCGTCCTTTAAAATTAGTGTTTCTGCCAATATCTTCGACACTATATGTCGAGAAGATTTTTGGCCTAAACATATAATAGTTAAGGAATATACTGTAAAAAAGAATGAAGTAAGTAAGTCGTCTCGCCGACTTGGGTATACCATACACCAGGTGAAACAAATATTTAAAATTTCGAAAACCAAATGTATGTCTACTAAATTGTTTTAACATGCCTCATACCATTTGCTATCTCGCTCACTCTACAAACACACAAGCACTCTAGCGCCGCCACTAGCCAACGGCCAATTCTGCCCTTATGGATCGCGTAGCAAAATACGTTCATACGTATATTTTGTATGTTTCTAGTCCGATTTCAATCAAATTTGGTAGTTTGATAGAAATAGATAAGATTTATTAGTCTGCCAAATTTGATCGCGATGGTCAAAAAATTGCAAGAGCTAATCGGTTTTTTCTAAATTATGGAGGCGGAAGTGGGCGTGGCAACATATTAAAATATATGTATTCTGCGCGCATACTAAGCCAATATACATACTAAATTTGGTGAGTTTAGCTTTGTTAGTTTTCGAGAAAATCAGTTTTGATTAATTTTCGGGGGCGGAAATGGGCGTGGCAAAATTTTTAAATAGTCAATATCTGCGCGTCTATTAAGCTAACTTACATACCAAATTTAATGTCGGTAGCTTTCATAGTTTTTAAGAAAATCAGAGTTATGTAAATTCCGGGGGCGAAAGGGGGCGTGGCAAAAAGTTGGAACAATTATTTTCTGCGCGCTAACTAAACGAGTATATAAACCAAATATTATGTTTCTATCTGCTATACTTTTTAAGAAAAACAGTTTTATTTAATTCTGGGGGCGGAAGGGGGCGTGGCAAAAATTTGAAACAAACTCGATAAGCGTACGTACATACTACACGAGACTGCATACCAAATTTGGTGGCTCTAGCTCTTATAGTCTCCGAGATCTAGGTGTTCATACGGACGGACGGACGGACAGACGGACATGGCTAGATCGACTCGGTTTTTGATCCTGATCAAGAATATATATACTTTGTGGGGTCGGAGATGCTTCCTTCTGCCTGTTACATACATTTTGGCGACTTTAATATACCATTTCACCCTATGGGTGTATGGTATAAAAATCGGCAACCGATTCGCTTGCCTACAACAACAACTAATACTATTCCTGCCACATCAGCATCTGCTTGTGTGTCAAAAAACTAGCTTCGTCCCTTAACCTGGGTTACCAGAACGTTAGAGGACTGAAATCTCTATGTAGATAGTCTTTCTTTTGAGCATAACATTCTAGCTTTCACAGAGACGTGGCTAAAACCTGATATTGCTGATGCATCGGTTTTTTCCACAAACTTTTCTATTTTCAGACGTGACCGGATTTCTCGCATAGGTGGTGGCGTTCTGATAGCTGTTGATGCTGCTTTATCATCTGAAATGATTCAATTTTCTAGTACCCAGGAGATTGAGTTTGTCGGTGTTAAAGTAAATTTTAAATCTTTTAATGCTTTCATTACTTGTTCCTACATTCCACCATTGTCAGACATGGTGGTATATTTAAATCATTTAAAGGCAATTCAGTTTGTCTCCTCTTTAGTTTCGAGTCAAGATAGCTCATAGTTGTAGGTGATTTTAATTTACCCGCTTTAGCATTGTCACTAACAGATGAATCTACCACGTTGTTGCCCTCTTTGTCACATGACTTTATTGATGGCCTTCTAGGCTTATCTTTATCCCAAGTCAATCCTGTCTTAAATTCTAATGGAAAATCGTTAGATCTTATTTTTGTATTGGATTCTTCTTATTGTGAGGTTTCTAGGATCGAACCATTTGTTCTTCCAGAAGACAAATTTCATCATTAAATTTAAAAATTCATTTGCCCTTGCTTTCACCATTACTTGGTTCAAATGAGTTACCACTAACTAGGTGCTTTCGTAAGACTGACTTTGCCAGCCTTAATGAAAACATTGCTACTACCGATTGGTCTTATCTGTACAATTGTAGTGATATGAACTCGGCTGTTCGTTTTTTTTATGATACTCTGAATTCACTCTTTGATATTTGTGTGCCTCTTGGTAGGCTGGAGCGGCTTAACAAACCTCCCTGGTTCTCTCGCGAGCTATCCAATTTGAAAAATGTGAAGACACGATATTATAAGAAGTTTCAAAAAACACGTCGTTCATCAGATTATGCTCTGTATACAGTCGCTCGTTCAAAATTCATGATGCTTAATATTCAATGCTATAAGAATTATCTTCAGCGGTGTAAGCTTCAGTTTTCTTCTGACCCTAAACAATTTTATAATTTTGTTAATTCTAAAAGTAAGACCTCTGTGCACCCATCTTTTTTGTCTTTTCAAAATAAAAAAGCGAGCACTGATCAGGCGATTGCCGATATGTTTGCGAGTTTTTTCAAAACAACTTATTCCTCAACGGAATATCGAGCAAGTCCGTATCCTTATCATTTAAAAAAGGCTAATTGCATTTTCAATCCAGTGATTGATGAAAGTTCTATTCTTAGCGAACTTAAATTAGTTAAACCTGTTTATTCTCCGGGGCCAGACGGTATTCCTGGATGTGTACTCAGGTTCTGTGCAAACGCATTATGTAAACCCATTTTAAAATTGTTTCTATTGTCTGTAGAATCTTCCTCTTTTCCATCTATTTGGAAGGAGTCGTATATTATTCCTCTGCATAAAAATGGCAAAAAGTCCGAAGCCTCTAACTATAGGGGTATCTCAAAATTGTCCGCTATTCCGAAAGCTTTTGAGAAAATTAGAACTTCTCAATTGCAACATTTTTGCAGCTCTATTATTTCGCCATCCCAACATGGGTTTTTGAAACGTAGATCTACAACCACTAACCTTTTAGAATTTACATCAATAATTATCAAGGGGTTCAAAAATTGTAAACAAACTGATGTGATATACACTGACTTCAGCAAAACCTTGATTCCGTTAATCATACCCTATTACTTTCTAAGCTGAGCGACATTGGGTTTCCGCTTTTCCTTTCTTGGGTTCGAGAATATTTAACAAATAGAAAACAGAAGGTACTTTTTAAGTCTTCTTTTTCCGTTTCCATTTCTGTGACTTCTGGTGTACCTCAAGGTAGTCATCTTGGCAATCTGCTCTTCACACTATTTATTAACGACCTTCCATCAGTCATTGTTCATTCGCGTGTGCTTATGTATGCTGACGATGTCAAGCTTTGTCTTACTTATAAAGATACAGATTCATTTAGTCGGCTACAAGCTGATCTTGAAAACTTTCAATCCTGGTGCCAGTTTGATCTACTAAATCTTAACACTACCAAATGTAAGGTAATGACTTTTTTTCGTAACTCTCCTCAACTGGTCACTTATTTTCTAAACAACAGCCCTTTAGAACGTCTAAATAATATGAATGATTTGGGCGTACTTATGGACCATAAGTTAAATTTTAACACCCATATTTCCACCACGGTCGCAAAGGCCATGAGTGTCCTGGGTTTCATTAAAAGATGGTCAAAAGAATTTGATGACCCCTATACAACTAAAGTTCTTTTTACTTCGCTTGTCCGTCCTATTTTAGAGTATGGATCTTGCATTTGGTCACCTCAATATGAGTCGCACCAGATTAGACTAGAATCCGTTCAAAAGCAGTTCTTGCTATTTGCTCTTCGTGGCTTAAGCTGGGATCGCAATGTCAATTTGCCTTCGTATTCTGGTAGACTTCTCTTGATTAACCTTCCGTCCCTAACTAACCGTAGAATTATGCTTGGTGTCATTTTTATGCACAAGCTCCTAATTGGTGATATCGACTCGCCTGAGTTATTAGCTCAGGTGAATCTGTCGGTACCATGTAGACGGAGTAGAAATCCTTTAATACCTTTATCCTTTAGTCGTTGTTCTTCTAACTATGCTATGCATGAACCTTTTAGGGTCCTCTGCTCTGATTACAATCTTCTATCCCCTGTAATCGGCTCAGAGTTTTCTATTAATATGCTTAAAACATCTATCCTATCCCATTTAGTTAATAGATAGCTTTAGTATTATGTGTTTGTCTGTCTTTTCTATTGTGTATTTTGTCCACGCGATTCGTGCCGTGCGTTATACGGCTGCACCCCTCGGTCGGTTGGGTGGGAGGTGGGCAGTTATCTGCTTGGGCTCGCGCGTAACAGGCTTTGTCCTGGTGTCGTAGGGGCCACTTGAACGTACTGCGCATAGTATCGTCAACGTCCGCTATGTAAACTACAAACCACATATTATAGTTCTTGCAAGGCTATAATCTTCCCACCTCCACAAAAAATATGCATTGTACCGTAATAACGATATAGATGTTCTAGCTCCACAAGCCAACAGAGGAGTAGCTCTTTTAATATCTAAAACCATTGAACACAAAATCATTAATTGCCAGTCCAACATTTTAGCCATTGCAGCAGAAATACAAGAAAAAATCCCGTTTATAATTATTAATATATATCTCTCACCTACAGACAAATTTATTGAGCAAGATCTTCATAACCTGATTAATAACTTCAATAAGCCAGTGACATTAGTAGGAGACTTTAATGCCTGACATTCAACCTGGAGATCACCTTCAAACAATCAAAGAGGAAATGTTGTCGCTCGCTTTATTCAAAATAACAACCTTATTCTTTTAAACAATGGGGACCCCACTCACTACTCTACTCAAAACACCTTCACCCATGTAGACTTCTGCTCTCCACCCTTTAGTCCGCGACCACTACCCCATACGGATTCAACTTTTTCCGACCAAACACACGGATATAACACGCGGACTGCTGGAAGAAACTGTGCGGAGATGAAAATGCGCAGCCACGTGTGACTGCCTACAAACTGGTTATGGGCAAACTCGCAAGGCGTATTATGTCAACGGATCCGACCAAGCTGGGTCGTTGCATGTTCGGAATGCTTTTAATTCGGCCAGCTGGGACTACATTGTCGCGTCCCTAGAGCGCTTAAACATATCTGAATACACACATACATCACCGGTGGAGTACCTCAAGGATCAGTGATCGGGCTAACATTGTGGAATGTCATGTATGACACTGTCCTGCGACTGGATATGCCGACGGACACTCTCATAGTGGGACAACGTTGCAATAGTCACTGTGGCCAAGGATATCCAACAAGCTGAAGAAAACACCAATGCAGCAGTGTTCAGGGTTTTGGAATGGATGAAGGCAAACTCACTATCTACAGCCGTACACAAAACCGAGGCCGTGATCATATGCAGCAGGAAAAAAGTGGAAACAGTCAGGATCGAAGTCGCCGGATGCTCTATAGCATCGAAGCCTGCAATTGTTATGATGGATCACAGGTTATCATTCAAAGCCCTCCTGCAGTATACCGCAGATAAAGCTGCTAAGGCCACATCAGCTTCAACTCGGCTTATGGCTAATGTCGGCGGCCACAAGCAACGGAGCAGATGGCTTATCTCGACGGTGGTACGGTCCATCATACTATATGCCGCCGCCATATGGGCACCAGCGAAGTCATCTCCCACCTACAGCCTGGACTGCAGATCGCGTTTAAAACAGTCTCTAAAGACGCCGCCCTGGTGCTGTCTGATATGGCCCCACTAGACCTCTTGGCTAAGGAGGCTAGAAATAGAGATACGCCGCCAGTTTGAAGAGATACGACTCTGGGAATGCAGATGGCGTGACTCAAACAATGGGAGCTGGACAAGGCTCCTGCTCACCGACATTCGGCCAAGGCTTAATCAGAAACATCGCCAGACTGACTTCTATTTGACACAGTTACTGACGGGACATGGATGCTTTAAATTTTTTTTTTTTTTTTTTTGATATTAAGTTACTTCTGAACAGAAGATTTCTTTGGCCTCCCTGTGTATAACAGGTTAACGCCACAGCGTATTCGTGATGATGAGTTTCGTATTTTGGTTTTTGTTATAAATTAATTAGCTATTTAATTTAATTTATTTATGTGTGGATTAGATTGTTAGAGTTCTATGTTGGCAGCCTTAGTAAATTGTGTTATCGATTTGTAGTTGGCGATAGGCTCTTGCGCGAGTAATTGATATATATCGTTATACTTTGTTAGTGTTGGGAAGTTCATTCGGGTGTTTGTGTATTTTGAACAATTTAAAATAATATGTGAGATATCTTCTGTAATGTTACAGGTGTCGCATAAGTTGTTGTCAACGACTTTCATTTTAAATAGAGTGTTTTTGTCAAATGCGTGACCGCTTAGTATTCTGTTTAGTTGTTTTATCTCCAGTCTATGGAATTGGTTTTTTCACTGGAACCATAGTTGTGATGACACATAAGGATATAGAAGGCAGTATCCTTTGTTTCGATCTATACAAAATTCATTGTACGCTCTTTCCCATTCTAGTTTTATTTTGTTGTATATATGAATGATAGCATCGTTGATTGTCCAGCTTATGTGCGTGAACACTCCATCGTGTCTGGCATTTTTGGCTGCGGTATCAGCTAAATCGTTTTCTTTTATGTTTGAGTGACTAGGTATGTGGTGTATTTCGACTGAGATGATATTATAACTATTTTCTATATTTTTAAGGATTCTTTGAGCAATGCAATTATTGTTCTTTGGGTTTCTAATTGTTTGGATTGCTCCAAGACTGTCTGTTAGGAACGCTACTTTGAAGAGGTGATTCGAATCAGCAAACTCCACTGCTTTTTCCAAAGCTGTGAGTTCCGCAGTCAATGATGACAGTTTTTTATTGCTGTAATAGCTTTTTGTGATGTTGGCGCCCAAGTGAAAAAAAGCACTTCCAGTAAAATCTTCAGAAACTGAACCATCTGTGTAAATCAGGTCAAAATTTTTTGAATTTAAGTTCTTAATTTTTTCTTTATACAGGGAGAGTATCATTGTTTCATTTGCATCTCTTATGTTTTTAAAGGCACCTTTGGAAAAATTGGCATCTATGAAGATTTTTCGTGTGCTTTAAATTTTACTTGCATAGGTTTAAGCATGAGACAGATCCCATTTGCACACACTGTGCGGGGAACATAGAAGATGCTGAAAACGTCCTGTTTGTCTGTTCTAGATTTTCTGCTGAACGGGAAGAGCTAAGCGTAGGCATTGGGAGGCCTTTTATAGTCAACGACTTTATGAATATCCTATTTGTAAAACATTTGGCTAGCTGTTAGCCACATGGCAGCAGTCATCATGCAATCCTTGTGTCGCGCTGAACGACAGCGTAACCAAAACTTCACTTCTAGGTAAACTCTAGACGAGGCATACGTGTTATTTCCCCTTGTGAAGTAGTACTTCAGCGTTGGTTCCGCGAGATGGATACGGAGCATAGGGTAGGTTTTAGTGCGGTGCGGTGACCACTAACCAAGTTCGATTTCAACACCTCGGTTTTCAATGCTTTCCCCCCTTTTTATATATATATATAAAAAACCAAAAAAAAACCAGATATAAACTTCATTTAGCAAACTGGAGATTATTTCAAGAAAACTTAAATCAAAATGCACAGGCACCATCACAAATAATACAAATCAGTCAGCAGCCAGACTGCTAAAAATAGTCAAAATATCTGCTAACAAGTCAATACCCACCTTAAACTCCAATATAATTAAAAAACACAGACCACAGAGCTGGACGAACTAAAAAGGAAAATGTTAGGTGTCTTAGAAAACACTTGAACAACGAAAATACGTTAAAAAAACAAAACAGCGAACGCCAAGTTGAAATATGTAGCAAAAAAGTACACAAAGAACAGCCTTTACTAAATTTACAGAAGACATAAACACTAACACAACAATAAGAGCTCTTTGTGGCAAAGTACATTTTATCAAAGGGACTAAAAAAGCACACATGAGATGTGTACTGGGTTGCTGGTCGTATTGAGAGAGTGGCCAGAAAGTTGGATTCAGTCGAAGAAGTCGTAGTCGAAAAGTTGTCAGCGAAAGAATTTGAAAAATCGTTGGTACAAATAAGTTGAAAAGTCAAGTCGTTATAAGTTGAACATTAAGCGTTGTATTTAATTAAGTATAATTTGTGAACTCGCCCCTTTGATACTATTTCTTGTTGTAAACTGGTGTCTCTCAGCTAAGGTATGCACGCTGTACTTAAATCCGGCTACTGGCTCGTCGGCCACGAGTGTGGGTTGTTCTTTAATTACCTATGCTGAGGCCTACTGGCTTATTATTAAAATAAATGCGTGGGTACAAAAGCCATAATTTAACCGGAGAATCTACAATACCAAATTAAACAGAAAGTAGAAAGTATCCTAATGATCGTCACAAAGAAATACACACGGGATTCCTCAGATGGTTTAGATGACTCCTATCTGCCCACCCTTCTTGGCCTTGCATGTACCATAAAACTAAAAAAATTGTTGCAAGACCCCTTTATGTGTAACCTTTAACTCTGTCTACGGAGTAGCCTGCAATAGATCAAACATCATAATAATTTAAAGAGACATTATAACATAGCTCCATTAAACCCATTAGGGGAGAGTGGGGCTAATCGGCGCATGGGGCAATCCGGCGCAGTCAAATTATCTTGAAATCTAATAGCACGATCCAAAAAGTGATAAGTGTCATAAGATCGCATTTTGGTAGGCTATATTTGGATCATAAACTTAGACGTATCCAATTCGTAGTATCCGAAATTTTTGGGATTTTGTAATTTTTAACCTCAAAAATCAATTTTTTTCGTTTTTTTTTTGGTTTTAAGAACATTGAATAAATTGTTAATTTTGATAGATGTTAACTAAAACAGGTTCCGACATGTATTAACTTATGCTGTGCACTTCGTTTTTTTTTTTTAATTCACACGTTTTTAAAATATTTAGTTTAAAATGCTAAAACTAAGGGTGGGGCAAAGTGGCGCACTAGTTGAAATTTACATGTGGCGTTTTAAAATCATAACTATATTTGAATAAAAGTCCGATATATAAACTAGTTATTGATAAAAACAGTACATTTACCAGAATCAAACGGATCAGAATACTATATCATATAGCTAATGGTAGCTAATGGACAAACGATGAAATGAACAATCATAATTGAAAGTCTACACCAATCAACATTTTTGGTGAAAAAAAAAGTGCGTCTAACGGTTAGACACGATAGAAGTGAAACCTTCCGTAACACAAACTGAGAGAGAATGAGACGAAAGCAGCATTAGGAGCGGGATAATTATGGGTTCATTATAATATTGCTATAAAGGTCATGTTTTATTTTCTTCATTTTATTATTATTCATCCTCAATGTTTTCAATTTCAACAAATGATACGAGTGGCTTATGATAGCTAAAATATGATACAAATGCTTTGGTTTCGATGTTGTCAACATATCTTTGAAATACCGCGTCAATTGTTGTTTTTGATCGTGTTGTTGATTCAGTGCGATTGTTACACATTTTTAAACTGAATGTTGTATTGAGAAAGTCAATTAAAGGAACCGCTGCACATAGGTAGATTTTGCAAAATTAGGCGGCCAAAAACATTTGTTCAATAAAATACACTTTAAATGGAAAAAATAATTAAATATTATTGTTTCCTATTAAAATACATTAACTTCCTATTAAAATACATTAATTTTCTATTAAAATACATTAATTTTTTTTAACCTAATACTAAAATAGCAAGGTTTTCTATTGAATATGGGTTAACTTTAAATGAAACATTACAAAAGTTGGCTTTATCTATTAGATTATATTATTATTTTTAAATTCAGAGTTACATAATATTATTTAAAAAAAAACGAATATGTTTATTCTGCTTCTGAGTCCAAATCGTGATGCTCAGCACTATCATTTGGCTCAGCAGGAATGAGCATATTTATGGTTTCCCTTAAAAACACGTGTTCATGTTTTCAATGGAATTTTACGCAAGTCCCGTTAGATTTCCAGAAAAATACGGTTTGCCATCAAGGTTGTTATACAATTTGTGTACATTTCGGCAAAATATTGTGATTGATTGATATTTTGATTTTTAGGCTACGGCCACAACCACTGTGCACAGGGTCTCGAATTTTTTTTTTTTATCGGCGCGCAAAAACTTTGAATAAGTATATTTCGTGAATAGGTGGCTATAGGTGGCCAACTATAACTATTTATAATTATTGAAACTATGCATAAATTATTAAATGAAGAAATATTACAGGGACGGACAGGGAAAGTAGTTATAAGCCCCTTTGAAATTTTTATTTTTAGAAAAATCTGTCTCAAAAGATGTGGTCTTTTATAACAATGCTAGTGTATGCAAAACATTGTTAAAATTGGTGAGTACTACATAACACATAAAGATACATATCTGGACTATTGATATCCATCACAATTACTTTGATAGTAACTTTGCAAAAATAAATATTGACTTTGAAAAAATGTATCACTGAAAAAGGCGAGAATTAAATATGAACACTGTGAATGATAATCGAAGTTTGACTACCTGTAATTCGGCGTGGGCGCTATTTTGAAAGGTGGGAATGATGAGGTTAGTTTCTCGGAAGTATCTCCTAACAATGTGCATCAATAGTTTGTTCTTAAAATGATTTTTTTTTTTTTGACTTTTGGCCGCCTACTTTTGCAAAATCTACCTATGTGCGCTGTGTCCAATGCAAAATTTACGTTAAAATCGCCACTTAAAATCATTGGAACTTTATCGTAATCTTTTCTAAGTATCCGCGATACTTCTGGTGTATACTTTATTAAATTTTCATGAATGAATTCCGTGATGCTATTTATTGATTGATTCGGTGAAATATAAATTGCCACAATTAAAACTGTTTTTCCATTGCTCAATCTGGTTTCGCATGCACATATTTCTCCCACTTTAGAGAGCTGAACAGACAGTGATTCTAGTTGCTGTGCATTCATTCATTATATATTTTGTGATACATTTTTATTTACTTTTTATACCCTTGCAGAGGGTATTGTAAAATTGGTCAGATGTTCGTAACGCACAGAAGGAGGCGTTTACGACCTGAGAAGCTGAGTTGATATAGCCATGTCCATCTGCCCGTCCGTCTGTGCGTATGCGTTTTACTCAGCCGTCTTAAGAGCTATCGGGATAAAATCTTTTTTTGGGGTTTTTTATTACCCGGGTAAGATAAAGTATGAAAATCTTTATATGGCTATATCAACTCAGCTTCTCATGCTGATCAAAAATTTATATACTTTATGGGGTCGTAAACGCCTCCTTCTGTGCGTTACGAACATCTGACCAATTTTACAATACCCTCTGCAAGGGTATAAAAAGTAAATAAAAATGTATCACAAAAAAATATATAAATATATAAAAAGCATTATGAATAAAAAGCATTATAAAAAAAACTTCGACCTAGCTGGGAGTCGAACCCCGGCAGAGCCACGTCGACACTTTCTAAATTGCCGTCGAGTTCTGTAGTTAAGCACGCATCTCATTTTCGCATTGTCGTTATGTCTCTTTTTAGAGACACGCGAGCACACTAACTACACAACTCGACGACAATTTACAGAGTGTCGACGTGGCTCTGTTGTTAGTGTGCTCGCTTGGCGATCGGGCGGCCGGGGTTCTCGACTACCAGCTTGGTAGAAGTTTTTCGTAATGCTTTTTATTCATAATGCTTTTTATATATTTGCATCTCATTCTCTCGCAGCGAGCACACTAACTACAGAACTCGACGGCAATTTACAAAGTGTCGACGTGGCTCTGTTGTTAGTGTGCTCGCTTGGCGATCGGGCGGCCGGGGTTCGACTCCCAGCTTGGTCGAAGTTTTTCATAATGCTTTTTATTTATAATGCTTTTTATATATTTGCATCTCATTCTCTCGCAGGCTAAATACTATAAGATCTATATGTGTCTCTGTTTAGTGTCGCTTTTTCGTTTCATCGAGTCTGAAATCACTCCCAACGATTCTAAAAAAGTTTTCACTTCAAAAAAAAGTTTTTTTATAAATAAAACAAGTTTTTTAATATTAAGCTATATTTAGTTTTTTTTTTTTTTAAATCGCTTGATTCTATATAAAAAACTTGTAAAACGAAACTTGTAAAAAAGAAATGACAAATGAAGATAAAAGGACGAGTTTAAGGTGTTAATTTATTTTACTAAACGAGTGGAAAATTATACTACTTAAAACTAAAAGAAATTAACACAAAAGAATGGTCATTCTTTGGCTGTACAAAACTAAATTCACTCAAGCGTAATTAAAAGACATCGAAAAACAATGCGTGGACTCAGGGGGTTATTTTTCCCCTTTTTTTTTTCTTATCTATCATAGCACCAATTGAACTTTATACAAAAGACCATTAGGCATAGGGTAAATATTTAAAAGTTGGTCTGCCTTTGTCCTTTTTATTAAATGTGGGTTTTTTTTTTATTTATTCAAATTTTCTCTTGTGTTTTTTTCTTTACTCAGTGTCCATTTTACGCCATGTTGAATATTGTGATATTATTGGTCCTTTGAATTAACGCTTCTCAATTTGCTGGAAACGCTAAGATCAAAAAATGTTCGGAAGAAATAAATCTACAAAAAAATTCTCAGCTTATCAGAAATTAGGTCAAGTTCACTACTCAGGTTCCAATAATATACACGATCCACAATTTTTTCCGCTTATGACATTCTCTTTTTTCCCACTTCTTGCTTAGGTTCTCTCTCGTTTTTTTATTTATTTCTTTTTTGGTTGGGTATTGAAAGGGAACGCTAACAAGCGGTACTTTATTTTCTAAAGCGAATCAGAGACACAGCCAAAGGCCACTTCAATATGCATTGAACAGAAAAATTTCTTCTTGCATTACAGTTAGTTTGGGGGTTTTATAATATAAGAGAGATTTGATCGCGTTTGGTTAAAATTAACTCTACCCAGATTTAAACTTTTTTTTACTTTAAATTTTATACTTTTTAGTATGCTTTATGCTTTTTTTTCTTCTTATACTTTTTCTGATCTTGTTTTTCTTCGTTTTTCTTTTCTTTTTTCACTCGATTGCACTTCCATCCCGGCAGGTGGGTTACGACCGTCGTTGGGCTGCGTTTGCGGGGCTGTGTTTGCGATGTAATCTCGCCCGTCGTCTGGCTTCTACTAATTGCCTCTCCCAGAAATTAGCCCAATCCAGCCTCTCGTCAAAAATTTTCGACCATCAGGCGTTAGGCTGCCCCTCCTCTCAAGCAGCTGGTTTGCCACCTGTGGTCAGTTCTTGTGGACTTTATGAAATTTCTTCAGTAATTTATGTGCCTATGAATGAGGACTCTGAAATTTCTTATGCCCCTGGCTCAAACATTTTTTTGCTTACCCGCTAAAAAGGACTTAAAACGCTTGCTTCTTGCTGGTAATTAACTTTATTTAGAGTGTATAGAAAAATTGCCTTTTTTTAGTATTTAAGTTTTGGTTGATATATGTATATATTTTATCGCCTCTATATATACCCGAGGTCGCTTTCCTTTCCTTTTTGTTAGATAATTCCTATCAATTTCGATGATGACCTAAACCTAGCTCTCCTTCCTAAGTCTCTCTCACCTTTGTCCTCATACCCCATCAGAGAGAAAAAAAATTACAAACTAGCAATTAAAAAATTAGAACTGCAGCATAATCTAAGGCGGGGCATACCAACGCCTCGCTCCAAACTGAGAACAGCTACAAGATACATACATATTTCAAAACAGAGTTATAATAAAAACTTAAGCGACAAACCGAACCTAGAAAAAGCTGACGAAATTGAAATATTGGAAGAGAAGCAAAAAATTGAATGCAGAACAATGGCCAGAGAAGTACGCCAAGCGCTTATGCTGGATTTGGCCAAAAAACGAGAAGAGAACACGAAAGACAATAAAATGGAAGACGAGAACAACACGATGTTGAAAAGTTTGCTACAGTTGCTGACACTGAATATCGCAGCAGGTATTCAAACAAACGATTTTGCTAAAGTGGTACCCAACTATGATGGACAGGACATGCCTGTGAAGATGTTCAGGCACGATCTAAAATGACTAAAGGTGCAAAGTTGTTTTTAGACTCACGTCCAGAACGCAGTTATGATGATTTTCGTGTCCAGTTGAAAAACGAATTTGGCATGCACGACGTATGTAGCGTACTCAGTTATATCAGAAGCTATGTGAGAGTAAGAAGCAGAAAGAGGAAACTTTTTCACGAGAAAATGTTTCATATGAAGTCAATCGCAGCGGAAGGCAATATAGATAAGTACTGTACGGTACGGTACTGCGCCATATAGTAGACGACTTGAATATGAATAACTACTTAAAGATCAACTTATATTGCGCCCAGTCATTCACAGAGCTACTTGAAAAATATGAAATCTATTATCACGCAATGAAAATGGCAAGGAGTGATGTGCCACAAGGTCTGAAGAAAGTGAACCAGAGAAACTACGAGAAACAGCCTCGTTGCTTTAACTGCGGATCCAGCGAGGATCTTAGAAAGGAATGCAATGTGACAACAACATGTTTTTGCTGCAATGGAGAGGGTTATTTCTTAAAAAACTGCCGAAGGTTTGCGGATGTTGGTGCAGTGTATAATTTAAAGCGCATGGAGACTGCAAACATCGGTGTAGTACAAAATATAAAACATATAAAGGGAGTGGACATAAACGGTTGTCCAGCAGCGCTGTACAGAAGATTGGAGTTAAATATCTGGAGAAACGTGTCAAGAATCTGATTAGTCTAGGCGGAAAAGTTTCTCATCCGCTGGTACTTTTCAAGCTGAGGTCAGAGTGGACGACGTCCAGACAATCCAAAAATTTGTTGTTGTCGCAAACGAAGACGTGCCGTATGATGTTGTATTGGGCTATGACTTTATGGAAAAGTTGTTGTTGTATTTTCAATGCACAGTGCTTTTTCGTATTGAATAATCTTAAGATTTAAAACATTTTTTTTTACATTTTAAACTCATTTTTATAGCCTTGCAAAAATGGTATATTAATTTTGAAGCAAGCTTTTTCGCCAATATAGTATTTATGTATATTCTTGATCAGTACGAGAGGAGTTCAAGGACTATGGCAATGAGCATTCCTATGTCCGTCCTCCTAGACCCTTAAATACTGCAGGTCTTCGGTTGTATATCATATAGCTTTCATACAAGCGGCAAAGTCATTAACAGTGATTTTTCTCATTAACTTCGTTATTTCGTTAGTAAACAGTTATTTATTTATTTATTTATTTACATCAACTAACACAGCAGTCGACGAAAAAGCTTAAGCTAAAGACAGATAGTAATTAATTGAAAAAGGTGGAGGTGTTTTATTTGCATAAGGTGCCAGCTATTTCCCGAGTCACAGCCAATGTGGTCAGGGATGAGTTGCAGCCAATCCAAGTCCAAAATATTATTATTGGTTTCGCTGTAGATGATAAAAAAGTATAGCGCGAAGAGAAGTGACAGAAAGATGAGGAGAAATTAGGTGAGAAAAGTTGTTAAAAGATTGGCAAAGAACACGAAAAGGATCGTGAAGAGAGTAGTTAGTCAGACATCTACTAAGGTGAATAGATAAAAAGTTTCTGGTCCGACGTGAGGGAACACAAAAATAGCGTATCTAGTAAATTAGTAGAAATGACTTCGCCGTTGACTAGTTTATGGAGAAAGAGAATGCCAAAAACGAGTCTACGGTTGTAAAGTGAAGGAAGATTAATAAGAAGAAGTCTGCTAGAATAAGAAGGTAGGCGAAGACTCGGGTCCCAATTAAGACCGCGTAGCGCAAACTTAAGGAATTGCTTCTGTACCGATTCAGTACTACGCTGGTGAACATCATATTGCGGATTCCACACTGGCGAGCAATATTCTAGAGTAGGGCGAACTAACGAAGTGTATAAAACCTTTGTTACATAGGGATCATCAAATTCTTTGGCCCAACGTTTAATGAAGCCAAGAAGGCTGCATGCTCTATTGACAATAGAAGAAATATGAACATTAAATGAAAGTTTTGGGTCAAACATCACGCCTAAGTCTTTGAACGATGGTACACAATCTAACAGAACAGACTTAACAGAGTAATGCGTTAGGAACGGAGACAAACGACTGAAAGTCATAAAAGAACACTTAGAGGCATTAGGGTGTAATTTATTAACGTGGCACCAATCACAGAACGCATCGAGATCTGATTGCAAGTACTGTTGGAAAGAAAGATCATTATAGGAATAACAAATCTTGACGTCATCCGCAAACATGAGCACGCGTGAATGAGCCAAGGCCAAAGGCAAATCATTTATAAACAGTGTAAATAACAGGGGGCCCAGATGACTGCCTTGGGGGACACCTGACGTAATTCGAACAGTTTTAGATATCGAGGAACGAAAAGACACCTTTTGGGTTCTGCCAATAAGATACGACTTTAACCAACCCAACAATTTTGGTGAAAAACCCATGATGTTAAGTTTCTCGAGAAGCAAAGAATGATCAACCGTATCAAAAGCCTTACTGAAGTCAGTATAAATAACATCAGTTTGACACTTTTTACGGAAGCCATGGTGTACAAGGGTAGTCAATTCTAAAAGGTTGGTAAGCGACGAACGACCTTTCATGAATCCATGCTGACAAGGAGAAATAGTGGATCTGGATAGGTGTTGAAGGGAAGACGTAATAATTTTCTCAAACAGCTTTGGTATTGCCGAAAGTTTGGCAATGCCACGGTAGTTAGAAACATCCGATTTGCTACCCTTTTTAAAAACCGGAATAATAAAAGACTCCTTCCAAATATCGGGAAAGGTACAAGTCTCACTCGATATAAAGAATAACCGAGATAAAGGCTTAGATAGGGAATTCGAACACATTTTAAGGATGCAACTAGGTATATTATCAGGACCGGGAACGAAGGAAGACGTCATAGATGACAAGCTAGAGATAATACAGTCTTCAGTAATACTAGGAAAAAACATAGAATTTAAATGTGGGATTGACAAGGGATAGGGTGTGGGTTCCGAAACAGTAGTAGATTAAGTCGACTGAAAGAATTTAGCAAACAGATCTGCAATATCAGAATCATTATTAGCAGTCTGGTCATTAAGTCTGAAGGTGGAGGGTAGTACATTAGATCGTCTTTTGGAATTAACAAAGTTGTAAAATCTTTTGGAGTTCTTATAAAATTCAACCTTACAGCGAACGATATAAATATTGTAGCATTGAGTGTTTAAAAGACAAAATTGAGATTTGGCTATACAGTAATTTGCATAGTCAAGTCGCTAACCAGTTTTTTTAAATCTTTTAAAATAAAAATAAAAACGCATTTATCAATTAGAGAATTAAGAGCAGAGTAGAAAAACTTCACTGCACGATCTATATATCGCAGCACTCAAATAGAAATGACCAATCAAAAGAGAAAATAAGGCTTTTAAGAAGATTGAAATTCGTTCTACGACGAGAATTTGCGATGTTATTAAATGAATTAGTAACGGAATTGTAAGAAATAGTAAGTTCAATGGTAGGGTGATAGGGATCTTCAGGTTTCACTAGGGGCTGTGTTCGGGATACAGCACTAACAGTGGGATCAGAGACAAAAACAAGATCAAGGATTCTTTTAGAAGAGTTAAGGAAAGAATTCAACTGATATAGCGGACATTCAAGTAGGCTATCAAGAAAAACATGTTGAGATGAAGGAATTAAGAAAGATAGATTATCAACACTTGAACACAGATTCGAGTTAACAGCAATGAGTACTCCACCGCCCCGACGACCAACACGATCAAGCCTATAAGAAATAAAGTTATTAGAAAGAATTTCATTATCCAAAACAGAGGAGCTAAGCCAAGTTTCAGAGAAAGCTAATATGTCAGCCGAAAAGGTTTGGCTATCACAGAACAGGTTCGAGAGCTTGGTAAGAAGTCCTCTTACATATTGATAATGAATGCAAAGACTAGACGTTATTAGTTTTTTGAAGCAGAAGATAAATTAGGAAGGTGGACAGGCAACGGACGGGAGCGCTTATTGGGCGCAAACTCGTGTACAACTAGGCCCTTAGCAGGGCATATATTGCCAATGTATGCTGCCACAGACGACTCAGAAGTATCAGGAGCAAGCCTAGAGATAAATAATTGTTTGCGATGAGGCACTACAGTTAGTGGAGGCGGAGGAGCATTGGGGTCCGCAAGTGATTGAGAGCTAGCATGATCCTGTGATTGATCAGAGTTCCCGTAAGGGATAGAATGAGGTACACCAGGGCTTGTAATGGGTACTTCAATCTGAAAAGAAGAGCATAAAGAGGGACAAGAAGATGGTGTAGGCGAAAGTAAAATGGGAGACGATGTAATAGAGAGTGCTGGCGACTGCTTGCGAGGCAACTCAAGGGTACATTTCTTGGGCGACTTCTCAGAAGGTGGAACAAACTTAAATTGCGACAATAAATGTACGCTAGAGTCACACTCGTTAGACAGCTGTTTGGCCAGTTTGTTTAAAGAAAGAAACCTTAAACGAAGATCCCTATACATACGGCTAAAATCAAGCTGCTGGCTGGTACAAGTTGGGCAAGTCCAGTGCATTAAGCCAAGCTCAGGCTTAGACACAGACAAACCAGAAAATTTGTCGTAGTCGCGGCCATTGAGGCCAGCACATTTTAAGTGAATAAGATTATCGCAAAGCCAACAAGATATTGCTCTATACTGATCATCAAAACGATCAGAATGCTTGCAAGTAGGTAGACAACAAGCCATTATAAAGCCAAAAGAAACACAAGGCAAAAAAAAAAAAAATAAATAATTATATATATATAAGAATAAATAGAAAAATTTAAATACACAGCACAAAGATAAAAACCAGAGGGCCGGGGCTAACTTCGACCGCGTCAAAGTTTGTATACCCTTGCAACTTTTTTGGTAACTTTTTTCTTACCTATAGCCATCAAAAAAGCCATGGAAAAACGGTTAAGCTAAAAAGGCTAATGTTTCCGAAAGAACGGCCTACATAGGAAATAACGAAGATATTGATCAAAGTCACTGTTTTCCACCGATCGTTCCTATGGGAGCTATATGATATAGTTACCCGATCCTTATCAAATTTGGCACAGTCATTAACAGATATATTAAACTAACAAATGTTTAATTTGGAAGCAATCGCGGCAAAAGTAACGAAGTTATTGACAAAAGTCACTGTTTTCGAAAGATCGTTCCTATGGGAGCTATATGATATAGTCACCCGATCTTGATCAAATTTGGCATAGTCGTTTATATGTGTAATTAACTCACCAATATTAAATTTCACGACAATAGCTCAGAAAATAACGAAGTTATTAAGAAAAGTCACTGTTCGTGACTTTGCTGTTTGTATGGGAGCTATATGATATAGTGGTCCGATCCGGCTGAATCCGAGATATACAACGCCTGCAGTATATACAAGCCTACATGCCAAATTTCAGCTCTGTAGCTCTTACGGTCTAGGAGGAGTTTGCGTTGATCCAGACGGACGGACGGACATGGCTATTTGAACTCGTCTCGTCGTGCTGATCAAGAATATATATACTTTATATGGTCGGAGATGCATCCTTCGATGCGTTGCACACTTTTGACCAAAATTAATATACCCTTTTTGCAAGGGTATAACAAAGAGAACAGCTAGAGTGCACAGCACAAGAGAGAGTGCAAGAACAGTTATAAGCCGAGCTTTGAGAGGCGGCTTACAAAAGTGATTACGCGGGAGAGAAGCTGAGCACAAGCACAAAGCAGAGAGAACAACAAAGCCACTAGCACTGATGGTATGATGGGGGCGATGAGGGGAGCAACTGCAGAAGCAATGACGAGAGAGAAAAAAAATAAAAAGAAAAAAATTAAATGCACCAAACACTAATCACGAAAAAGAAAAACTGTTTGAACTATTTAATTTGGCGAATTATGGAAATAAAACACGAGGGTGTCAAGCAAACAACACCAGTGAAAGCGTAAACAAACTAAGCACAATTAAAAACTGAGAGAAAACAATAAATATTAATAAAAACTCAGGAGCTATGCAAAAACACGACCGTCACGTCAGAGAGCAGAAGCTTTTTGTTATACACAAGTACACATTCCTAATACTCTTTTTTGTTTTGCATGTATAGGCAGAAGCAAACTACCAAAATTAAACAGTTCCGCTGCGACTGCTGCTTTAGTCGACTTACGAACCTGGCCGATAGCAACAGTTGGAACAGTTCCTAGTTTTTAAATGTATGATTTGGCTGTTGCTATGAAAGCAATTTGTTTCGGTTATTTGCTATTGCTGTTGCTGTCGGGTTTTTCGCTTTCGGATTTTTGCTATTTGATTGTCGCTGTTGCTGTCGGGTTTTTCGCTGCTGCTGTCAAAATTTTCTATTTCGGCTAGTCGCTGTTGCTTTTGCTGTCGGGTTTTCCGCTTTCCGTTTTTTTCGGAAGCAAAAGCAACACAAAGTATTCATTTTAATGTTTGCCAACCAGTCGCAGCAATGAATAGCCCAACATTTACGACTTTTGCTAATTCGACTACAGCAATTTTAACACTGACTATATTATATAGCTCCCATAGGAGCGATCACACAGTCAAGTGACAGAAAAAGACATAATGAAACTTAACAACCACACATACATACAGCTGCGAGCAAAAAAATAGTAGTGGCTTCACCCATTTTATAAATATCATAGAAAGTTATGTTATCGGGGCAAGACTGTGAAACTTCTTGGTATGCAAATTTATTATTTGGTCTGTTATTAATTATATTATAAAAAACCACTCCATTTTGATATTTCGAAAATAATGAAGATTTGGTGTCAATAGTTCCACATTGAGGCAAGCAAAATAATAGTAGCACATATTTTAAAGAGCACAAAATATCAAGTATAGGGTTTTATTTCAGGGAAATAGTTTTAAAATAAAGACCAAGTTAATATCAACCTATTAATAATTAGTGGCATGTCCATTGTTCCACAGTACGACTGCGCAGCGACGCGGCATTGAATCTATCATTTTCTGACACTTTTCTGGTGTTATGGCCTTTCATGTACGCTCTTTAGCAGTCTAAGGACCTTTTTTAGTGTTTGGCTTTGCAGCAACTACTCCCTTCTTAACGTCGCACTACAAATTTTCAATCGGGCTCAGATCGGGCGACTGTGCCACTTCATTAAATCTACTCTAGCATTATCGATACGACCTTTTGCCACTTTCCTTGTGTGTTTCTGGTTATTGTCTTGTTGAAATACCCAGCAATGTGGTATTTTCTCTTCGTCATGTGGTACCTTTACTTCCTCAATAATTTTAACGTACACATTATGCCTTCTATGCAGCATATAGGACCAACACCGTATTAGGAAAAACAGCCTGACACCAACACACTTCATCTGCCATGTTTAAAAGTCTTTGTGGTGTACTGTGGACTGTACTCCGTGTTTTTCTGTCGACGAATATACAGCCTAGATCCCCTCTGTCCAAACAGCACAATTTTTGACTCATCTGACCACAGTATGTTGCGCCTTTTCTCCACAGGCCATTTTATGTGAAATTTTGAGCATTCAATCCATTCGTTTATGTTCTTCTGTGGGTGAAGCGGATTTT
The DNA here is from genome assembly GCF_018902025.1 of Drosophila willistoni. Lineage (NCBI taxonomy): Eukaryota > Metazoa > Arthropoda > Insecta > Diptera > Drosophilidae > Drosophila > Drosophila willistoni. The sequence continues at coordinate 10,671,571 of NW_025814047.1, forward strand.
TCCGGGGCTGCGAGCGTTCAAGTTATTTTGAGGTAACTCTCACCGAACTGTCCAACCACTGGCCGGCACTTTAGTTCCTTCCTGGATCTTCACAGCAGATGCAAACGAGCGAAGCCTTGAGTCTCGTACTATTCTTTTTCCTAATTCGGGCGAGATTTTAAGCTTTCGGCCACGTCTTTCTGAAATTTTTTAAATTTTAATGCATTTTGAACTGCAGTTGGGGAACACTTGAAATGTTCACAGACTTCTATGTAAGTTTTGCCCTCATCCATAAGGTTTCTGATCTGAATAATCGTCTTAAAAGACATATGCGTACCTCGGGCCATTTAAGTCTGCAAATTGGAATACTTTAATGAATATTCTACCGCGAACATTTAACACATCAAATAGAGCAAAAAAAAACAACCTTCTAGCAATAGTTTAAGTTTCCTGAAAAAAAAGATCCTTCACTACTATTATTTCGCTCGCTCTAAATTTGGCAATTAAGCTTAAAAATAAAGTAGCAAAAAAGTTAAGTCTCCAAGTGAAGTTAGAATGTAATGGACAAGTGTTAGACATTGCTGATAACGGTACTTAAAGGTTTTACACAGATCGGAATATTATCTTGCAAGTTATAGTAATAAATATCGGCAAGTGTTTTGCGCCACTATTTTTTGCTCGCAACTATACATGCTCAAACAATTTTTGGAATTTTCATTCTGGTTAAAAAAGTCAGGGATTGGGCAGAGCTAAATCGATCGCTTGAGTGCGAGCAAAATTATTATATGAACAAAGCAACCGGTTGCTATCGGACTTTTTATACCCTTGCAGAGGGTATTACAAAATTGGCCAGATGTTTGTAAGGCACAGAAGGAGACGTTTCCGACCCCATAAAGTATATATATTCTTGATCAGCATGAGAATTGAATTAAATTTTTTATTACCCGAAAAATATATGAAAAAAATGAAAACCATCAGGATCGGACCACTATATCATATAGCTCTAGAAGAACTAGAAGAAACATTTTCATAAAAATTGGAGTATGCTATGAAATTTACATATGTGATAATATTGGATATAAAACCCCAGATCCCAAAATTTGAATGTGATCGGATAAATATAACAATATAACACAAGTTACAGTCAATATAATAATCAGCTCTGCTCCCAGCTCTGCCGGCAGCGCTGCTTGCTGTCTACTACGTCTTTCGTCATCAACAGAGTGCATGCATACACACACAGACGCAACGCTACATAAACTGTATGTGTATGCGTGCGTTGCTTTGCTTTGGAAATGAGGGAAGAAGAACAAATTGTAAAATAGAGAGTAAAATTGTTTTGCTTGTATATTGATGAATTGAGTTGCAGAAAACAAATTTTGAACATGTAAAATTATTATTACCAAGGACTGCAAGGGTATATAAACTTCGGCATAGCCGATGTTAGCTTCTTTGATATTTTTTCTCAGTCTCATTGAACAACACTTATTTTGAGACCGCTCGAATCTGTTGACAGTTATTTGCGAGCTATTTGTATAACTAATATAGAAGAGATCAAGCAGATAGACGAGGAACGCGAGCAGCTGTTTTAATACTAGCTTCTTATCACAAAGCTTGTTTGGTAAAGGTAGTATGGTATGAAGAACCAATTGCTACCAAAACATTTAAATTTAGATTCTCCCGCTCTAATTGGGCAAAATATTCAAGATATATTAGGGATCTCGCCTACTTCTATTAGATAAACAGGCCATATATAGAATTTGATTTGACACTATGTATAATACTGCAGTAGTTAATATTTCTTGGAATCATCCCTTATTCTTCTTGGAAGCTAACCAGAATATTAAATAAAAGCTAATAATAATACAACTTTGACTTCAGGTTCAGTTCAAGGCACAATGACAGAGACAACCTCCACAATAATCAAAGCGGCTCTTCAAAAATTATCCAAAATGAAAAAATAAAAGATTATCAAATAGATACGGTAAAGAATAGAAAACAACGATAAGACTATATATTTATAGCCTTGCAAAAAGGGTATATTAATTTTGGTCAAAAGTGTGCAACGCATAGAAGGAAGCATCTCCGACCATATAAAGTAGATATATTCTTGATCAGCACGACGAGACGAGTTCAAATCGCCATGTCCGTCCGTCCGTCCGTCCGTCCGTCTGGATCAAGGCAAACTACTCCTAGACCAAAAAAACCACAGAGCTGAAATTTTGCATGTAGGATTGTATATACTGCAGGGGTTGTATATTTCGGATTGAGTCGGATCGGATCACTATATCATATAGCTCCCATACAAACGGCAAAGTCACGAACAGTGACTTTTCTCAATAACTTCGTTATTTTCGGAGCTATTGTCGTGAAATCAAATATTGGTGAGTTTATTATACCTATAAACAACTGTGCCAAATTTGATCAAGATCAGGTCACTATATCATATAGCTCCTATAGGAACAACCGCTCGAAAACAGTGACTTTTGGAAATAACTTCGCTACTTTTAACGCGATTGCTTTTAAATTAAACATTTGTTAGTTTAATATATCTGTTAATGACTGTGCCAAATTTGATAAGGATCGGGTAGCTATATCATATAGCTCCCATAGTAACCATCGGTGGAAAACAGTGACTTTGATCAATATCTCCGTTATTTCCTATGCTAAGATCGTAGGCCGTTCTTTCGGACACATTAGCCCTTTTAGCTTAAACGTTTTTCTACTAAGATGGCTATAGGTAAGGAAAGAGTTACCAAAAATGTTGCAAGGGTATACAAACTTTGACGCAGTCGAAGTTAGCCCCGGCCCTCTGGTTATATTTGGGCCTACTGCAAGAATGTTCTTGCAAAATTCTTCTTTCGCCACCATTCACGGTACCGTTATCACCGTTTTGTATGGCTGCATACTACTTTTCATAGGAAAGATGTATATGTGCAATATGACATTAGTCGGTATTTGGCAGCGATTGCGGTCACATAAAAAAGTTTGGCAGGTCTTTTTATTTTTTTTTTATAATGAAAAACGTAAGTAAACAAAAAAACACTCGGGCAACTAGAAATTATTATATTGTTGTTAAATTGCCTTTAGGATGCCACGTGGGACACATTTAAGCGCTGAGGAGCGTGGCTTGATTCTAGGCATGAAAGAAAGTGGAAAAACAATTGCAGAAGTTGCTTCCCAAGTGAATTGTCATAAAAACACCATAGCAAACTTTTGCAAAAATATCACCAATTATGGTAAAATCAAGCGTACCGGCCGACCGACGACCATCCAAGAACGCTGTAAACGGGAAATTTGGGGTCTTGCTGCCAAAAAGGAGATGTCCTGCAGCGAAATTTGCAGTCATCTGAATCTCAACGTGTCCAGGAGACGGGTCAACCAAATAATTTCCGAAAACAAAAACATTTTATATGCTTTGCGAGAGCCTGTCCCGAAGCTACTACCACGCCACCTTAAGGCCCGTTTGTCGTTTGCCGAAAAATACAAATTTTGTACTCACGAGTTCCGAAATGTAATTTTTTCAGACGAGAAAAAATTTAATTTTGACGGTCCAGATGGGTGCCACAAGTATTGGCGAGATAATCGACTGCCACGGCAAACGCGTCACCAACGCAACTTCGGAGGAGGGTCTTTAATGGTATGGGCTGCTTTTGGATATGCCGGAAAGTCCCGAATATGCTTTATTCCGACAAAAACAAATGCGGAAATGTATATTAAACTTCTTGATATAGAGCTCATTGATTTTTCGGAAAATTTTTATCCTGACGATATGATTTTTCAACAGGACAATGCTCCAACACACACGGCAAAGTCTACAAAAGAGTTTTTTCCTCACGTAATATTGATGTTTTAGAGTGGCCAGCTTTAAGCCCAGACCTTAATCCAATTGAAGACATTTGGGTCATTTTAACGGCCAATGGACGTCAATTTGACTCATTAGTGTACCTTAAGCAAGCTTTGCTCGCTGAGTGGGAAAAAATTAGCAAATCCACTCTGGAGAAATTGGTAGACTCAATGCACAGTCGCCTAAACAAGGTTATTCAAGTAAAAGGCCATCATATTAATTACTAATCATAAATTAGTTGAAATCATTGAAGTCGGCTAGAATTTCGCCAAAAGTGAAATATGCTTTATGAGTTTAAAAAAGTTATTATTTTTCTTTCATTTGAAATATAATTTTTTTTCCAAAAATTGTCTTGCACATATGTATGTGAGGTTAACATTATATTTGTAATAGTTTATTGTATATAATATTAACTGAAATGTTTAAATTGAGGTGTAGTACATATGTATATTTCTTTGAGAATAATAATTGATTTCATAACTGCCGAACGCTCTCGTAACCCGTTTATATCTTGCCCGTTCTCGACGACGACCGCCCTTCGACTCTCTCTCTTAGATGCCTCTCACTCTCCGCTGCTACACGCCTCATTAAAATAGGGGCAATCTCAGATCAGTGTGCCCATCTCGTCTTTACACTCGGCCCTCCTGATAATCGTCTTCTGACTCAGAAGACAGCAACTCGTCGTTCTCAGCCACATATCGCCAAAGTCTCATATAGTCCACGCTCGTAGTTGTCATCATTGGCCCTTCACCATTGGTCGCTTTCTTTACATCGTACTGGCCGTTGCGCTTAGCTTTGATCACTTCATAGGGTCCCAAAAACTGACTTGCCAATTTACGGCCCGCTACAAACTGCGTTCTCTTTATAGCTACCATATCGCCAACTTGGTAGATAGCTTCGCCTTTCCTGTTCTTATCATAGTTCCTCTTGTAATTCGCTTGCGCCTTCTCTATATTAATCTTAGCCTCTTGTCGTAGCTTTTGACGCTCGTCGTTGAACTGATCTACTTGTTCCTCCTGTAATATATCCAGCAAACGGTCATCTATATGGTTACGCATTCTCGTTCCAAACAGGACTTCAAAAGGTGACATTTTCGTTGATGAATGAATCGTTGTATTAATAGCCTTCTGTACTTGAGAAACCCCTTTATACCATTTCGTGGGTTCATCAGCTGATATTTTTCCGATAAAAGACAGGATACAACGGTTAACTCGTTCGATTTGGCCATTGCCCCTTGCTACTCCTGTGGTTGACAGTACATGCTCTACATCGTTTGATCGAAGGAATTCTTTAAAAGCGTTTGATGTGAAGGCCACCCCTCTGTCACTTATGATCCTCTCGGGAAATCCAAAAACGTCTGTCCATTCGTTGAGTCTTTTAATTACTTCTTCCTGACCTGTGGACTTCGTTGGAAACAACCATACAAATTTCGAAAAACCATCTACCATTGCCAAAATGAATTTGTACTGCTTGGAGGTGTTGTCCATGGGTCCTAAATGATCCAAATGTAAAGTATGTAGCGGTGTGTCTCCTTTGGTTATACAATGCAAATATCCTTTTTTTTTTACCCAGCTGTTTATTATGAACTATACATTTTATGCAGTTTGCAATCAATCTTGATACTTTACTTTCCAAATGCGGTATCCAGTACTGTTGGTGGATAGCGTGCATTGTCGTGCGCGTCGAAAAATGTCCAACCTCGTGCGATCGTTGTATTATCTCGCGTTCCATTAGCTTTGGTACAACCAATAACTCATTACCTTCAACTTCTTTGAATAGCAAACCACCTTTCACGTTGAAGCTTTTATATGGTTGCTGCTTTAGTACCTCTATAATCGCGATAATATGATCATCTGTCTGCTGTGCCTTCTTTAAACGCGCTGTTATTTCATCTTTTACTACTAAGCACGACTGCGGGAAACGGCTTAAACAGTCCACGTGCTGCATCTTAACTGCTGATCGGTGCTCCACGTTCAAATTGAAATCTTGTAGATACAACATCCATTGCGCAACCTCCCTTGGGATGTCCAGCTTTGACGTAGTTTGCTTAAATGCAATGCAGTCTGTCACCAATTTCACCGGGATCCCTAGCAAATAATGTCGAAATTTTTGAACGCCATATATGCTGCCTTGACTTCAAGAATGTAGCTATGCCTCTTCGAATCTGCTTCAGATGCTTTCTTACTCCAAAAATAAATCGGATGTAAATTGTTGTCAAATAGCTGAAGTAGTACTGCTCCAAGTCCGTCTTTTGAAGCATCCGTGTGCAACTCGGTTGGTGCCTCGCGAGAATAGAGGTGTAACACTGGTTCACTTATTATCGCCGTCTTCAATTGCTGCAACGCCTGAAGCTCGCTTGGACGCATAATAAACTTGACATCTTTTTTTTAGCAACTTGGTAAGGGGTCGTGCTATCTGCGCATACTGAGGAATAAACTTTCTAAAGAATCCGGTTAAACCAAGAAATGCCTGAATCGTTTGACGTTTGTGGGAATTCCGAAACGACTGATCGCCATCGTCTTATCTTTACCGGGCTAAATCTTTCCATCTTCATTTTCGTGACCTAGAAAGGTTATGCGTTTTTGCAAAAAACTACATTTTCCCCATTTTATTTTCAAATCATACTTTGCTGCAGTTTCTAATACCAATTTGGTTTTGTTTAGACACTCGTTTGCTGACTTAGCATATACTATAATGTCATCCATATATAATTGCATTATATTCTTGTTAATCAGATCCTGAAATATGTGGTTAACGAAACGAATGAATGAAGCAGGAGAATTACGAAATACAAATGGCGCTCTATTAAACTCGTATAATCCTTCTCTAGTAACAAACGCTGTATATGATTTGCTAGATTCCTCTATGGGCACATGGAAGAATCCGTTTTCCAAATCCATAATCGTATAAAAGCTTGCTGCCTGCAATTTCTCTAGCACTTCATCCATTAAAGGAACTGGAAAGCAATCTTCCAAGACCATGCTATTTAGCTTCCTGTAGTCTACACAAACCCGCAAAGTATTGTCTTTCTTCTTTACAACTACAACTCTGCTAGCAACATTCGAAGTGGATTTGCGCACTATTCCGTTTTCCTCCCACTCATCAACTTGATTTTTAACAGCTTCCGCTTCTGGTGCCGACAAACGACTCGGTGACTGCCTAAATGGGATTATTGCGCCATCTGGTACAATTCTTAATTCAATAGGACAATTTACCTTCTCTGCATCATTCAGCTGAAAGCTATCCTGTATCAACGCTTCGACTTGCTTTTGATATTGCGGTGGGGCCGAATAACTACATGAGATGTCAAAAACATTGTACCAATTGTCAGCATATTCTTCTTGCGATTTGGTGTCTTCAACCAGGCTCATAAATGTATATCCACGCTCATCGATCGATACTCTAAACTTCTCCACAAAGTCGTATCCCAAAATAACGTCACAGTCCATAGTGTTGCTCTCCACTACCAAGAATTTTTGCTGCGTCTTTAGGTTATCCACGATGACTTATGTCTCGAGACAGAGCTTTTTCGAAAAAGCTTTTTGCTTTTGTTTGGCTTTTGCCTAGGCCGCATAGCATTAAGCAACTTTCTTTTAAATAAATCTTACCCAAGTATTTTAGAAAAGAGTTCTTTACAATAGTGACATCTGAGCCTGTATCGATCAAACCGTCAACATTTACGCCATTCAACGACACCGACTTGACCCGTTTTTGTATATTTATTTTACGAACAGCTGATAACTTTCTGGGGCGATTAGTTGAAATATGTCCACTTTCATTACAACTAAAACATTTTCTATCCGCACTGTTACAGTCTTTACGCTTGTGCTCACTGGAACCGCAATTAAAACAATATTCTTTCTTTTTAATGTTTTCCACTTTTGCAATAGACGTGATTTTTCGATTGTTTTTCTCAATATTATCAAATTTTTTTACATGCTCGAATACACCATATTGCTTTTTTAATTCTTTTAGCGATTTACAATTGTACATTGAGAACTTGAACTCGCTTTTAATATTAAGCCCATCAACTATGTACCGTATAACCGCCGCGTCTTCGATTTTTCCAGCACTGGCAATTTTTCTCATATTTAGCATATATTCGTGAAACGATTCACCACTGTGCATTTTACGATCGCGTAGCTGTTGATGTAGGTCAGCGCTACTCAAATTTGACTCGAACTCACAACACAACATTTGTCTCAAACTCTGAAAATCACTCACTGTTTCTGACTCGAGATATAACTGTGCCGCACCACTCATTTTATTTCTCGCTTGCACATACATCTGCTTGTCTGTGAGCTCGTAAGCTTCGGCATTCTGTTCAAAGTTCTCAAACCATTTCTCTACCGGTACATTGTAACCGTCAAACACACATACAACTTTTTCGAAATGCTCAGGGTTTATTTTGACTTCTGCATACTTTCTCTCATCTGCTTCGATTTTAAGAGAAAACATTTGTATTAACTGTTGCATCTTTATATCTAGATCTCTGGGATCACTTTTTTCTACGTCACTAACTTCTTTCACTTTCATATTGTTTTTTATCGATTCTTCATCTTCCACTAAACCAAACGTTACGTTCAAGGTCTTCTTTTCAACAATCTTCTTTTCGTTCTTCTTTTCGTTTTTCGACTTCGCTGGTGTGCGCAATGGTGGCGACATTTCGGTTTTTCGCGACTTCGTGGCGCCGACTGATCGACTGTTCGAGAACGATTTCTTAGAAAAGCTACCGCGCACTACTGGAATTTTCACAACTGTACATCTTTTATTTGGATGTTTTGTACCAACTTTTACAAAATCACCCGCAACTTTACAACTTTATTGTTTTTTTAAATTCCAGCACAACCACATTTTCATTTTTCTAATCACTTTCTCCACATTACACCTGCACTAACACACACAAAACCGGCGAGCCCCCAAATGTGAGGTTAACATTATATTTGTAATAGTTTATTGTATATAATATTAACTGAAATGTTTAAATTGAGGTGTAGTACATATGTATATTTCTTTGAGAATAATAATTGATTTCATAACTGCCGAACGCTCTCGTAACCCGTTTATATCTTGCCCGTTCTCGACGACGACCGCCCTTCGACTCTCTTTCTTAGATGCCTCTCACTCTCCGCTGCTACACGCCTCATTAAAATAGGGGCAATCTCAGATCAGTGTGCCCATCTCGTCTTTACATGTATACTTATTTCCATGAGGTATGTATTAATGTTCATTGGGTGAAGAGGTTGGAGTGGTTTTCTTAATTTAGATTAAATTGGAAGTACTTAAATGTAGTGATATAAATTTGTTATTTTTAAGTAGTTTAGAATATAGAACATATCCAATATAGAGTTTATATTGGATATGTTTGAGGGTGTGGGTTGTGCTAAGCGTTGGTGTTTTTAAATATTGCTTGTCTTTGAGGATTTAGGGTATTGCATTTGCTGAGAATGTGTTCGATTGATATGGTGTTAAAAATGTGGTAGTTGTTTAGTTTATTATGTGGGTTTCTTGCTTTGTACCAAATTGATGTTTCGGTTATGTTGAATTGTAGTTTTGTGAGGTATATGTTTTTTAAGTATTTTTGTATGTCTTGTACGTTAAAGTTTTCCTCTGTTGTTAGAGGCTGTTTCGCTGTATTTTTAGCAGAGGTATCTGCTAGTTCGTTTCCTGCTATTCCTACATGCCCGGGCACCCAGAGTAGTTTGAATTTGGGGATGGTTTTTTGCATAATATTGCGAGCGTATGAGGGGTAATGTTCATTGTTATTTGTGTTGTTAATTGCGTCTATTGCAGATAGTGAGTCGGTGCATATCCAGAATTTACCTTTTTTATTTTTTAGGGTTTCTAGAGCTTCTACTATTGCAATGAGTTTTGCGGAAAATACGGTGGAGTAGTGGGGTAGGACATATGTTTTGATGGTATCGGTTTCATTTGTGATGCAAAGGTAGTGATAGTGTTGTTTAGGGATCCATCTGTATAGATGTATGTGTATTTAAGCTTGTCAATGGTGTTAATTTGGATGAATTCAGCTCGGTATGTTTGTGGGTAGTGTCGAGTCTGTGATTATTCGGGCTACATTCCACGAAGTAGTAGTCAGAGTAGGTAGTTTTGTGGGCTGAAATGGTAGGTTGTGGTTTCTGCTGTATTTCTTTAGTAGGTCTATTGTTGAATATAGTGTAGTCGTCTAGGGGGTCGGTATGTTTTTAGTATTATGTGTAGTGGGGAAATTTTGCCGTAATCAGGGTTTTTACAATTTACGATATTGAATTCTAAGATTCTGAATTCTAATCTTGGATTTTATAGGTCGCAAAGTTGTTTTTGGGCAGTGCCCACAGATGGTAAGGCCGTAGTCTGCCTTGGAGTTAAGTATTGCTTTAGCGACGTTTATAAGTGTGGATGTGTTACAGTTCAATTTTGGACTTGCGAGAGATTTTATTATATTAATTGCTTGATGAAGGGTGTGCGTGAATTGCTCCGTGTGTTTATTCCATCTGTGTTTGCTGTTAAAGTGAAGTCCTAGTATTTTTAGTGATACAACATTCTGTATTTGTATACCGTCTGTTTCTAGAGGATGCCGTTGTGGATGGGATGGAAGGGGGAGAGGTTGGTGTTTATTCGTACTGTAATGTTTCTGTTCGTCATGAAGTTTTTTATGTAGTTTAAGATTTTAGGTCCCGTTTTCCATTCCGTGAGTTGGTCAAGTATTGAGTGTAGTCCGATTCTGTCAAAAGCTTTTTCAACGTCTGGGGATATTATGGACGTATGTTTTCTTCTGGGAATGGATATTGTTAGTAGATGGTCTATCAGCAGTAAACTGTTTATAGCAGATTTTCCCTTCTTGAAACCAGTTAGAAACAAACCACCACAGTCGCTTTGCTATTATTTTGTCTAGCATCTTTGATAGGCACGAGCTCAGTAATATTGGTCGGTATGAGTTTAGTGCGGTTTTGTCTATGTTGGGTTTTGAGATTGGGACTATTATACTATTCTTGTAGACTTGGGGGATATAATTGTTTAGTACAGATTTTTGGAGTTTGATTATTCGACATTTTGTTTTCCTGTCCAAATTTTTGAACATGACGTAGTTTAATCTGTCGAGTCCTGGTGATTTTCCTTCTAACGTGTTTAGAGCTGACATAAATTCGACTAGTGTTATTTCTTTTGCTATTTCTGTAACTCTTTTGGGGGACATATGTGTGATTGAGTGGGTTGTTCAGTGATGCTTGTTTTGTGTTTATAAAGGTCGTAGAGAAATTGACGTGTCTGAGAAGTTTTTGCAGAAGAGTTCCGCTATTTCTGCTTTGTTGCTGGTATTTTGGTTTGTTACTGGGTTTAGGATGCAATGAATGTGTTTTTGGGGATTTAGGCCGCAGAAGCGTCTGATGTTACTGCAAATTGTTTTTGGATGTGTGTCCGGAGCTATTTGTGTTGTGAATTCTTGTAGACTATGCTTTTTTTCTTCTTTTAGGGTCTTTCTAAATTTGGCGTTTGCTGGTTTAAATTGTATGATGTTTTGGGTACAGATGTTTCTTTTTAGCGTGTGCTATTTCTTAACTTTATCGTCTCTAAGTTTTTGAAGATTATTGTTCCACTAATGGACGTTGATGGCTTGGTCATAGGGTGTGTCTGAGGAATTGTTTTATGTGCACTAGATATAATTATTTTTTGTTTTGTGGCTGTTTCTTTGTTTATGTTTGAGCTTTTATTTAGTTGTGATGAGTATTCTTCTGTGAGTTTTGAAAATCGAGTATAAGTGTTGTGCATTTGTTGGATTGGAGTTGAAGAGGTTGATTATGATAGGGAAGTGGTCGCTACCAAAGAGATCATTTTCTGTGTACCACGTGCTGTCGAGTTGTAAAAATAGGCTGCTAAAGGTTATGTCGATGTTTGTTAGTGTATTGTGGGTGCTGAGGTGTGTTAGTGAACTGTCATTTAGTTCATAGGATGTAATTTGATTGGGTTATGAATTTTTCAAGTATTTTTCCTTTAAGAGTATTGGTGTTAGAGCTCCAGTTTGTATGCCAACCATTAAAGTCGACAGTGATTAGCACGAAATCACCGTTCAATTGGAGGTTGACCTGTTTTTTGTTATTAACTGATTGATATGGGGATGCAGTAAGAGTGTATTTTATGTGTTTCTTGTAGAGATAAAATATGGAGCATGTGTTTTTTAATTAAAATTTGGAGTTCGCTGTAATTATTTGTGTATCCGTTTATGTTCCATTGAATGATCTTAATGGTCATTTGGTTTTATTTATATTTAAGGAGAGATATGTGAGGGTATTGTGAGTCTTGTATTGTGGTAATTACAGCATGTGTGGGCCATTGTTATTCTAAGTGTTAAAAACTGTTGCTGTCGTCGTTGTCTTTATGTTTTGCTGTTTTTGAGGTTTTTGTATTTGGTAGGTTGTGTTTTGTGTGTTTAAGATTTGTTGAAAGAATGCTGTTTTGTCCTTTAAGAAATATTCTTAATATTAAGTCGTCAGTTATCCTGCTTACTGAATTTTGTGACTTAGTGAGGAAGTCTACGTCCATTTCCATGTCTTCTTTGCGGTGGTGTTTGTGCGATGAACTTGGGTGTTCTGATAATAGGTCGTCGTAAGATGTTGGTAGAGATGAGGTGTTCGTTCACTGGGTAGATGATGGTTTTGTGGTATAGGTCGGGGTCGATGTTGTTGTAGCTGTATTTGTTTTTGATGTTGATGGGTGAGTGTCATGATTTGATGTAGCTTTGGTTAATGTTGATGCGTAGCTGTTGCTAACTTGCGGGTTGTGACGAGAGTAGTAAATTGATAAGGCTGTTTTGTGGTCCACTTTTTCTGTAGTTTTGAGTGCCAGTTCTTGTTGTTTTATGAATGTTGGGTATTTGCGGTCCAGTGGGCTGTGTTTAGGCTCAAATTCGGAGTTATTTTTGGAATTTAGGCAACACTTTTTGTTGGTGCAGGTTTCCTTTTCAGCAGTGTGTATCATTTGTGAGCAGTTTTTGCAAGTTTCTTCTGAACTATTGCAGATCGGGGTTGGGTGGCCAAATCGTAGACATTTTTTGCATCTCAGAGGGAGAGGAATGTATGGGTGGACACGTGTGTTCTCATATCTAATTTTAATAGATTCTGGAAGGTTTTATGTGGCGAATGTAATAATTATAAGTCTCGTTTCTGCCAAGCCTTGCTCTTGTTTCTTTAATATTTTTCGCACTTCGGCTGCGCTTTGAGATTTTAGTTAGTTTAGTATTTCTGTTTCCTCTATGTTTCGTAATTCGTTGCTGTAGATTACTCCCTTGGAAAAATTTAGTGTTGTGTGTTTGGTGGCTTCTACTTCAATATCGTCCATATTTTTGATTTTTAATAATTTCATTGTTCGTAAAGCATTTTTTGTTTTGATTAATAAGGTGCCGGCGCGAGTTTTTTTTCAAGTGTCAACTTCTCCTCCACATGTATAGTCTATTGTTTTAATTAGGAATGGTGATACATTTTCGAAAGATTTGTTGTCTTTTCTGTTAATTACAATATATTTTGGGTTGTTTAGATTTCGATATTTGTTTTGGAGTGGTGTTGTTGTTATGCTTATGTCAGGCGGTTTCATCATTATTGTTGTTTTACGGGCTCAGGCCCGCCACTTTAATTTGTGTTTAAATTAGGTTTTTCTTTTTATACCATTGCAAAAAGAGTATATTAATTTTGGTCAAAAGTGTGCAACGCATAGAAGGAAGCATCTCCGACCATATAAAGTATATATATTCTTGATCAGCACGACGTCTGGATCAACGCAAACTCCTCCTAGACCGGATCACTATATCATATAGCTCCCATACAAATGGCAAAGTCACGAACAGTGACTTTTCATAATACCTTCGTTATTTTCTGAGCTATTATCTTGAAATTTAATATTGTTAAGTTATACATATAAACGACTGTGCCAAATTTGATCAAGATCGGGTGACTATATCATATAGCTCCCATAGGAACGATCTTTCGAAAACAGTGACTTTTATCAATAACTTCGTTACTTTTGACGCAATTGCTTTCAAATTAAACATTTGTTAGTTTAATATATCTGTTAATGACTGTGCCAAGTTTGATAAGAATCGGGTAGCTATATCATATAGCTGCCATAGGAACGATCGGTGGAAAACAGTGACTTTGATCAATATCTCCGTTATTTCCTATGTAGGCCGTTCTTTAGCAAACATTAGCATTTTTAGCTTAAACGTTTTTCCACTTTGATGGCTATAGGTAAGGAAAGAGTTACCAAAAAAGTTGCAAGGGTATACAAACTTTGACGCGGTCGAAGTTTTTTGTATTGCTTTTTGGTCACCACAGAAACGCAGAAGTAACAATGCGGTTTTAAGTTTAAAATATTTTCATCTGGCTTTATATTAATGTATTTTATTCTGCCTTTTAATAATTGACAAAAAAATTGCACGCTCACGATTAGTGTGGCCAGATGTGAATGACTTTAATTAAATTCCTTAGATATATTTAAAAAAGAAACTCAAAACCAGAACTCGTAAATAACACTTGAGCGTTTTTCCTCTGTAGCCTGAATATCAGAGTATAATCGAAAAAGTAAAATTATTCGATCTTACTCTGGACAAGAGATGAATTTCCTATTTTGTTGCAGGTTTTTCTTGAGTGTTGTTGTTGAATTTTTCGTCAAACTCTCTTTAAATTTTTTTTTTTTGATTGAAAACCATGAAATTGTTTTTCGAAAGGTGAGATTCAGTAAGTGGTTTAAATGACTTAAAACGGTTTTAATGGTTTTTGGTTTTGGTTTTAAAGAAAAAATCGTAAGGATTCAAGAAATAAATATCAATGAAGCTAACTTTGGACATACCCTAGCAGCCTTTGGTAATAATATTTTTACATTTTCAAAATTCTTTTTGTGTAACTTAATTCATTAATACACAACCTTCAAACGGTAGCGTTCGGCACCCACATACATACATACAGTTTAAGTAACGTTGCGTCTGTGTATGTATGAGTGCGCTCTGCGGATTTTAAGCAATGACGTAGTAGGCTGCTGGCAGCGGAAATGTCTCCTATTGTGCTTTACAAACATTGGACCAATTTTATAATACCTTCTGCAAGGGTATAAAAAACAAACTTTTTTCCTTATATAACTATATGATATGGTGGTCCGATCCGGGACCATATATCATATATCATATATAACTATATGATATGGTGGTCCGATCCAATTTTCATACACTTATGCAGGTAATAAAAAGCCCCAAAAATTTCATAACGAGTTTAGCTGCTTTGATATTTTGAACTCTTTCGGACTTACTTACTACTGGCTGCGGACAATTGCGTTGTGTACTAATTTCAGCAGGGTTGTAAAGGCGGTTTAAGTAAAAACGCCATCAGCTTAAATTATTTAAATTTTCGTAAAAAAAAAAAAAAAAAAAAACAAAAAAAAAAAACAAACATTAAATGTTAGAGAAAAAGCGAGATTTTAAAATTCTCAAAAGACATTTCAGGACATAATATAATTGCTTTAGGGTTGGTGTCCATTCGTTCTCAATTTCAGTGACAATTGTTTTTGGATCGGTGTCAAGTTTTTATTTTGTGACACCCCTAATTTGCCATTTATATGTCGATAGAACGGGTCAATTACGGATTAAAAAATCTCCACCAGATTCGGCTTTACGAAAAATTCTATTTTCACGAAGAAACCATAACATAATAACCAGCTAGTTCCAACAGTTTCCAACAGCGTAAAACACAAATGGAGAACGCCGGACAATGGGCAATAATATTCCATTTGAAACAAACGTTGTGGAAGACAGTCAAAAGTGTATCAAAACCTGACGACATGCGCCTACTCTGTAGGGTCAGAAACTTTTCTATTGCCTGTTGCATACAGTTCGTATTCTGCGTTTATGGTTCAAATTTATATAATACATAAAAAATTTACTTACCAAATAAATAGAAATAATGTAGACAAATTGAAGAGTGCAAATTTTAAATCCAAAAATAGTGAGAAGTCAAATGCGGACTTTATGGTGTCAACAAAGTTATCATACCAAGTCTGTGAAAATATTAAGAGGAAATAAAACGGAATTATTTTTAAATATATATATATATATTTGTATATGGGTAGATATATATATATGTATATATGTAAAAATAAAAGTATAACTCACATCTTCTTCCTCTTTGGCTATTGTTGTCATTGAATTGCGATAGATATTTGGACAGGAACTGGCACGGAGTCGATATCGATGCGTATTCAGCATGGCACCCCGATAGTTAATGGAATTCCTATGGATGCGCATGTCTTTAAGGAAATTGGAATTTCGTATAGAAACTTGTCGGCGTAGATTTGAGTGATAATGGTGTTGATTTGGTTTTTTTGATTTTGATAGACGTCGAAGGCCAGTAATACTATTCAGACGAGCGCGACGGATGTCCAGTTCACTATTATTTAACTGATGGGGTATGCCTATTGTAACTGTTGAGATGTTGGACTTTCTTTCCCCTAAAGACAACGCCTCATCCTTGTAAAAACTATGCACATCGTTGTTTAAAATATCCACTGAATTGTGTCGCAAGTTAGCAGCAATTGACGTTGTGATTCGATTCTTAGCCATAAAAATGTTTTCATTAAGTGAAAAGCGAGAATTGAGGTCAAATTTTTTCATAAGAAAGCTTTCATCAAAATTTACAGATGTGGCGCCATTAACTGATGGGTTCTTAGACGACGATAGTGTCTCACTAGAGGCCAGATACATTTTTTTGGACGATACAATTTCCGTTGCTGTTGGTAAAGGTGCTTCCACCATGGTCTTAGTGGATAACAAATTCTCACGTGATGGAGCTTCAGCACCCTCCTTATGACGTAAAGAACGACGACTTTCGCTTTTTACCTCACAAACGCTGTCCAGCTCTTGGGTACTTAAAAAGGTAGGTAAAAATATCTCACTGCGATATCGCTTTATTGCGATGTCCAATGGATCTTCAATCTGCTGATTTGCTTCAGTATTGTTCTTTGTCACCAGCGTATCAAGGACAGCTTCTTTGGTTAAGCCTGTGTCTAACAGTTTCTTTATTTCATCCAGACACACACTGGAGTTGGAGAATGTAGTTACACTCTGTGAACGACTCTCCAATCGGTTTTCTTCGATCAACCAATCGGGATCACGCATAAGGGCACCACAAACACAAGCATTTAGCATAGTACCCCCTAATATTAATATAGCTCCCCGCCAACCATAAGAATCTATAAGATACTGAGTCAAACGGGCATATACAAAAGTACCTATGCCTGTGCCCGAAGCACCAATGCCTGTGGCAAATGATCGTTTTTTATCAAACCAAAATGCTATGGAGACAACAGCGGTCACATAGCCTATGCCTAGACCCAAACCTGAAATAAGGCCGAAAGTAACCATTAGCATTTCAATTGAAGTACACAATGAAGAGAGAGCGAAGCCAAATGCTGATACAATACCACCCAGAATGGTCATGCGACGACAACCATATTTATCCACTAAATTTGACCAAATAGGACCCATTAGCAGGGGTACAGAAAAAAAAAGTGATGAAATCCAGGCGGTCTTTGAAGCAGATTCGCCAAAATATTCCAATAGCTCTGTGTTGATAAGCCCAAAAGAGAATGAAAGTCCATCAGCTATCAGAGAGACGACCAGCGAAGCGAAAACTACAACCCATCCATAGCCACCATCGGGCATTTTTGGTGGAGCTTTTTTTTCCGTGGCGCCTGATTCAATTGATGAGTCTCCCGATTCATTGGAAATCAAACGTTTCCGATTTTTCGCTTGCTGATGAGTATAGCTGTCATTCATTAGACAGGTCAGTGCACTACTATTCTGATTATCTGCATCCACATTAATGGCTACTATGCTATGCTTTAAAGCGTTACGACTGTGTCCATATTCATCGTGCAAGTCGTTCATCGACAAATTACAAAATGTTACTTCAGGAAACAGATCATGTTTAATGACCTTATTCAACGGAGTATTAACTGAAGCTGAAGTGAGAGTCAGAGGTTGATAACTATTTCCTGTTTGCTTGTTATTGTTGTGATTCCGATTGCTGCTTTTTATTGTTGGATTATCCATGATAATAAGTTGTTAAAATATTTCTTACAGTTCACTACAAATTTCGTTGTAGTTTAGTAAGGTGCGTAGTCCAAATGTATATCTGAAAAATAAAAAACATGTTTCGAAATACTATAATATAAATGTGTACATATGTATCTATGTAAATTATTTCTGCATCCACTTAAAATATTCTCCCTCATAAATGTGAACGGTTAACCATTAAAAATTTCAAACGTACTTGTCTACTTATGTATGAATGTACATATATATCAAAATGTGTGTCTTTTTGTATTTATATTCTACGTTTGTTTTCTTATTTTGGTTAAGCAAACCAGCAAATGCTAAACAAATTGCTTTCGAAATCACACAGAAACTGTTCATTGGTACAGTTTTTTTTGGTTTAATGAGGACCTTGAACTTGCGTGCATAAAAATAGATAAAATGCCAAGAATTCTGCTCATAGTCTCTCTCGGTTCTAGGTTTTGTTTCTCAATCGGAAGCATCGTACATACCAAAAGGCAGGGCTAACTAACTTCGATCATGCACAAATTTGTACACCCTTGCAGGTAACACTGTGGAAATAGTAAATCTAACTTTGGGACTAATTTTAAATTTTACAAGCGTTTAAAATCAAATTTTTTCCATTAATTCATTTTCATTCGAGTTTTTCGTTTCATATAGATGTGGTGTATAAATGTTTCAAAATTAGAATAGAATGAAATAGATATGCATTATTTTGTACCCGTCTTGGAAACTATAAATTGAAAAAAAAAATATTAAAGAAGCTTTGGCTATGCCGAAGTTTATATACCCTTGCAGTCCTTGGCCATAATATTTTTACATTTTGAAATTTCTTTCCCTGCAACTCAATTCATCAATATACAAACAAAATATTATTTCTCTTTTTACTATTCCTTTCCTAAGCAAAGCACGGCACGCATACACATACAGTTCATGTAGCGTTGGGTCTGTGTGTGTATGCATGCGCTCTGTTGATTTGATGATGACGTAGTAGGCAGCAAGCAGCGCTGCCGTCAGCGCTTGAACCGATTTATATTGACCGATCAGATTAAAATGGGATCTGAGACTTTATATCTAATACTATTATATTGGTAAATTTCATGGGGATACTCCAATTTTTGCAGAAATGTTTCTTCTAGAGCTATATGATATAGTGGTCCGATCCCAAAGATTTTCATACTTTATCTTACCCGGGTAATAAAAAGCCCAAAAAAAATTTCATCGCGATAGCTCCTAATATGGCTAAGTAAAACGCATACGCACCGACGGACGGACGGACAGACGAACATGGCTATGTCAACTCAGCTTCTCACGCGGATCAAAAATATATACATTTTATGGGATCGGAAACGTCTCCTTCTGTGCGTTACAAACATCTGACCAATTTTACAATACCCTCTGCAAGGGTATAAAAATAAATATTTTTTTATAGCTTGCATCCATAAATGAAATTATATATTAGAGTCGCGAAAATACACGCAACAGGCAGAACAGCATAAAGTATACATACATACAGCTGTGTTCACGAAAATAGCAGTGCAGTAGATGCTAACAAAGATTCAAAAATTTTTCACATATTCCTTTTTATACATTCAGTTTTTTGACTTTGGTTTTGTAAAATGGTATGTAGGCATAGGAAAACCGAAAAAAATCCGTTAATTTTACTTATTTTTGGGTTGTTTTTCAAATATTTGTGCTTAACCCCACAAATTTAACTGTTCACAAAAAGAGCAGTGTCTCGTTTAGTTGCGAAAAAAAACTAATTAAAAGTTTATAAATCTGTCAGTAGTAAGTGTTATTAATTAGATAATTATGGTGTACTATTATTTGCGTCAACTAACGCTAAAAATTTCACGGTAGTCGGAAAAAGAACGCATTGCTATGCTGAGAACACGGAATGGATCCAAAACCTTTAAAATCAAGGTAAAACTTTTAAAAAGTTTCAAAATTTTAGTTGGATGTTCTGCAAAGATGTTCTCTGCTGCCCTAGACTACCAAAAATAACCAAAAAACCTTGCGTAAAAAGTGCAAAAACGGCTTCAGATGACTGGCACTTTGTTATATACAGCAGGGTCAATCAGTTTGCTTCTTCTAATTTCGTCAAACATAATCTAAGCGTGTCGGTAAGGAGTGTCACTTGTCGGTGTAGAATCCTAGAACAAGAGCTAATATCGCCAAGTCGTAGGAAAGTCCCACTCTTGACTTTGAAGCCTGTAAATCACGTTTGCAGTTTGACAAAACTCCATATGAATCTTCATATTGCAAAGCAGCGTAATATTCTCAGGCCAGGCGTCCTTAAAGTAATCCTGTTTGGTGGTGCAGGGTCTAAACAGTATGTACGTCGCCCAGAATATACGGAATACCACCCAAACTACACGCTAAAACGGTTAAGCAATCCGGCATGATTTGGACTTGTTTCTCATATAAGCGACTTGGTCCAATACATAAGATTCATGAAAATATGAATCGAAATATCTACGTGGACATTATAAGGAAGGTTAAGCTCTCCTATATCATATGGAATCTGCCCATAAAATAGACATATCACCGGTCTAACGACCCAAAACCTAGGAGCAAGCTCAAAAAATTTGTTTTTAATTCGAAAGAATCGATGTTATGCCAGGGCCAGCTCAGTCGTCGGATTGGTAACCCATTAAATATGTATGGGGTAACATTCAGAGAAGCGTCACAAAGAAAAAACCGACCAATAAAGCTTAGCATTGAGAAGTTATCCATGAAAAATGGCTACAGATCCCAGTTCAGCATTGATGGAGTCGGTGCGGCGTAGGTGCCAACCGGCTATTGCCAATAATTGGTTCAGGACTAAATATTAAGTCCTAAGAACCAAAGGTAACCAGAATTTAAGTTTTAAATAATTTAGAATCGACAGATTGTAATTCTTAGTTGTCACTGCTATTTTAATGAACAGCTCAAAATGCCCTTCCTTCAGTATCTTGCTCGTTTCTAAAAGTGGGGGACTCTTTGTTCAGTCCAAAATAGTACTAATATTATTATATATAAATATAGATTATGAATTTATGAAAGATTGGTGCATTTATGGTCTTTTTAATATGATTTATCAACTTTAAAGTCAAAGCTTAGAGGCACTGCTATTTTCGTGAACACAGCTGTATATGTATGTATGTACACATTCTTGATAAAATTTTGAAAAGTAATTATACCATGCACCCATAGTGTGAAATGGTATATTAAAGTATGTACATACATATGTAGCAGGCAGTAGGAATCTTTTCTGACCATATAAAATATATACATAGGTATATATATACATGTATATATATTCTCGATCAGCATTAACAGCTAAATCAATCTAGCCATGTCTGTCAGTCCGTCCGTCTGAACATCTAGATCTCGAAGACAACAAGAGATAGAACCACAGATTTGGTAAGTAAACTCGTGTAGAATGTACAGTTATCGAGTTGGTTTCAAATTTCTGCCACGCCCACTTCCGCCCCCGCCAATTAGATAAACCCGATTATCTCAAAGACTATACTAGCCATAGACAACCAATTTGGTGTGTAAACTTGCTTAATACGGGCGCAAATATTGGTTGTATAAAGTTCTTTGTATCAAAATTGTGCAACACCCTCTTTCGCCAAATTTGCTATGTAGACTCTGTAGATTTTGATTGTTGAAAATTTTTGCCTTCCGCCTCCATAATTTACAAAAAAACGATATTCGACAGACTAATTAATAGTGTTTAATTCTGCCAACCTAGAAAATTTTATTAAAATCGGACTAGAAAAATGCCAAAAATACGTATAACCGTATTTTACTAGCCGGCCAATATCAGTACAGAGTCGCACACTTGTTTCATTTTTTCTATAGAAACGTACTGGTTCCAGCAGGTTGTTAGTAAAACAATCAATTAAATATAAAACCAAACATTTTTATCGATTGCTTAAGTGCAAACCGAATCAAAAATAATAAAAGTTTACTTCAACAATACTTTATTCCATTTATATGTATTTGGAAAGAAGTACAATGTTAGCGAGATGTTACAAAGTAGCGAGATTTTAAAACTGTCAAACTTCCTTTTTGGGACAACCTACATTTGCTATTGGGTTGCATCCAAGTCGCTATTTCGGTACCAAACATGTATGCCCGTTTTAATCGATTTTTGGGGCATTTTAACTCGAGTTAATGCAAATATAAAGTAGTACCACACACTTAAGAAGCTTATGGAGTTGACAGTTGCGGAGTGTAACAAATATGGCATTTCTTCAAATTTTATAAACTCCATTGAGAGAAGGTTATTAAAGTACCTAACAATAAGGGAAAAATTCAAAAAAATTTTTTTTTTAAATTTAGAATCCGGTCTAAAGGGTACTATTCGCAAGTTTTGCACTAAAACTTCAATATAGAACTATAAAGCCAAGGGTAGTACCAGTCCGTGGTTTTAAATACGAAAAGTACTCAAATCTGAAATTGGGCAGAATTGGCAATGGTTTTTTTTTCACTATCATTTCAAATATTCGCAGAATTTTCAACCAACTCAGACTTCATTTGCGAACGGTAGGACGAAATGGGGATGCCTTTGGAAAATTCCACCCACCTCCCCCTTTTCACGAATCGCAGAATAAAAATTTTTTAACCATAGAATAAAGTTTTCCCAACAACTGTGAAAAATTTTATTCCTTGATCTATTATACTTTTCTCAAAAAAAAAATCTTACTAAAAAGCGCCTTTTCGGCCCAACAAGGTAGAAACCCCCCTTAAGTCCTTTAACTTTGACAAGCTGTAAAAAATAAAAAAAAATATAAAAAAATTATGTTTTTAGAAAGTTTTGTGTTCATTTTTTAATTGAAATATATTAAAACCAGAGGGCCGGAGAGGGCTAACTTCGACTGCGTCAAAGTTTGTATACCCTTGCAACTTTTTTGGTAACTTTTTCCCTATAAATATATAGCCATCGAAGTGGAAAAATGTTTTATCTAAAAAGGCTTATATTTGCGAAAGAACGGCCTACAATCTTATTGTTAGTATACCAAAGTCACTGTTTTCCACCGATCGTTCCTATGGGAGCTATATGATATAGTTACCCGATCTTTATCAATTTTGGCACAGCCATTAACAGATATATTAAACTAACAAATGTTTAATTTGAAAGCAATCGCGTTAAAAGTAGCGAAGTTATTTCCAAAAGTCACTGTTCTCGAGCGGTTGTTCCTATAGGAGCTATATGATATAGTGACCTGATCTTGATAAAATTTGGCACAGTTGTTTATAGGTATAATAAACTCACCAATATTTGATTTCACGACAATAGCTCCGAAAATAACGAAGTTATTGAGAAAAGTCACTGTTCGTGACTTTGCCGTTTGTATGGGAGCTATATGATATAGTGGTCCGATCCGGCTGAATCCGAGATATACAACCCCTGCAGTATATACAAGCCTACATGCAAAAAATCAGCTCTGTAGCTTTTACGGTGCGTTGATCCAAATGGACGGACTGACAGACGGATGGACGGACGGACATGGCTGTTTAAACTCGTCTAGTCGTGCTGAATAAGAATATATAAACTTTATATGGTCGGAGATACTTCCTTCTATGCGTTGCACACTTCTGACCAAAATTAATATACCCTTTTTGCAAGGGTATAATAAAAAAATTGTGAAACGGGAACAGTCGAAATTTGATTTACGCCAGCACCTTTACCAAAATCAGAATATTTTTGGACAAAATGGCGGCCGTCAATATAAAAAAATTTTTTTGCCTATTTTTTTTCTATTTAATATTAAAAAAATATCAAAGAAGCTAACATCGGATATGCCAAAGTTTATATACCCTTGCAGTCCTTGGCAATAATATTTTTACATTTTGGAATTTCTTTCCCTGCAACTCATTTAATCAATACACAAACAAACCATTATTACACTTTTTACTACAATTTTTTCTTCTTCACGCATACACATACAGTGCATGTAGCGTTGCGTCTGTGTGTGTGTATCCATGTGCTCTGTTGATTTGATTATGACGTAGGCAGCGCTTGAGCCAATTTATATTGGCTGTAACTTGTGTTCTATTTATCCGATCAAATTAAAACTTTGGGATCTGATGTTTTTTATCCAATACTATCATATTAGCAAACTTCATAGGCATACTCCAATTTCCTCACCCATGTTTTTTCTACAACTATATGATATAGTAGTCCGATCGTGACCGGGCTATAAGTAGCCCAAATATCAGTTTCATCCCAATAGCTCTTAAGATGGCTGAGGAAAACGCATACGTACCGACGGACGAACGGACGGACGGACATGGCTATATCGACTCAGCTTCTCATGCTGATCAAGAATGTATATACTTTATGTGGTCGGAAACGTTTCCTTCTGTGCGTTACAAACATCTGACCAATTTTATAATACTCCTTGCAAGGGTATAATAAATAGTAAAAATAAATACTAAAATTATGCGTCGTTTGCACTTTCTTTCATTAAATCAGTTTAGAATTACGTGCTGTGTCATTGCAGCCAGTTAAAATAATGCGGTTTTCAGAAAAACGCGTTTAAAGTTTGAAGATTGCATCGCAGGACGAGAGCATTGCCCCAAAAACTACGTCATATCTCCTGAAAATTTTCGAAAACTTTTGGGTCGACTTTATTAAATGTTGCAAATGCAGATTAGACGTCTGAAAAGAAGTCACCTACTTGACAAAAAAAATCTTCACTGCGGTTTTCAATCGTTATTTTATTTTGCTTCATGGAGAAACAAAATCAAATTTATTTGTTTTAAACTGTGCCTTAAAACTGAAAATATTTACTGTACTAATCTGAAAAATCCGATGTTCGAAGATATATTTCGGTGTCCATAATTTCTCAAAAACTACCGAACCGATTCTCTTGATTTTCATATTTTACACAATAATACAGTTTTAAAGTGGAGCTTTTTACGAATGGTAAAATGAATAAAATGAAATAAGGTAGTAATCTCGCCGACTTCAGTTACTAAAGTTTAGTATACCATTCATAAAACAAACACAAAATTTTGAAGACCAAATGTATGTATGTTTTTTTTGCATGTCTCATAGCATATCATATTTCGTTCACTCTTACAAACACCCGAGCACTCTATTGTCGCCACTACCCTACGCCGAACTCCGCCCTTATGAACGGCCGTTTCAAAAATATTTGGTAGGTTGGTAGAAATATATAAGATTAATTAGTCTGTAGAATTTGATTACGATAGTTAAAAAATTGTAACATGTAATTGTAAATTATGGATTTAAATAATTATAATTTGCGTGTATACCAAAAAAGGCTGCATACCAAATTTTGTGACTTTAACTTTAATTGTTTTCGAGAAAATTAATTTTATTTATTTCTATTAAGCCAGTATACATAAATACCAAATTTAATGTCTCTAGCTGTTATAGTTATGTTATGTTTTAAGAAAATCAGTTTTATGTTAATTCTGGGGGCATGGCAAAAATAATGAAGTAAGTAAGTCGTCTCGCCGACTTCGATATACCATCCACCAGGTAAACAAATATTTTAAATTTCGAACACCAAATGTATGTGTTTAAGTATGTATGTAAACACTGCAGTATGTCTGTCTCTTTCTTATTATTTTCGAATGTTTCGATCTGTGAATTGTAACGGACATTCTTTGATTTCTGAGTTACATTCATTTTCTAGCTGCCTGCGCTACAGCAAATATTCTTATGTATGAATTGTGTTCGATAGTTAAAAAATTGAGAGGCAATCAGTTTTTTCTAGATTAGTAGGTGGCAAAAATTTGAAATATTAATCTGCACCGCATACCAAACAAATTTTCTTACCAAATTTGGTGGTTCTAGATTTGTTGGTTTTTGGGAAAATGAGTTTTATTTAATTATCGGGAGCGGCCAGTACATTGCAAACTTGACGGAAGGACGAACATGGCTAGATCGACTAGGCTGTTGATCATTATCTAGAATATATATACTTTATGGGGTCGGAAAAGCTTCCTTCTGCCTGTTACATACATGTTGGCGACTTTAATATGTATACAATTTCACCCTATGGGTGCATGGTATAAAAACAGATTACTGGGAAATATGCCATTATTGCAATCCGATGGTTGTTTGTGTATAAATCATAGCTCACAAATAACTTGTTTTAAGAATATATTAATTATATGGACGAGACGAGTATTCATATTCGAACCACTGTATCACTAAATGGTATATTAATTTTATTCAGAAGTGTGCCACGCATAGAAAGAAGCATCTCCGAGACCATATACAGTATATATATTCTTGATCAGCACGACGAGGTGAGTTCATATAGCCATGTCCTTCGGTCCCCGTCTGGATCAACGCAAACTCCTCCTAATTTAGTTGAAATTTAGGCATATAGGCTTATGTATACTGCACAGTTTGTATATCTCGGATCGGACCACTATAACATTTAGCTCCCGTACAAACGGCAAAGTCACCAACAGTGACTTTTATCAAAACCTTCGTTATTTCTGAGCTATTGTCGTGAAATTTAACATTGGTGATCAACTACTGTGCCAAATTTGATACAGATCAGATGAGTATATTATATAGCTCCCATGGGAACTATCGGTGGAAAACAGTGACTTTGTTCAAAAACTTCTTTATTTCCTACGCTAAAATTATAGGCCGTTCTTTCGCAAGCACTCGACCTTTTATATAAAACCTTTTTTCGTGTTGGCGGCTATAAGTAAGGAAAGATAACAAAAAACTTGCAAGGGGATACAAAATTTGACGTGGTCGAAGTTAACCTCGGCCTTGTGGTTTTTTATTAATTTCTGGGCTATTGTCACGAAAAATAAATACGAAACATGCACTAAACTAAATTTTATCAAGATCGGGTGACTATATCATATAGCACGATCTGTCGAAAATAGTGTCTTTTATCATAACTCGTTATTTTTGACGAGATTGCCTTAATATCAAGCATTTATCAGTTTAATATAGCTGTTGATGACTATGCCAAATTTCATCAAGATGCCATAAAAACATACAAATTCCTTCTTTCGCGAAAGTTCGAATTTTTAGGTAAAACTCTTCCGCTTTGACGGATAAAAAAATAACAGAAAAAACTTCCAAGGGTATACGAACTTTGAACTTTCTGACATCGGAATCTGGCTTTTCTTGCAATTTGTCTTACGACTGATGAAATGACTTCAATCTTTGAACAAGAGGGTAAAATAGTTACAAACTCAAATGGTAGAAGAATCATTGTAGTAGGTTAATTTTAAAAAGAGTTATGAACACCTAAACCGAACACTGCAAACTGTTGTTACAGTTTTCCTCGTCAGTACAAAATACCTTTGCAGATAAGGTTCAGGTCTTTATTTTTCCTAAAACTTAAGTTCCCTCATTTAAGTAAGACGCTGTGTGCTGAATGAGACTCTGAGAGAGAGAGATCAAATGTCATCAATTTATAGCATGTAATCACGTCAAAAAGGTATTTGTTCTATTCGGACACGTGAAAAATTAACAAAATGCAATTGTGTACTGTTAAAATTTCATTATTATACTGATATCTATCATGTTAAATGTATACATATTAATTATCATTAACTCACTGTACAGGGTTGACTGGACGTTAACACGTACAAAAAAAACTTCACTCGTTGCAGGGGACGGACGTGTTTTTTTTGCGCTTATCAAATTTTATTTTTTTCTCGCGATTAAGTACTTTTCTATAAATGGTAACCTCATTCGCGAATTCTTGCAGTCGCTTTTGTGTTTTTGTTTAAATATAAATAAATCAAAACTTACAACAATACATTAGCGGTGTTGTTGTTGTTGCTTATCTCTTTTGCTTTTGTGTCTTTACCGTTGTAACTAACTCTCGCGCTCTTGCGTACAAATTGTTGTTGCATGTGTTCAATTTGACGCGCGCTCCAGCTCTTTCCTATTCTTGTTTGATTTGCGCTCTCGTCTTTTGCCTACATAGAAAAGCTCAGTCCAACCAACACTAACGTCCTCTGTGGAAAGCCCACCTAACTTTAAGCGCTCCTACAGAGACAGTTTCACCGATAAGGAATCCAACCGGTGAATGGGCCCGCAGTGTCGCAGAGAGGGCATCCGTATTTGGCACATATGTATCTTAAAATGGTTTTCCAGCCAAATCCAACATCAAACTCTGGCCATGACCTAATCACACCGAAAATGTTCCTAGAACTCCCTATCATCGCCATATAATACATCTTCAAACTGTTCAACGCTATAATAAGAATTAGCTACTTCCCAAGAGTGTGGAAAAGGTCCACAATCATCATGAATCCTAAAGTGAGAAAGGACAAAACCCAGCCATCATCCTATAGGCCAATTAGTTTGCTGCCATGTCTTTCGAAGCTTTTTGAAAAGGTCCTGCAGATCCGACTAAACTCATCTGGCATCGGAGAATACAATCTCTTCACACCAGTTTGGCTTCTACGAAAAACATGGGACAATTGAACAAGTCAATCGACTAGCATCCGAAATACGACCAGCGTTCGAACTAAAAGAATACTAAGTGAATTTTTTTCGATGTTGCCCAGGCTTTCGATAGAGTTTGGCTGGAAAGTCTGATGATTAAAAGAAATGACAGAGCAACACAATAATAAGTGATCTCTAGGATTTAGCTTAAGTACTAGATGAAGAAAGATATCTCAAACTTGTTGTTAGGCTCTAATTTATGAGTAGATTCAACAAATATATTAATCGTTAAAAAAAAAATCTTTAATTTATAAATATTTTTTCTGTGATAAGTAATTCTAAAAACCAGAGAGCCGGGGCTGACTTCGACCGCCTTAAAGTTTGTATACCCTTGCAACTTTTTTGGTAACTCTTTCCTTAGCCATCAAAGTGGAAAAACGTTTTATCTAAAAAGTCTAATGTTTGCGAAAGAACGGCCTACAATCTTAGCATTGGAAAAAACTAAGATATTGATCAAAGTCACTGTTTTCCACCAACCGTTCCTATGGGAGCCATATGATATACATAGTTACCCCATCTTTATCAAATTCGGCACAGTTATTAGCAGATTTATTGATCTAACAAAAGTTTAATTTGAAAGCAATCGGGTCGAAAGTAACGAAGTTATTGACAAAAGTCACTGTTTTCGAAAGATCGTTTCTATGGGAGCTATAGGATACAGTCACCCGATCTTGAACAAATTTGGCATAGTCGTTTATATGTGTAATTAACTCACCAATATTAAATTTCACGACAATAGCTCAGAAAATAACGAAGTTATTGAGAAAAGTCACTGTTCGTGACTTTGCATTTGTATGGGAGCTATATGACTTTATTGATGGCCTTCCAGGCTTATCCTTATCCCAAGACAATCCTGTCTTAAATTCTAATGTAAAATCGTTAGATCTTATTTTTGTAATGGATTCTGCTTATTGCGATGTTTCTAGGATCGAACCGTTTGTTCTTCCCGAAGACAAATTTCATCCTACATTAAATTTAAAAATTAATCTGCCCTCGCTATCACCATTACTTGGTTCAAATGAGTTACCTCTAACTGCATTCGTAAGACTGACTTTGCCAGCCTTAATGAAAACATTACTACTACCGATTGGTCTTATCTATACAATTGTAGAGATATGAACTCAGCTGTTCTTTCTTTCTTCTTTTATGATACTCTGAATTCACTCTTTGATATTTGTGTGCTCCTTGGTAGGCTGTAGCGGCTTACAAAAACCTCCCTGGTTCTCTCGAGAGTTATGCAATTTGAAAAATGTGAAGACTCGTTATTATAATAAGTTTCAAAAAACACGTCGTTCATCTGATTACGCTCTGTATACAGTCGCTCGTTCAAAAATCATGATGCTTAATACACAATGCTATAAGAATTATCTTCAGCGGTGTAAGCTTCAGTTTTCTTTTTTTTTTATAATTTTGTTAATTCTAAACGTAAGACCTCTGTGCACCCATCTTTTTTGTCTTTCCAAAATAAAAAAGGGAGTACTGATCAGGCAATTGCCGATATGTTTGCGAGTTTTTATAAAACAACTTATTCCTCAACGGAATATCGAGCAAGTCCGTATCGTTATCATTTAAAAAAGGCTAATTGCATTTTCAACCCAGTGATTGATGAAAGTTTTCTGCTTAGCGAACTTAAACTAGTTAAACCATTTTATTCTTTGGGGCCAGATGGTCTACCTGGATGTGTACTCAGGTTCTGTGCAAACGCATTATGTAAACCCATTTTAAAAATGTTTTTATTGTCTGTCGAATCTTCCTCTTTTCCATCTATTTGGAAGGAGTCGTATATCATTCCTCTGCATAAAAATGGCAAAAGGTCCGTAGCCCCTAACTATGGCGGTGTAACAAATTGTCCGCTATTCTGTAGCTTTTGAGAAAATTATAACTTTTCAATTGCAACATTTTTGCAGCTCTATTATTTCGCCATCCCAACATGGGTTTGTGAAACGTAGACCTACAACCACTAACCTTTTAGAATTTACCTCTATAATTATCAGAGGTTCAAAAATACTAAACAAACTGATGTCATATACACTGAATTCAGCAAAGCCTTTGATTCTGTGAATCATACTCTATTACTTTCTAAACTGAACGACATTGGGTTTCCACCTCTTTTTCTTTCTTGGGTTCGCGAATATTTAACAAATAGAAAACAGAAGGTACTTTTTAAGTCTTCTTTTTCCAATTCCATTCCTGTGACATCTGGTGTACCTCAAGGTAGTCATCTTGGCCCTATGCTTTTTAGATTATTCATTAACATTCTTCCATCATTCATTGTTCATTCGCTTGTGCTTATGTATCCTGACGATGTCAAGCTTTGTCTTACTTATAAAGATACAGATTCATTTAGTCGGCTACAAGCTGATCTTAAAAACTTTCAATCCTGGGATTGAAATTTTTTTTATTTCGCTTGTCCGTCCTATCTTAGAGTATGGATCTTCCATTTGGTCACCTCAATATGAGTCGCACTAGACTAGACTTGAATCCGTTCAAAAGCAGTTCTTGCTATTTGCTCTTCGTGGCTTAGGCTGGGATCGCAATGTCAATTGCCTTCGTATTCTAGTAGACTTCTTTTGATTAACTTCCTTTCTTAACTAACCGTAGAATTATGCTTGGTGTTATTTTTATGCGTCAGCTCCTAATTGGTGATATTGACTCGCCTGAGTTATTATCTCAGGTAAATCTGTCGGTACCATGTAGACGAAATAGACATCCTATTATACTTTTAACCCTTAGTCGTTGCTCTTCTAACTATGCCATGCATGAACCTTTTAGCGTCGTCTGCTCTGATTACAACCTTTTATGTCCTGTAATATGCTCAGAGAACATGTCGTTGTTCTTCTAACTATGCCATGCACGAACCTTTTAGGGTCCTTTGTTCTGATTACAACCTTTTATTTCCTGTAATATACTCAGAGCCTTCTATTAATATACTTAAAACATCTATCCTTTCGTATTTAGTTCATAGATAGCTATAGTATTGTTTGTTTGTCTGTTTTTATCTATTGTGTATTTGTCCACGCTATTCGTGCCGTGCGTTATACGGCTGCACCCCTCGGTCGGTTGGGTGGGAGGTGGGCAACTTTTGCTTTGGCTCGCGCGTAACAGGCTTTGTCCTGGTGTTGTAGGGGCCACTTGAACGTACTGCGCTTAGCTTCGTGAAAGTCCCCTAATTTAAAAAAAAAATACAAAGTGCGTTCAAGTGGCCATACGACATTAGGACCCCGAGCGACCGTGGGGCTCAGCCGTATATCGGACGGTACGAATCGCGTAGGCAAATAAAAAACAAACAATTAAAATATAAGTAACTACAGCTGTTTACCGGGTAAATATGAAAAAATAGAGGCTTTTAAAAAAGAAAGAGCGACCTCTGATCTGATTACGGGGTAAAGAAGATTGTCATCGGATCATAGAACACCAAAAGGTTCAGGCGAAATATAGTTGGAAATCTTTTAAACACAGAGGAATACTATTTCTGTTAGTTCTACAGGGTACAGATAGATATAACTGGTTCAATAGTTCAGGAGAGTCTATTTCACCTATAATAAGTTTGTGTATAAAGGTAGAACAAATTACTCTACGATTAATAAGAGAAGGAAGATTGATTAAAAGAAGCCTACTAAAGTACAGAAAACAGAAGCAGAAATTGCTTTTGAACTCAATTTTATGTTGGTGAGTTTCATAAAAAGTGACCAAATGCAGGATCCGTACCCTAAGATACGACAGACTAAGTAAATAGAACTTTGGTTGTGTACAGATCTTCAAATTTTTGTGACTATCGCTTTACAAACCCATGATGGCTCATAGCTTTACCAATAGTAGTAGAAATATGAGTATTAAAAGTTAATTTATAGTCCATAAGTTCGCCCAAGTCACTGAAAGGCGCTTTAAGGGAAGGTTCTTAAGATATTGAAAACATAATTTTACATTTGGAGCCGTTAAGGTATCGTTAAAAACTGCTAAGCGTTTAAAAACTTGTTTAGAACCTTCACCAATCGTCATAAGTATTTTGACAAAAATAGTTTAAGTAAGGCCGATGCTCATTTTTACATTGCAAAAATCATAGCTTCTAAACCAATGACGCGATTTATCATCCTGTATTGGCCTGAGTTCTGAGATGAAAAAAAAGCTGTATATTAAAAAATCGAAAATCGTATTAAATAAAATTTTAGGCTGGAGCATTGCATCACATATAGCATGCTATTTTATAGCATGTTTATATGACACCTAAAAAATTTAGTCGTCAGATCTTAATGATATTTGGCACATTTTTTAACAGTTATTTTAAACTGGCCAATCATAATTTTTGTTACACTTGCGTTAAAAGTAATAAAGTTATTGATAAAAGACGCTGCTTTCGACAGATTCTATGGGAGCTACACTGACGGGCAAAATTGTAACACCAGTCTTCAGTTGGGTAGCTCATAAATCTTATCAGAGTTAACCTATGTACAATGATGATTCTTCTAACGATCCTTACTGCAGTTCTATGCCAGTCCATATATATAATATTACCTTGAATGTGTTTGATTTTGATACATAGTTTTAAAATCAAGAAATTTCAAAAAGTAAAAATGACTGCAAGGGTATATAAACTTCGGCATAGCCAAAGTTAGCTTCTTTAATATATTTTTTATAACCTTGCAGAGGGTATTATAAAATTGATCAGATGTTTGTAACGCACAGAAGGAGACGTTTTCGACCATATAAAGTATATACATATATTCTTGATCAGCATGACAAGACGAGTTGGAATCCGTCTGTCCGTCTGTTTGTCTGGATCAACAGCTTATTGTAAATAAATAAAATTAGTTAAAAATTAAGAATAAATATATAAATAAATATAAATAAAAAATATAATATAATAAATTGCTGTGAAATAAAAATTTAATAAAAGAATAAATTAATCAAAAGAACATTTTGTATTTTGTTTTTTATTTTTGTATGGACAACACTATCGACATTCAACGCAATTGTCGATGGAACGTCCTCTGACGCGCATGCAAAGAAAATCCATCGATCAACGGTCGACATTCAAAGCAAATGTCGCTGGAACGTCCTCTGACACGAACGCAAAGAAGACCTGCCGACATACCGTCGACGTTCAGAGGAAATTTCTTTGCAAATGTCCCTCAAAACATTTTCGAAAAACCATCCGCGGACATACTGTCGACTTTGTCGCTCAGTTGTCCCGATTGTCCTTATTGCTAGGTCATCTAATGTTAAATGTCGCCGCAACTTAATTAAGCGTGTCGCCGCTATGTCCCCCAAGACAGCGGACATGTCCCCGCAAATTCGACGGAGAGTCTCCGCAGACGCGTACTGCAGGGTAATAAGAGAAATAATGTTTTGTTTGTGTATTGATGAATTGAGTTGCAGGGAAAGAAATTTCCAAATCTAAAAATATTATTGCCAAGGACTGCAAGGGTATATAAACTTCAGCATATCCGAAGTTAGCTTCTTTGATATTTTTTTTAGACAAACTGATATATGTACTATTGTCGAAAATATTTTTCGTATCAAAGTTCCAATCTCATCCAAGAACCATTTGCAAAAATTTGCTTGTACTGCGAAAACATAACGGTAAATTCGAAACTTTTAGAAACTTCTATAAAACAACTTGGAAGGATTGGTGTGTATTTACTGATCAAAAGCGGATAGACGGTCCTCATGTATTTCAATATTATTATCATAATTTGCGAAAAGATAAACTAATTTGATCCCGCCATCACAGCCGTGAAGGAGGTGTCATGGTATGGGGTGCAATAACATTTTATGGAGCACTATATCTAGTGTTTAAATTTAGTTTTTTGTATTTCATAACTTTTTTATGAATTAGAATTTATTAGGATTATTTCTTACTTATATGATTTTTCTGAATGTCTACATTATAAGAGTTGCTTTTAAAGATTTACTGTTTCTAGCGGTCGTTAATAACTACTTTTCTTACCTTCTCTGATGCTTTTCCGATTTAATATTTTTGTTATAATCCTGAGTATTTTGTCTGCCGGCATTAGGGTGTGTTGGTTGATTATTCAGTGCTTAATATTTCGAGGTCTCACTTACAGCAATAACTAACACTCTTAGGCATTCACGTATTACATTGTCTGTATTGGTCCATTCTTAAAGATATCAATTAATTCACCATAATTGCAAAGTTCTTGAAATGCTTTCAATTCACTTACAATAGTAAATGAAAAATGTTTTTTGATTTTTGCAGTTTTTTTAAAAATTCTTAAACGAGGATCACATGGTATATAATATAAAAAAACTTTATTTGATTTTCCACTATTATTGTAGGTACGCGGATTGTTGTTTTGGGTCTTTTTAAGTTTCGCTCTTAATTGGGTAGCACAATTAAACGACTCGAAATATTTGAACCGAATCTCGTTCATAAAGAACTCGTTTATCACAAACCAACAACGAAATATGCGTATAGTTACTGTTGTTACCAACTGACCTAATTTATCGTAATAGTTATTTAAGTTACAGTTTTTGCTGTATTTAATGCAGTTACAACTGCATGCAAAATAAAAAAGCCCTGGAGGCCTCATGCGGTGCTATCGCGATCCAACACTTTGATCCAAAACAATTTTAAGTGCTGAAATTAAATTTAGAAGAGACTGCACTTGCTCTTTAATTCGACAGGTGTCAAGTTTGAGCTTTTCGGACCATGGTATGGATCGACCACGACGTAAATTCAATTTCTTTTTGTTCTATTTTTATTTTCGATATTGAAATAGTTTTCTTTGGTGCTGCCAATACTGGTTTTGCTTTTTATTGTTATTATTAGATTATGAGGTCCGTTCTCGTATAAAGGTGTTTTCTGCAACGAAATCAAACCAAACCGAAGAAAGAATTAGTTGCTAGATTTCCACATTGTATTCAATTTTACCTTATTTAAATAATTTTTTGATATTATACTATATTATATTTATAAGTGAATTTTTTAAACCTTTTTGATGGCCATGCAACAGAAGTTCTATCATTCTAATCTCTTTTGTGGTGCCGTTTTCAAATTAATTTATGTGCAAAAAGCGGCTGAT
Source organism: Drosophila willistoni (assembly GCF_018902025.1). Lineage (NCBI taxonomy): Eukaryota > Metazoa > Arthropoda > Insecta > Diptera > Drosophilidae > Drosophila > Drosophila willistoni. The sequence goes on from NW_025814047.1 coordinate 10,706,988, forward strand.
TGAACATTCTCAACACAAACTTAATTTGTTTAAATCTTTATTGTCAAATAATAAAATGTAAATAAATAAAAGGCGGACAATTGGACAGTTAGTAGCACTGAATTAAGAAAGAGTGAATTAATTTTTTGTAAATCGTCTTACAAGGGTTTAAAAAACCTCTATACATTTGAAGTTTTGTTTTTTAAATCTACCAAATCAAATGTTGGAGTCATCAACGATATTGATTTTTTTAACTATTTTCGGACTCACTGGTATCGATTAGAAAGAAAAAATAAATGTGTTGTAGCATAACTAGCCTTCCATCATTATATTTTGATGGGAATAACATTAACGTAATACATTGTAACACTTTGTCATAATAAATACAAATACATAAGTACCCAAAGTATGGTAAAAGATCACATAGAAATATATAAACACAAACCTGCGCGAAAGTAATGCGAGTACCGTTTATACACAAGCCTATCGCAGTGCGTGGGAAATGCTGAGCATGAACTTTGCAGCTCTAGGGTTAGCCCATACATAACATATGCATGCCTTCTGCACATATATATTTATATATGTATACAATATATACATACAAACCATGTATTTAGGATAAGTTGATTCAACAATAAAACAATGGATTCATTCTGAATTCTGACTTCACCAAATCAAGAGTTTCTAATTGTTATACGAGGACACCTTCCTATACGTCACATAACTAAAGGAAAACCATTATATGACGACCGTGACACGGTCCTAAGCAACGCTGGTGGGGACATCAAATTCACAACATAAAAAAATAAAGAAAATTAAATACACACACACACCACATTCCGTGAATTTGGGGGTAGCGGACTAATCTGGAACGGAGTCACAGACGTACCAAGTGAGTAGAGGAATGCCCAAAGGAAGACGTAGCGGAGTCAATAAACGGTTAAAAGATAGAAAAGGGGAGCCCCGAAACTTACTATTTTTCCCCAACGCAACAATTAGTTGGGTAAAAGGCAATAAACAGCAAGCTAAACTCGACAACACCGAGTCGAATCCGAAAAAGTTAAAAAAAAAAGCTTAACCTCTACCAAAATTAATCTTAATAAAATACAAATAAAAAACTCGTGCGAATTTCAAACACCAGGACCCAAGACGATTATAAGAACCAAGCGGTACTCACAATTTTGCGAGTACACATGCGTGAAGAAGACCAGCACCGGCGCCCTAACATCCTATAAGACCAGCATCTGCGCCCCAACAGTTTGAGCGAAGACCAGCACCGGAAAGTCTAGCGCGACAAGCTAGACCATTGGAGTCAACGAGGCCCGGCAGTGCTACAAAGAGCGCCCAACAGTCATATTTCATCATAAAAAAAAATATTGTTTGGAAAAAAAATCAATGTAAAATTATAAACTGAACGATAATTGCGTTGCCCGGTATAGAGTATGGCCCATGAAGCCACACACCCAATAGACTAGGAGATCATTGCGTTGATCGAATAGGGAAAAACCTTTAAAAAAAAAACATGTAACAAAAAAAAAATTAACCAATGTTTTTAATTAAACAAAAAAAGAAGTAAGTAAGTCGTCTTGTCTACTTACAGCTGTGTTCACGAAAATAGCAGTGCCCCTAAGCTTTGACTTTAAAGTTGATAAATCATATTAAATAGACCATAAATGCACCAATCGTTTATAAGTTCATAATCTATTATATATATAATAATATTAGTACTATTTTGGACTGAACAAAGAGTCCCCCACTTTTAGAAACGAGCAAGATACTGAAGGAAGGGCATTTTGAGCTGTTCATTAAAATAGCAGTGACAACTAAGAATTACAATCTGTCGATTCTAAATTATTTGAAACTTAAATTCAGGTTACCTTTGGTTCTTAGGACTTAATACTTAGTCCTGAACCAATTATTGGCAATAGCCGGTTGGCACCTGCGCCGCACCGACTCCAGCAATGCTGAACTACTGACGCTTCTCTGAATGTTTCCCTATACATATTTAATGGGTTACCAATCCGTCGACTGAGCTGGCCCTGGCATAACATCGATTTTATCGAATTGAAAACAAATTTTTTGACCATGCTCCTAGGTTTTGGGTCGGTGCTATGTCCATTTTATGGGCAGATTCCATATGATATAGGAGAGCTTAACCTTCCTTATAATGTCCACGTAGATATTTCGATTCATATTTTCATGAATCTTATGTATTGGACCAAGTCCTTTATATGAGAAACAAGTCCAAATCATGCCGGATTGCTTAACCGTTTTAGCGTGTCGTTTGGGTGGTATTCCGTATATTCTGGGCGACATACATACTGTTTAGACCCTGCACCACCAAACAGGACTAATTTAAGGACGCCTGGCCCGAAATTATTGCGCTACTTTGCAATATGAAGATTCATATGGAGTTTTGTCAAAATACAAACGTGATTTACAGGCTTCAAAGTCAAGAGTGGGACATTCCTTCGACTTCGCGATATTAGCTCTTGTACTAAGAGTCTACACCGACAAGTGACACTCCTTACCGACATGTTTAGATCATGTTTGACGAAATTAGACGATGCAAACTGATTGAATCTTGAATCTATATAACAAAGTGCCAGTCATCTAAAGACGTTTTTGCACGTTTTACGCCACGTTTTTTGGTTATTTTTGGTAGTCTAGGGCAGCAGAGACCATCTTTGCAGAACATCCAACTAAAATTTGGATTTTTTTAAAAAGTTTTGCTTGGTTTTTTTTAAGTTTTGGAGCCACTCCGTCTTTTCAGCATAGCAATGCGTTCTTTTTCCGACTACCGTGAAATTTTTAGCGTTAGTTGACGCAAATAATAGTACACCATAATTATCTAATTAATAACACTTACTACTGACAGATTTATAAACTTTTAATTAGTTTTTTTTCGCAACTAAACGAGACACTGCTCTTTTTGTGAACAGTTAAATTTGTGGGGTTAAGCACAAATATTTGAAAAACAACCCAAAAATAAGTAAAATTAACGGAATTTTTTCGGTTTTCCTATGCCTACATACCATTTTACAAAACCAAAGTCAAAAAACTGAATGTATAAAAAGGAATATGTGAAAAATGTTTGAATCTTTGTTAGCATCTATTGCACTGCTATTTTCGTGAACACAGCTGTAAGTATACCATACCAACAAATGCATTTACGTATTTTGAAAAAATCTGTTCACATGCTTTTTACAAGCATATCACTCAAGCATACGAGCACCCTAGCGCACCCACAAGACAGCGGCAAACTCCGCGCTTGTGGAAAAACGTTTATATGCGTAACATAGCTATTTTTAGTCAGATGTTGATCAAATTTGGTATTATGGTGGATATTAGTATCTTATTTAAGTGTGCCAAATTTGATTGTACAAGGTAGAAAATTACGGGCGATAATCGTTTTTTCCAATCACGGGGCGGAAAGGGGCGTGGCAAAATCTTTACACATACAAAATGTGCGCATTTACTAAGCAAATATACATACCAAATTTGGTGTCTCTACCAAATTTTGTGGCTCAGAGTATCCGAGATCTAGGTGTTCATACGGACGAACGGACGGACATGGCTAGATCGTCTCGGCTGTTTAAGCTGATCAAGAATATATATACTTTATGGGGTCGGAAAAAGCTTTCTTCTAACTGTTACATACATTTTGGCGACTTTAATATACCATTTCACCCTATGGGTGTATGGTATAAAATGTTTATTGACTAAATGTCCTTTTTTTGACCAAAAGGTCATATTTTAAAATACGAGTAAAAACCTCTCAAATAAAGAACGCTAAGATGCTGAATGTTGTCGAGGTAATAACAAGAAATTTAAAAAAAAAAAAAGAGGGCGTCTAACGGCTAGACACGATAGAAGTGAAACCTTCCGTAAAAACTAACTGAGAGAGAATGAGACGAAAGCAGCATTAGGAGCGGGATAATTATAGGTTCATTATAATATTGCTATAAAGGTCATATTTTTTATTTTCTTCATTTTATTATTTTCTTCATTTTATTATTATTATTCATCCTCAATGTTTTCAATTTCAACAAATGATACGAGTGACTTATGATAGCTAAAATATGATACAAATGCTTTGGTTTCGATGTTGTCAACATATCTTTGAAATACCGCGTCAATTGTTGTTTTTGATCGTGTTGTTGATTCAGTGCGATTGTTACACATTTTTAAACTGAATGTTGTATTGAGAAAGTCAATTAAAGGAACCGCTGTGTCCAATGCAAAATTTACGTTAAAATCGCCACTTAAAATCATTGGAACTTTATCGTAATCTTTTCTAAGTATCCGCGATACTTCTGGTGTATACTTTATTAAATTTTCATGAATGAATTGATGCTATTTATTGATTGATTCGGTGAAATATAAATTGCCACAATTAAAACTGTTTTTCCATTGCTCAATCTGGTTTCGCATGCACATATTTCTCCCACTTTAGAGAGCTGAACAGACAGTGATTCTAGTTGCTGTGCATTCATTCATTATATATTTTGTGATACATTTTTATTTACTTTTTATACCCTTGCAGAGGGTATTGTAAAATTGGTCAGATGTTCGTAACGCACAGAAGGAGGCGTTTACGACCTGAGAAGCTGAGTTGATATAGCCATGTCCATCTGCCCGTCCGTCTGTGCGTATGCGTTTTACTCAGCCGTCTTAAGAGCTATCGGGATAAAATCTTTTTTTGGGGTTTTTTATTACCCGGGTAAGATAAAGTATGAAAATCTTTATATGGCTATATCAACTCAGCTTCTCATGCTGATCAAAAATTTATATACTTTATGGGGTCGTAAACGCCTCCTTCTGTGCGTTACGAACATCTGACCAATTTTACAATACCCTCTGCAAGGGTATAAAAAGTAAATAAAAATGTATCACAAAAAAATATATAAATATATAAAAAGCATTATGAATAAAAAGCATTATAAAAAAAACTTCGACCTAGCTGGGAGTCGAACCCCGGCAGAGCCACGTCGACACTTTCTAAATTGCCGTCGAGTTCTGTAGTTAAGCACGCATCTCATTTTCGCATTGTCGTTATGTCTCTTTTTAGAGACACGCGAGCACACTAACTACACAACTCGACGACAATTTACAAAGTGTCGACGTGGCTCTGTTGTTAGTGTGCTCGCTTGGCGATCGGGCGGCCGGGGTTCGACTCCCAGCTTGGTCGAAGTTTTTCATAATGCTTTTTATTTATAATGCTTTTTATATATTTGCATCTCATTCTCTCGCAGCGAGCACACTAACTACAGAACTCGACGGCAATTTACAAAGTGTCGACGTGGCTCTGTTGTTAGTGTGCTCGCTTGGCGATCGGGCGGCCGGGGTTCGACTCCCAGCTTGGTCGAAGTTTTTCATAATGCTTTTTATTTATAATGCTTTTTATATATTTGCATCTCATTCTCTCGCAGGCTAAATACTATAAGATCTATATGTGTCTCTGTTTAGTGTCGCTTTTTCGTTTCATCGAGTCTGAAATCACTCCCAACGATTCTAAAGAAGTTTTCACTTCAAAAACGGAGAGCCGGGCAAACTCGACTGCGTCAAAGTTTGTATACCCTTGCAAGGTGTTTGTTACTCTTTCCTTGCTTATACCCGTCAACAAGAAAAACGTTGCATCTGAAAAGTGTAATGTGTTTGCGAAGAAACACATTTGATCACCGGATCAAAGTCATTGTTTTCCATCGACTGTTCCTATGGGAGCTATATTATATAGTCACCTGATCTTGATTAAATTCGGCACAGCCATTAAAAATTATGTTAAACTAAGAAATATACATATTTTTATGACAATTTTTTCACAAGTAACGAAGTATAATATAGTCACCCGATCTTTATCAAATTTGTCACAGTCGTTTATAGGTGTAATAAATTCTCCAATATTTAATTTTATGACAATAGCTCAGAAAATAACAAAGTTATTGAGAAAAGTCATTGTTTGTGACTTTGCCATTTGTATGGGAGCTATATGATATTGTGGTCCGATCCGGCTGAATCCGAGATATACAACATGTGCAGTATACATACCTAATGCCTAAATTTCAACTCTGTAGTTCTTACGGTCTAGGAGGAGTTTGCGTTGATCCAGACGGACCGATTAACATGGCTATATGAACTCACCTCGTCGTGCTGATCAAGAATATATATACTGTATATGGTCGGAGATGCTTCCTTCTATGCGTTGCACACTTCTGAACAAAATTAATATACCCTTTTTGCTAGGGTATAAAAATGCAAATAAAATATACATATGTATTAGATTGTTTGACATACAGTTCCGAGAAAAATATAAGTAGCTCATAACACTTGCCTATATTTATTAATATAACATAAAATTCTGAGTACCGTTATCAGCAATGTCGAGTACTTGTCCATTTCATTGTAACCTCACTTGGTAACTTAACTTTCTTGCTACTTCATTTTTAAGCTTAATTGCCAAATTTAAAGCGAGCAAAATAATTGTAGCGAGCGATTTTTTTTTGCAGAAAACTTAAACTATTGCTAAAAAGTTGGTTCTTTTTACTCTATTTCATATATTAAGTGCTCGCAATAGAAGATTCTTTAAATTGTTAAAATTTGCAGACAAAAATGGGCCGGGGTACGCACATGTCTTTTAAGAAGAGCATTCAGATCAGAAACCCTATAACTGACGGAAAAACTTACAGAGAAGTCCAACTGCAGTTCAAAATGCATTAAAAGGTGAACAAATAACAGAAAAAAGCGGCCGAAAGCTTAAAATCACGCCCAAATTAGAAAAATTAGTGCGAGCTGCAAGTCTTCTGCTGTGGAGATCCAGAATGAGCATCAAGTGCCGGCCAGTGTTTGGACAGTGCCGGCGAGAGTTAACACTAAATAACTTGAACTTAACCGAAACAGATTGAATTTTCAAAATTTCACCTAAATTGGGCTGTGGAGAAATGGCGCATCATACTGTGGTCAGATAAGTCCAAAATTGTGATGTTTGGATGATGGGTATTTAGTCTGTATGTTCCTTGACCGAAAAACACGGAGTTCAGTCTCCAGTAGACCTCCAAGATTATTAAACATGGCGGATGAAGTGTGGTGGTGTCGGGCTGTTTTTTCTATTACGTTGTTGGTCCTACATGCTGCATAGAAGGCATCATGAACAAAAATAAGTACGTTATAGTACTACATGCCGAAGAGAGAGAGAGATATCACTTTGTTGAGTCTTTCAACAAGATAATGCAGAAGATTTAATAGTGTGGCCCGCACAGTCGCCCGATCTGAGTCCGATCGACAATTTGTAGTGTGACGTTGAGAAGGAAGTAGCTGCTGCCAAGCCAACCACTAAAAAAGGTTGGTGAGATGTTTGTAACGCACAGAAGGAGACGTTTCCGACCACATAAAGTATATACATATATTCTTGATCAGCATGAGAAGCTGAGTCGATATAGCCATGTCCGTCTGTCCGTCGGTGCGTATGCGTTTTACTCAGCCATCTTAAAAGCTATCGGGCTGAAATTTTTTTCAGTGTTTTTATTACCTGGGTCAAGTATGAAAATCTCATAGATCGGACTACTATATCATATAGTTATATACGAAAAATAGTTGAAGCTGTGAAATAAAACATGAGATCCCAAAATTTTAATCTGATCCGATAAATAGAACACAAGACCCGAGTCAATCGCCATCATCATCTACCTCATGCAGTCTATTCGCAAACCTTCATATATATATGTATGTATGTATCTTTGCAGTACATTTAATAAACGAAACAAAAAAATAAAAAAACAGACGCAACGCTACGTAAACTCTATGTGCAAGTTAACCCATATGACTTTCGAATTTATGATATGCTGTTTTATGAGCACAGGTCAATGTCAAGTTAACTCTTAAAACTTCTAATAAGAAAAAAAATATCAAAGCGTTGCGTCTGTGTGTGTATGCATGTACTCTGTTGATGACGAAACACGTAGTAGACAGCAAGCAGCGCTGCCGGCAGAGCTGGGAGCAGAGCCGATTATTATATTGACTGTAACTTGTGTTATATTGTTATATTTATCCGATCACACTCAAATTTTGGGGTTCGAATTCGAGAACAACAGAATTGTAGATTTAGTAGGTCTCCACTGAGCCACCGACTTTAACTTCTAATAAAAGAATGTTGCTATGTGTGAACATGCCGATCAAGAATCAAGAATCTGCTGCGACTATTTTTCCGACTGCTGCTTTCGTCGTCTTCCGAATTTGGCCAATAGCAACAGTTCCTAGTATTAAAATGTATAACTTTGCTGTTGCTATCAAAGCAATCTGTTTCGGGTTTTTGCTATTGCTGCTGCTGTGGGGTTTTTTGCTTTCGGATTTTTGCTGTTTGCTGCTGCTGTCAAAATTTTCTATTTCGGTTATTTGCTGCTGATTTTGCTATCAGATTTTCTAAATTCGGTTTTTTGGTGTTGCTTTTGCTTCGACTGTTCATAGTTTCCGAAGCAGAAGCAACAGCACACAGCAAAACTGTTGACAGTTTTCAAACCCTGCCGATCTCACATGTCGGAGTATAGATAGCTTGAATTATTGACAGCATTGTTGTAAGCCGCCAGCCACTATTCTCTTTCTGTACATTATCTGTTGGGTCGTTTGATTCATATTAATTCGTGATGGAACACAGTCGCATTGTAACTTGATAATTTGTTTTATAATCAATAAATATTATAAAATTATTAAATTAAAAATAAAAAACTATTGGGAATCTTATTCCCTCCACGATATCGGATTTAATTATGAGGGAAGAAGAATTGTAGTAAAAAGAGTAATAATTTGAAGGTTTTGTCTGTGTATTGATGCAGTTGAGTTGCAGGGAAAGAATTTTAAACATGTAAAAATATTGTTGCCAAGGACTGCAACTTCGGCATAGCCGATGTTTGCTTCTTTGATACAGTTGGACCCCGATTATTCGGGACGGTCGGGACGAGAACCATCACGGAATATCGAAAAACCCGGTAAATCGAGAGCAAAATTTCTCGCCTATTTCGTACTTGAAATTTTATAAGTACATACATACATATCTTTAAATCAACTCTCAAACAAATGTTTATTAGTTCTACAATAGTTTATTAATGCACATACAACCATAAAAAACAGAAATGCAATCAAAAGCTAGAAATAATTATGTATTGTACTTTGTTTTAACTGTTTAGCTTTTTAAAATTCCTTTGAAATCACGGATAATAGAGGTAATCACGGTTAACAGTGACAATGGAACAAACCAAACTTCATCCCGGATAATAGGGGTATCCGGTTAATGGGAGCCCGGGGTCGAATAAATAACTAGCCGAATGATAAATTTGTATTTCAAAAAATCTCAGTGCAGCCCAGATACCATAACTTTCTATAATATAATAAAAATGGGCGATGCCACTACAATTTTTTTGCTCGCAGCTCTATATACATATGTATATTTCCTTAAACAAACAAAAGTGCTTATTTTACTATATAATATGGACACTGTCTCTAATCGAGCTCTCTAGTCCTGGTTTAAAATATAATTTTATTTTGTGAATTAATTAATCTTTACTTAATAAGGATAAGTATAACAGTAACCATTTTTGGCAAAGAAAACAAGAAAAAAAGAAAAACTTTACTTAAGATTTAAAATTAACTATGTATATTACCTAAGGGGAGAAAAAAAAGGACGGAGGAAACCACCAACATTCACTAGCGGTATATATAGAGAAATTATTATCTAAAATGAATATAGTACAGTCGAATCTTTTTAATCTATCTATTTTACAATTAACCTTTTGAAAATATGATATATTATTGGTACACACAAATTGTTTTGAATACAACTGTTTTCGTCAAGGTTTAGGAATATTTCGGGGGGCGTAAAACCATTGCATTGCAAAAAGGGCCTTTTATTAAGGTATTTTTTGATATATGTAAACATCCTTTTAAATTTAATATGTATCAAATTTAGTGGAGTATCCTAAACTGCCTCCATTTTTTTTATACCATGCACCCATAGGGTGAAATGGTATATTAAAGTCGCCAAAATGTATGTAACATCCGTCTGCCCGTCCGTCCGTCCGCCCGTCTGTATGAGCACGCAGATCTCGGACACTATAAGATTTTTTTTGTTTAGTCTCGGTTGCAGTAAACATCCGCTGTTTTCTAGACTAAATGGGGGGTCAAGTTATGTGGGTGAATGGAGTGAGAAATTGAGTGGTGTGGGTGGGTTGGAGTGGCGGATATATTACTATATCTCTTTTAGTTAGAGCGGAGAAACTAATTGATCAAAGTTTTTGCCAACGCCCCCTTCTGCCCCCGCAGATTAAATAACACTGATTTTCTATTTCAAGGTTTTGCCACGCCCACTTCCGCCTCCATAATTTAGAAAAAACCGATTGCCAGCTGCAATTTTTTGACTTTCGCAATCAAATTCGGCAGACCAAATAATCTTATATATTTCTGCCAAACTACCAAACTTTAATTAAAATCGGACTAGAAACATGCAAAATATGCGTATAAACGTAATTTAGTTTTATGTAATAAGGGCAGAATTGGCCGTTGGTTAGTGGCGTTAGAGTGCTCGTGTGTTTGTAGAGTGTGCGATATAGCGTATAATATGAGGCATGTGAAAACAATTGAATAGACATACATACATTTGGCTTTAAAAATTTGAAATTCATATTTCTTCACATATTGTCTACTAAAATCATTATGTGAAGAGGAAATTTGAAACTTGTGAGTTTCACTACTAAGTCTTGTATCCATACTTGATCGAATCTTTCTTTAATTGTAAGTGTAAGCTCTAAGGTAAGCAAATTTATTGCGTGGATTGTTGAGTGCGCGTGCTTAAATCCGAACTGTTTATCACTGATTTCATTGACCATGCGGTGCACATCAATATTCGTCTAAATCCGTTTGGTAGAGTGAACGGATTGAAAGTGACAACCGATGTTTCCGATCTCTTTTTCACTTTTGAAACAATTACCTTGTTTTGGGCATCTAGTTTTAGATCATTGAAAACCAGGCCAGCATCCTGAATAATGCTAGCGCGGACTGGATGAACACTAATGATATTTGTGGAATTCTCTAGATGTGTCTTTGGGGGTTATATATTTAATTTTATTTTCAATCGCAAAGTTAAGACAAATGGCGGGTGGTTGGCGGCGACTTCTCCCACTCACGAAAATTCGGAGAATTATTCAGAAAATCTGAAACCAAAAATGAAAATATTTTCTTAATCCAGAGACTATAGTGCATAAAGTAGACTAAATTCAAAAAGTTAAAAAATAAATAAATAAAAATTTCGTTTTTATACCCTTGCAGCGGGTATTATAAAATTGGTCAGATGTTTGTAACGCACAGAAGGAGACGTTTCCGACCCCATAAAGTATATATATTCTTGATCAGCATGAGAAGCTGAGTTGATATAGCCATGTCCGTCTGTCCGTCCGTCTGTGCGTATGCGTTTTACTCAGCCGTCTTAAGAGCTATCGGGCTGAAATTTGTTTTCGGGTTTTTTTTTATTACCCGGGAAAAATAAAGTATGAAAACCATCAGGATCGGACCACTATATCATATAGCTCTAGAAGAACTAGAAGAAACATTTTTATAAAAATTGGAGTATGCTATGAAATTTACATATGTGATATAAAACCCCAGATCCCAAAATTTTAATGTGATCGGATGAATATAACACAAGTTACAGTCAATATAATAATCGGCTCTGCTCCCAGCTCTGCCGGCAGCGCTGCTTGCTGTCTACTACGTCTTTCCTCATCAACAGAGTACATGCATACACACACAGACGCAACGCTACATAAAATGTATGTGTATGGGTGCGTTGCTTTGCTTTGGGAATGAGGGAAGAAGAAGAACAAATTGTAAAATAGAGAGTAAAATTGTTTTGTTTGTATATTGATGAATTGAGTTGCAGAAAACAAACATGTAAAATTATTATTACCTAGGACTGCAAGGGTATATAAACTTCGGCATAGCCGATGTTAGCTTCTTTGATAATTTTCAATGATTATGTCTACTTTATGGGGACACCTTCTGAGAACATGCGTAGAAAAGTTTAAGGTCATTGCTCTATTTGTATGCCCACCAGAACTTCCGTCAGTTCGAAAAATGTTGTTTTCAGAAATACGCGATAAAAGTTTTGCAGCTGCAGCTCATCGAATTTGACACCGCTCCATTCAACGGCGAAATTTTTAATATTTTGACATGAAAATTTGCAGATACATTCTTAAAACATGTATCTATCAGAAAATGCAAAATAAATATAATCAAATTTTTTGACTCAACAACATTCGAAATTTTTAATATTTTGACATGAAAATTTGCAGATACATTCTTGAAACATGTATCTATCAGAAATAGCAAAATAAATATAAATAAATAAATAATCGAATTTTTTGACTCAACAAGGTAGAAACCTCCCTCATGAACTTTGCGTTAAGCGTTATTATGCTCAGTGATTTATCTGTTCCATTATTATTTGATTTATTAACTAATGGGCTCATGAAGAATTTATAATTTCAAAGACAGTGTCCAATCTATCAGATTGTTCATTTAGTTGCTTATGTAAGTTTTGAACTTGGTTAAATAAGTTTTGGATTGTGTGAAATAATTCATTAAAGGTGTTATTTGCTTCACTGGTATCCAAAATCGAACTTCGGCTCTAATTACATAATTTACATGACAATATATTATTATGACGATTTCGTAAAAAGCGGATAACTTTATTGTTAAGCTATCTGAATACAGATGAGTAATCCTTAATTCGTTTAAAATTTAATTATTTACTTATTGTCAACATGTTGACTGAGAACTGTCTCCGAATTTTTCACGGCTGTAGGAAAAGCTCGTCTCGGACTATATACCACCGAGCAGCCTACAGCAACAGAGTTATCCAACTTACTCGAAATAGGATTTTGAGCACAACAACGTAACATGCCAAGTGGATGATAAAATATCCTTGCAAGGGTTCCCCTGTAGACCAGAATTTTTACAATTGTTAAAGTTTCGTTCAATGGATGATATACACAGATTTCTTTACACATCGTTTGGAGAAGAAATAAGGTCATATTTAAGTGTGATAAGTTCGTTCACCGAATCGCATTCAGTAAGAATATCTCTTAAGAAGAAGAGAAGAATAAGAATATCTTTTAATATTAATATCTCTCTGACGTGACGGTCGTGTTTTTTTATAGCTCCTGAGTTTTTATCAATATTTATTGTTTCTCTCAATTTTTAATTGTGCTTAGTTTGTTTACGCTTTCGCTGGTGTAGTTTGCTTGACACCCTTTTGTTTTATTTGCATAATTTGCCAAATTAATTAGTTTTTTTTCGTGATTAGTGTTTGGTGCATTTTATATGTTTTTTATTTTCTGTTTCTGATTTTTTTTCTTTTTCTCTCTCGTCATTGCTTATGCAGTTTCTCCACTCATCGCCCAAATCATACCATCAGTGCTAGAGTTTTTTTTTTTTTTTGTTCTCTCTTCTTTGTAATTGTGCTCAACTTCTCTCCCGCGTAATCACTTTTGTAACGTTGTCTCTCAAAGCTTGGTTTATAACCATAGTTCGCAATTGACAGTTGATCGTTTTTTCTTATATGCTCTGCTTCGTATCATAACCGAAAAGATTGTCCAGAAACGATCTCGCTCTGAGCGGCTCTCTTTGTTTTGTTTTGAATTGGTTTTTGTCAAGCGCTTTGCATTGACTCATTCGTATGACGCTCTCAAATGAGTGTCGCGTAAAGAGTAATACGATTTTAGCTCACACAAAGAGTTTCAACATAAGACAGTTTGACTAAAAAACTCAACAGAAATGATCTTTGCCTTTTGTGTGCATGTAAATACATACATACATATACAAACTTAAATGTAACCAGAGGGCCGGGGCTAATTTCGACCGTGTCAAAGTTTGTATACCCTTGCAACTTTTTTGGTAACTCTTTCCTTACATATAGCCATCAAAGTGGAAATTTTTACATATTTTTGACTTCTTTGGGCTTTTCAATGGCTTGTTGTCTACCTACTTGCAAGCATTCTGATCGTTTTGATGATCAGTATAGAGCAATATCTCTGCGATAATCTTATTCACTTAAAATGTGCAGGCCTGAACGGCCGCGACTGTGACATATTTTCTGGTTTGTCTATGTCTAAGCCTGAGCTTGGATTAATGCGCTGGACTTGTCCATCTTACGCCAGCCAGCAGCTAGATTTTAGCCGTATGTACAGGAATCTTCGTTTAAAAGATTCTTTTTTTAAACAAACTGGCGAGTGTGACTCTAGCGTACATTTATTGTCGCAATTCAAGTTCGTTCCACCTTTTGAGAAGTTGCCCAAAAAATGTACCTTTGAGTTGCCTCATAAGCAGTCGCCAGGACTCTCTACGGCATCTTCTCCCATCTTACTTTTGCCTACACCATCTTCTTGTCCCTTTTTATGCTCTTCTTTTCAGATTGAAGTACCCAGTACAAGCCCTGGTGTACCTCAATCTATCCTTCACGGGAACTCTGATCAATTACAGCATCATGGTGGCTCTCAATCACTTGTGGATTCCAATGCTCCTCCCCCTTCACTAACTGTAGTGCCTCATCGCAAACAATTATTTATCTCCAGGCTTGCTCCAGATACTTCTGGTTCGTCTGTGGCAGCTTACATTGGTAATATATGCCCTGCTTAGGTTTTAATTCAAAAGTTTAAGTTTTCTAGGCCTCGCGAAATTTCTTCTTTAAAAATTACAATACCAAATGAGTATTTCTCAGCTAAGGTAGACCCTAATTTTTGGCCACAGGGCCTAGTTGTATGCGAGTTTACGCCCAATAAGCGCTCCCGTCCGTTGCCTGTCCACCTTCCTAATTTACCTTCTGCTTCAAAAAACTAATAATGTCTAGTCTTTGCATTCATTATCAAAATGTAAGAGGACTTATTACCAAGTTCTGAAACTTGGCTCAACTCCTCTGTTTTGGATAACGAAATTTTTTCTAATAACTTTATTTCTTATAGGCTTGATCGTATTGGTCGTCGTGGCGGTGGAGTGCTCATTGCTGTCAGCACGAATCTGTGTTCAAGTGTTGAGTTTATTTGCGTTGAAGTTACATGTTCCAACTTTAGCTTATATATTTCTTGTTCATATATTCCTTCAGTCTGATATCATGACCTACATGCACCATGCTGATGCTTTGCAAACTATTTTCAGTCGTCTTAAAGATCGTGATTTCCTTATAGTTTTAGATGACTTTAACTTGCCTAATATTTCTTGGCTGGTTGATGATAATCTATCATTCTTCATTCCTTCATCTCAACGTGTTGTTCTTGATGGCCTACTTGAATGTCCGCTATATCAGTTGAATTCTTTACTTATTTCTTCTAAAAGAATCCTCGATCTTCTGTATTTCAAACACAGCCCCTTGTGAAGCCTGATCCTTATCACCGTACCATTGAAGTTATTAATTCTTACAATTCCGTTACTCATTCATTTAATAACATCTTAGTTTCTCGTCGTAGATGTTTTCGTAAAACAAATTTCAATCTTCTTAACAACCTTATTTCCTCTTTTGATTGGTCATTTCTATTTGAGTGTTGTGATATAGATTGTGCTGTGAATTTTGTCTACTCTGCTCTTAATTCTCTAACTGATAAATGCGTTCCTTTTGTGAATGTCTCTACCGTCTCCAGTGCGCCGGTCTGGTTCACACGTAGGCTGTCTAATCTCCGTAACATTAAATCGAGATATTTTAAAAGATTTAAAAAAACTGGTTTGCGACTTGACTATGCAACCTATTGTGTAGCGAGGTCTCAATTTTGTCTCTTAAATACTCAATGCTACAATAATTATGTCGTGCGCTGTTGGTTGAATTCTATAAGAACCCCAAAAGATTTTACAACTTTGTTAATTCTAAACGACTTTGTAATTTACTACCTTCCACCTTCAGACCTAATGAGCAGATTGCTAATAATGATTCAGACATTGCAGATCTGTTTGCTAAATTCTTTCAGTCGACTTATTCTACTACTGCTTCGGATCCCACATCCTATCCTTTCTCAATCCCACATTTAAATTGATTGTTTTTTACTAGTATTACTGACTTCATCTTCATCATAGATATGAAGTCGTCCTTCGTACCTGGGCCTGATAATATACCTAGTTTCATCCTTAAAATGTGTTCGATTTCCCTATCTAAGCCTTTATCTCGGTTATTCTTTATAACGAGTGAGACTTGTAGCTTTCCTGATGTTTGGAAGGAGTCTTTTAGTATTCCGCTTTTTAAAAAGGGCAACAAATCGGATATACCAACCTTTTAGAATAGATTACCCTTGTACACCATGGCTTCCGTAATAAGTGTCAAACTGTTAAATGTTATTTATACCGACTTTAGTAAGGCTTTATGGGCTTTTCCCCAAAACTGTTGGCTTGGTTAAAATCCTATCTTATTGGCAGAACCGAAAAGGTGTCTTTTCGTTCCTCAATATCTTAAACTGTTCGAGTTAGCTCAGGTGTCCCCAAGGCAGTCATCTGGGCCCACTGCTATTTACTCTGTTTATTAATGATTTGCCCTTGGCTTTGGCTCATTCACGCGTGCTCATGGTTGCGGATGACGTCTAGATTTTTTATTCCTATAATGATCTTTCTTTCCAACAGTACTTGCAATCAGATCTCGATGCGTTCTGTGATTGGTGCCACGTTAATAAATTACATCTGAATGCATCAAAGTGTTCTTTTATGACATTTAGTCGTTTGTCTCCGTTCCTAGCTCATTACTCTATCAAGTCTGTTCTGTCAGATTGTGTACCATCATTCAAAGACTTAGGCTCTATGTTTGACCCAAAACTTTCATTTAATTTGCACCTCTCTTCAATTGTCAATAGAGCATGCAGTCTTCTTGGCTTCATAAAACGTTGTACCAAAGAATTTGATGACCCCTATGTAACAAAGGTTTTATACACTTCGTTATTTCGCCCTACTCTAAAATATTGCTCGGCACTGGGGAACCCTCAATATGAGGTTCACCAGCGTAGTATTGTTCCAATGCCTTAAGTTCGCGTTACGCGGTTTTAATTGGGACCCGAGTCTTCGCCTACCTTCTTATTCTGACAGACTTCTTCTTTACAACCGAAGGCTTGTATTTGGCGTTCTCTTTCTCCATAAACTAGTCAACGGTGAAGTCATTTCTTCTTATTTACTAGATACGCTATATTTTTGTGTTCCCTCACGTCGGACCAGAAACTTTTTTCCTATTCACCTTAGTAGATGTCTGACTAACTACTCTCAACCTTTCTCACCTTATCTCTCCTCATCTTTCTGTCACTTCTCTTCGCGCTATACTTTTAAATCATCTACAACGAAACCGCTAAATATGTTTTGGATTTGGATTCCTTGCAACTCATCCCTGACCACACTGGCTGTGAATCGGGGCATAACTTGTGCAAATAAAACACCTCAACCGAGTCGGGGATGTTTGGTTGTCTATAAAGCTAAGCTACCTTCTTCAATTAATTGTTATCTGTATTTTAGCTTAAGCTGGTTAGTTGACGTATATATATAACGTTCTATACATATCTAGATCCTTATGAGCATGGTAGGGAAATAAACCTGCAATGACCAAACCGAATTTTGTATTAAGAACAGTAGGATTGTGTTTACCATATGTTTTCATTTCTCCTAAGTATAGATTCTATAGTTGATCATCCCGAACCCAGAATCACGTCGATAAAATTTGTTATGTGAAATGTGGGTCAGCCAGCATGTCAGCATGTTTTCGTGTAACATCAATACGTTGAACAAATGATTCAGTCTCCAATATGATGGACCACCTTATATTGAGTAGGATCCTACAAGTAGTTTTTTTATCCCATGCATCGATTACAGTATCCAAAAGAGTAGGTAGAATTGCTTGCTTAGCTTTCGCAGGAATAGATTCCAAAGTGCAATGAGGAACAGCAGGGCCAGAATGCGCCAACACAGAGTTTTGTAAAACTTCGTTACGATTTGTCCGCTACATTGAGTCTCCTTGACCATTATAGGCGTCTGATTGCTCTACATGTATCGATGTGTGGTGTCTTACATAGGCGACAACTAATGGTCAACTTACATCTCTTTACTTGGTGATCTTTACTTAGGCAGTTGTAACATAATTCGTTCTTTGAATTTCATGCAAGCTGAAATAGAATAAGACTCTGTCCAGAATAAACATTTCTTTGCACAGTACTTTGACGCACGATGTTTTGCCGTCGATTTTGAACACTGATTAGAGATTCCAAAATATCATAGATGGTCACCCTGTCACGATTTGAGTTGCCATGTTCAGCCCAGACTTGACTCGTGTCGAAATCTAACTCTATCAGCAAAATATGTATAAGACATGGTTTACGAGAATCACAACAAAGAGCGCTAAGCCCCTGCAGAACTACATCATCACCATCCATGACGCTTCATAAATCGTTTGAAGCTAGATCAATAGTAGCCGGAATATGTAAGAATTTCGAATGTCTTTTTGTACTTCTGGTCTAATACCTCTGGTTATACCTCTGGTCTATACGGTTGCACCCATCGGTCGGTCGTGTGGGAGGTGGGCAATTATCTGCTTGGGCTCGCGCGGGGGCTGTGGGCTTGTGATATTTATCGTTGGTTACCCTTTGTGTTTTACAAGTCTCAATGCATTACCTTCCAAGCATGATTTTAGACAAAAAAATCATTAAATTGCGGCCAATCCTCATAGTTTCCAAAAAATGTTGTAGATCCGATTTGATTTCTTTCGCTAAGTGTATTAAGTAGTTGGAGAGTAGTCTCAATGCTACATTTATATGCACTATTCAAGCTCTGTATAGGGTCGACGCAGTTTTTTTTCCCATGAAATTGGAAATAGGCTTCGCTAATATCCTTCGCACTACTTCCTTGCTGAGTAATGCGGTTAATCGTACGTAAAGAACAATAGAAATATATTGGTATTTGGTTTGATTACAAGAAAATTGACCTAAACTATTTAAGGAGGTTTAATCTACAAACACTATCATATAGACATACGATAAAATAGCATGCTACATATTTGGGCCGCATTACTCTAGCCTAGCCTTGTAGGCGGTTCATTCGCGGATATGCCATTTGTTAGATAAAACGTTTTTCCACTTTAATACCAATATTTTTCCAAATTTTCAAAGTTTATCAAAAGGTTCTCGGTGAATAAATACATAATCTAAATTAAAGGTGTCAAATTGTATGTGTTACAGAAGACAGGGAAGCTTTTCCGACCCCATTAAGTATATATATTCTTGATCAGCATCAACAGCCGAGTCGTGTCCGTCTATCCGCCCGTCGGTAAGAACAACCATATCTCGGAGATAGAGCCACCTTATTTGGTATGTAGAATAATACATAAAACTAATATTCTTAAAAACTATAACAGCTAGAGACATTAAATTTGGTATGTATACACGTTTAGTTAGCGCGCAGATATTAATCGTTAAAAATTATTGCCACTCCTCTTCCACATCCAAAATTTACATACAACTTATAATTTTGTCACGCCCACTTCCGCCCCCGCAAATTAAATAAAATTAATTTTCTCGAAAACTATCAAAGTTAAAGTCACAAAATTTGGTCTGTTTGGTATACGCGCAGATTATAATTATTTAAATCTTTTGTAACGTTCACTTGGGCCTCCAAAATTTTGCAAAGGCCAATTGCCTGTTGCAATTTTTTGACTATCGAAATCATTTTCAGTGCACTCATTAGCTTTTCAAATTTCCACTAGCCTACCAAATTTTTTTGAAACATACAAATATGAATATGTCTCTTCTTATCTTAATCTCGATCGTCTTGCAGAGGGTATTATAAAATTGGTCAGATGTTTGTAACGCACAGAAAGACACGTTTCCGACCCCATAAAGTACATACAGTGGCGGTAACAAATTTGAAACATTTTTTTTTGACCTTAAGTTCTGATTTCATTTGATTGTTATTTAATGTTAGTGAAAAGTTTTGATGTGTTAATTTATGCGTTGAGTTTGCCATTCTATTGAGATGATGTACCGATAATTTGTTAACATTTAGCATTGTAAAGGCCAATGCAATATCTTTCGATCCATGTAACATACTTATATAAGAATGAATGTCCACCGTTATTGATAAAAGTCACTGTTTTCGATCATTTCTATGGGAGCTATATAATATGGTCATCCGACTTGATAAAATTTGGCACAGTCATTAATAAGAATACTGAACTGACAAACATACAGTGGCCAGCATATGCGGATACATGTTTCGAAACTGTGACTTTGAGTGCCTCTAAAACGTAGGAAAATGCAGTAATCGATTCAAAATTATGAACAAAAATCTATTAATAATATATAAAACGAAAAACAAAAAATTTTACTCAATATCCTCTCCTTAGCCCCAATAATCCAGAAAAAAACTTAAAAATGAGCAAGTATCCACTTTTGCTCGTGTAACAAAACTCATATTTGAAGTTATTTTTTCAATACTTAGTCCAAAGGCCTTTGGCTTTAATCACGGTATTAATGCCACTGGGCATACTCTCCACCAATTTTTCTATCAATGCGTGCGATAGAGTGCTCCATTCCCTTGCCCTTGCCCTTAGCAGAGCCCATAGGTTTCCGATCGGATTTAGATCCGGGCTTTAAGCCGGGCACTGCATCTTCCAAACATATATCCGCATGGGCTTGCAACTGTACATATTTATGACAATGTCCAAAGTAACGAAGTTATTCATAAGTCACTGTTTTTGGCCGATAGCTCCTAAATGTATAGTAGCTTTTGCGGTCTAGGAGTTTACGCTGATCCAGACGGACGAACAGACATGTCTATTTGAACTCGCCTCGTCGGGCTGATCAAGAATATACATATATACTTTATATGGTCGGAGATGCTTCGTTCTATGCACAATTTTCACACTGTCAAGAAATTCTTTACAATTTTCATTTTCGTCATTTGTCTGGCTTTCATTCGAAATTTATTAAGGGGGTTAGCAATTTTATTGCTCTGAAAATATTTGGTTGTCAAATTTTACTGCGTACTGATCTGATAAGCAAATTTTGATGATGATTTTCAATACATCTGGCAAAAGCTAGAGTTCCAATTGATTGATTTTGAATAATTTTTAATCGGCGAATTTGGTTCCAGATTTAGTGGATACATTTTCCATTTACATTTAAAGAAAACGATTAATATCGTTTGACAGCCCGCTGAAAACGGAGACAAACTTAAAACATAATATGAAAGTAGTCGTAAAAGTAAAATATGCCTTATCATTGAAAGGATTGACGCAAATCCAGAATTTTCAGAAAGAACTCCTGCGAAACTCCTCAAAGACAAATGTGACTATATTTACATATGTACATACATATGTATGTATGTACAGTGGCTCACAGCTTATTTGATACAGGGCAATTTTTTGTCTTTACACCTCTTTAATATCGAAAGTAGCAGGTTTATCGATAAATTGAGAATGCACTCGACTAGGTATGTATTTAAAATACTATTTCTAAGTAATGGGTTTCCCGGGAATTTCTGTTTTTGGCGAGGAAGGCAACAATTACGGGTAGACGTGAAATTTAGTGCTCTCAGCTTATTTGATACAGCCACTTTGATGTAAGTAAAATTAACAAATTTGAGGTTTTTTCAATCTAAGTAGCATTTTGCTATGTTTAGTCAATATAGAAGAAGTTTTTTTTGGCGATTTGGAAAAAATTCACCTAAGAGATTTACAATGGGCCGACGAACAACTATCGAGAAGCGTGAGCTGGTCATCCATCACTTTAAGAAAGGGGAGAGCGTCCGGAAAACTGCAGAGCTGGTGGACTTAAGTGCCTCTACAGTCCAACATATAATAGAACGCTTCAAACACGAAAATCGGATCGAAAACAAGGGCAGAAAAGCGCCAAATAAAATTTTTAATGAGTCCGACGAGCGCTATATAGTCCGGAAAATAAGGGCTAACCCCAAGCTATCCGCTCCAAAGTTGGCTGCAGAGGTGGAGGATGAACTGGGCAAGGCGTCGAGCGCAGAAACTGTGCGACGTGTGCTGCGCGACCATGATTTTAACGGTCGAGTAGCTCGAAAGAAGCCATTCATTTCAAAAAAAAATGTCCAAAGCCGACTCTCTTTTGCCAAGGAGATGATTTTGAAGGATTGCTCATCTTGGAACACAGTAATTTTCTCGGACGAGTCCAAATTTAATATATTTGGCTCGGACGACGGGATGACTTATGTGTGGAGAAAGCCGAACACTGAGCTTCAAATGGAGAACATAAAAGCTACAGTGAAACATGGAGGTGGCCACGTGATGGTTTGGGCTTGTATGTCCGCAGCGGGAGTCGGAAATTTAGTTTTCGTAGAGGGAAACATGGAAAAAATGCAGTACCTCGATATATTAAAGAACGACCCGAAACACAAGGCCGCAATCGTTCAAACGTGGCTAATTTGGAACTGCCCCCATGTTATGAAACCACCGGCACAGTCTCCTGACATGAACGTCATCGAAAATCTATGGGCCAAATTAGATGCGGAAGTCAGGAAACATAAGATTTCCAATAAGGAAGACTTAAAAAAAGCCTTGCTGGAGGAATGGGCCAAAATCACACCTAGCTTCACCCAAAAGTTGGTGGATTCGATGCCAAGTAGACTGCAGGCTCTTATTAAGGCTAAAGGGATGCACACCAAATATATTAAAATAAGCACTAACATTAAATTTAAGCATTTTACTAACACTGTATCAAATAAATTGTGAGCAAAGTTTTGGAGTTATTTTGCTTTGTTTTTGTTTTTGCTGTTGAACAGCTATATTTTGAATTAAATGTTTTTGTTTTTGAAAACTTGAAGTTGTCCTCTTTAATGTGGCATATAAATATTTTCGATATTCTTTAAGGATTTTGAGTTATGACACAAGCAATTTAAAAAATTGCCCTGTATCAAATAAGCTGTGAGCCACTGTATGTATGTATGTACATATGTATGCCCATTTCCTTACACATTTGTGTATCAATAAATATAAATGTTAATATATTTTTAAACAAACAATTAATTACAACTTTACAATAAATACATAAGAAATACATACATATGTACATATGTATGTATGTACTTACCTTAGCTTATCAAAAATTTCTTGTTATCATTGATAATATGCATGTATGTTCATATGTATCTACATATATATGTATGTACATATATAAAAAATATATGCATGTACATATGTTTGTATGTATAATTCCAAAAACATTCCATTGAAGTTACGCAGCACGTGTCTACGGCGTCAAAGTTGATGCTTGCCTATAAATACATACATGTATGTATGTACTTATGCATGTGCATGTACATATATATGTACTTGACGGCAAATGTATATCTATTTGCTAGGGATTATTTAATGGGTGTAATTTAATTGCACTGATATTATTTGAATGGACATCGGGTTAACAGTTAAAACAATGGCAGTCAAGGAGAACAAAGAAATTGGAGAAGTTTCAGGTGTATGTAGGTTTATATGTATATGTAGATTACTAAGCTTTTACAATATATGTACATGTATGTATCTATGTACATATGCATGTAATTCATACATACATATGTATGTACATATGTATATGTATTTATGTATTATGTGTATGTATGTTTAGTCCCTTGAGATTAGAATTTTCGCAGAAGTGGTCCGACAATTATTTACTTTGAAAGCAACTAAAAAGATTTGAGGCATTGTTGTTAAAGTTCGCTTTGTAGTAAAGCAGTAATCAAGAGATAGCAAAAGACCCAACGAACATTACCTCCACTGCTCATTTAAAGTCTTTGGTGGTGTTTGTTTCCAGCACATTACAAATTTTAGCTCTGATGTTAATTATACATACATATATAAATTCTACTGTCTTTTTAATATATCGACTTTAACCTGGTTGGATTTAATTTAAAAAAGTGTTCACTCACTTTCTGACTTGTTCTGATGTTTACTTCGTAGTTTCAGTGTTACCATTTTATTGCTTAACTGTCACACCAACAACAGAAAACAGCTGGACTTTCATGCACTTTCTGACTTGTTCTGATGTTTACTTCGTAGTTTCAGTGTTACCATTTTATAGCTAAACTGTCACACCAACAACAGAAAACAGCTGGACTTTCATGTACCTTCTGAATTGTTCTGGTAAACAAATTTCGGGTCTCCTTTGGCAGACGAACATTGTATAATAACTAAATTTTGAATTAAAATATCTAGTTTAAAAGTATCAAAGAAGCTAACATCGGCTATGCCGAAGTTTATATACCCTTGCAGTCCTTGGTAATAATAATTTTACATATTCAAAATTTGTTTTCTGCAACTCAATTCATCAATATACAAACAACACAATTTTACTCTTTATTTTACAATTTGTTCTTCTTCCCTCATTCCCAAAGCAAAGCAACGCACGCATACACATATAGTTTATGTAGCGTTGCGTCTGTGTGTGTATGCATGTACTCTGTTGATGACGAAAGACGTAGTAGACAGCAAGCAGCGCTGCCGGCAGTGCTGGGAGCAGAGCCGATTATTATATTGACTGTAACTTGTGTTATATTGTTATATTTATCCGATCACATTCAAATTTTGGGATCTGGGGTTTTATATCCAATATTATCACATATGTAAATTTCATAACGATACTCCAATTTTTATGAAAATGTTTCTTTTAGAGCTATATCATATAGTGGTCCGATCCTGATGGTTTTCATACTTTATTTTTCCCGGGTAATAAAAAGCCCCGAACAAAAATTTCAGCCCGATAGCTCTTAAGACGGCTGAGTAAAACGCATACGCACAGACGGACGGACAGACGGACATGGCTATATCAACTCAGCTTCTCATGCTGATCAAGAATATATATACTTTATGGGGTCGGAAACGTCTCCTTCTGTGCGTTACAAACATCTGACCAATTTTATAATACCCTCTGCAAGGGTATAATAATATTGATGCGTTTTCCTTCATAAAGTCTTTTAAGAGCTTCTGTTTATAATTTCACATTTTGATCGGTTCACCGTGTTAGAACCGTCTTAGATAAATTTGTATGGGGATATGTATGTACATAGGTCAGTTTATTTTTGTACACAAGAAAGAAATAATGTAAACTCAACAATATTATCGTTTGTTGTGAATAGTGCGAACAAAAGTTTCAAAATCCCGCGTATTCGAGTATCCGAAATTTGGCATCTGGCAACACTATCTCAAAATTTGACAGCTTCTTTTAGCCGGAAACAGAAATTTTTAGCTAACGTCCCGCTAAAAACATAATTTTTCTTTTGCTAATTACACAAAAACTACATAATAAATCGCCAAAGCGCTCCTGACGTCGTGCTCGTGGATTTTTTCTCTTTCGTTTGATACCAAATTTTTGTAGTTTAAGCGTGTTTTGGGGCCGAGTAACTTAAGTAAATATTTACCCAAACACTTGATGTGTCTACTCTCTTTGGGAATTTACCATATTCTTAATATTGTAAGCGCTTCTTAAATATTTTGCCGAATCGTTTCTTTACCAATTAACTAGTTCCAAGTACATTCAAAGAAATATATGTATTTACTTAAAAAAGCTAAAAAAAATAGCTGTTTTGATATTTAAAAAGGCCAGATTTTTCGCTTTTCACAACTTCCAAATTTTTTCCGCAACCGTACTTATCAAATATGCCAAAACGACAACTCTGTTTTTATGTACTGTAGTTGATATTTACTATGTAGTAGCAGAGAGAATAGGAGTTTAGTAATCATCCAAGGAAAAGAGCAGTTTAATAAGAAATTTGTTTAGTTGCTGGGTGTGTTGCCTCGAACTCAATAGACGGTCGTGATATGTCAATTGGATGTTCTGTATTGAAAAAGTCTAGCAAACTGAAATCCACCAGATTCACTTCATCAGATGAGGATTCCATGCAAACACAGCTGTCGAAATCAAAGAAAAAGCAGCAGCATCAACATGTCAGAGAAAATGGAAACATAAGCAAACCTTTGCATCCAGTACAACCAAATATGCGTGGTGGTCTCCGTGTTTATAAAATAGTGATACTGGGGGATGGTGGAGTTGGCAAGTCCGGTAAGTAGAAATGAAATGATTAGAAAGGAAAGTGAATGAATGTGGACATTCGGCGCAATAATTAAAAAAAAAAGTACATACATGCATATGTACATTCATATGTATGCATATGCATAAGTACATATAATACCCTGCGCAGTTTGTCGGTGTGTATGCATGTACATATATGTACATACATATGTATATTTAATACATTATGTGCATATACATGAATATACATACATATATGTGTACACACATCTAAAAGTATCTACATATGTACGTTAGTTTGTGCTTGGGCTTTTGGCGAAAAATCAATAAAATACCCTTATTTATATCTATGGCCAACGCTAACAACTGGATCTTCAGCTGTTACATTACAATTTGTGAGCCACAGCTTTTTGGACTATCATGATCCCACTATCGGTAAGTCTTACTTAAATATTTATTATACATACATACATACATGCATACATATGTATGTATACACATTATGTATGTATATTACATTACTTAAATTAAGAACCTTAATGTGTTTACAAAATTTCGATTTTGCTGATCAAAAGTATATTTGTATACTTCTGTGGGGTTCGATATGGCTGTGTTAATACAAACTTTGATTGCATCTGATTTTTTTGGTGTGTTTGATATAGTATTTAGCCACCACATATTTATGTACATATGGATGTAAAATAAAAGCCTTTCGATAAAGAAAACATAAATGTGATTTAAAACTTTGGCGTCCCGCAGACAGCCAAGAAGGCCTTTCTTCGTTGACTGTGGCCAAGCTTCGAATTTAAATGTGGACAAATGTGTTTATATGTTTCAAATTATTGTTGTAATGTTCGGTTATATCGATATGATCCATATTTTCCTCATCAATTGCTCTGAAGGTGGCTGACGAACCGTGTTTTAGAATTAACACCGAAAATTCAACAATGAACATGGCTTCAAGTCAGTTTTAAGTTTTGTTATATTTAGACAAATTTACTACAATAACATTTAAACTGATCATAGCTTTTCTCCCATTTGCAGAAGACTCCTACCAGCAACAGGCGGTCATTGACAATGAAGCCGCTTTGTTAGATATCTTGGACACTGCAGGACAGGTTGAATTCACTGCTATGAGAGACCAGTATATGCGATGCGGTGAAGGGTTCATTATATGTTATTCGGTAACTGATCGACATAGCTTTCAGGAGGCTTCCGAGTACCGCAAATTGATAACTCGAGTTCGACTCTCCGAGGATATACCGCTAGTTTTAATAGCTAATAAAGTGGATTTGGAATCTCAACGTCGTGTAACCACAGAGGAAGGTAAAAATTTGGCTAATCAATTTGGTTGTCCATTTTTTGAAACATCTGCAGCCCTCCGTCACTATATAGACGAGGCATTCTACACTTTAGTAAGGGAAATACGCAATAAAGAAATACAAAAGAGCAATGACACCAATTCGGAAAAGTTGCATTCTCGTCATCGACGGAGCCGCTGGTGGCGTATACGTTCCATTTTTGCTTTAGTATTTCGACGCAAACGCAACCTGAATTAGTCAACACATAAAATTTACGATAATAATATTTTTATGATTCCCACAAAAATTAGAGGGTCCACGTTATGTATTATTTGTTATAATATTTCAGGAAAAAAATACATTTTCATAATTTTCACAGATCCTTAAAATTAAAAAAAAAAAACAAACGTTCATATTTAATAAACCAGGTGTCCTAAATTATAGAGCAAATGACAAACAAAGTTTGTTTTTTGTCGATTTAATGAAAAACATACAAATAAATGTTGAATTTTGTGTATCCTAGAAACTGATATCTAGAATTACTCTACATATGTATGTATTTATGAGATTTGTATCAGACCCAAACGCTTATTTTTCGAGAACACATATAATTTTGGAAATATTTTGTTTTAATATTTGCAGTGGTAAAATATCCTAATGCCATGTTATATTTATTTATTATGTTTTATATTACCAAGTTTTTTTTGTTAACTACCGTTTCTTATCTTCTTAAGAACTAAAATTACATCCCTTAAGGGGGGGTATAGTTAATTCATGAAAAAATCTGTAATTTTTTAAGAATTTCTATTGGCGATATGGATAGTCTCAGTTCAATTTTTGTTTGCCAGTGTGATAATACAATATTAATACAATATGTCTGATAATGTTCATCCAAAAATATTGAAAATTGAGTGAGATACGGGCAATCTCCGGCGGGACCTCGAAAAAAGGTGGTTTGCGGTGAACATCGTAACTCGTCACAGAATCATCGGAAATAAAAAATTTAAATTGCATTAGGTGAAGGACAAAATTCGCCAGGTATCGCTGTCGCGTTTTTATTTGTAATTTTTTTCAATTTTTAAAGGCACTTGAAAGTTAAAAACCCCTTTCTTCGCTCAAAAAACCGAGTCATTTGTTGTTGTAAAAATAATAAATTTAAAGAAAAAAAAAATTCGACAGATTTACCTGAAGAATTCAGTGAAAAAGTACTGTGAAAAACTTTAACGATTCGTCCAGTAGATTTTGGTGGATCGTGTTCACCGACTTTGAAAATGGCAACTTTTCATGAGAGCGTTTTAAAGTTTTGGACACCCAAAAATCTAATATAAAACAGTCGGCGGACCTGCGTTCAACTGCCCATAACTTTAGAAGTTTTACTCGGATCGATCTAAAATTTTAACACAGTATTTTTGAGATGTTGTGCGTTCAGAAAAAAATAATAAAAAAAATTCAAAAAAAAAAAATTTAAGTACTATACCCCCCTCTTAATTAAACGCTTCATAGGTAAAAATAATATACGAGTTGTAAAATAGAATTTTAATGAGCAATTAGTTACAATAAGTTGTTTAATTATTGCAATAAATTGTATTACCTGGCAACGTTAAATTATTATTAAGTTAAAGAGTAAAATTTAAGGGGATTGTACAACACACAGACAAAGCGTTCCCGTTTTTATAATCTATGAACATAACCATGTTTTTGTTACTGCTAGTTCAACATTTTTAATAATAAATTTTACCTAAGTTAAAGTTCGAAAACATAAAGTAAAAAAAATAATAACCACCAACATTTCAACAGGTACAAGTTTATTTAATATACATCATATCATTGTATTGCCCATAAAAACAATGCAAAAATAGTCATTTGTTAAGTAGTTAATTTAGGTCTGGTATTTATACACATATACATATACATATACCATTTCATACAGCCTAAGTATCAATCAATAGGGAAATCTCTTGATTTTTTTGATGAAGTTAAGAGGAGCGAGTCTATAAACTGGGAGAGATAACAACAACAAAAATCAATAAAAACAACTTCCAAACATTTTTGAAGATCGTTTGTTTTGTTGAAGACACAGCATATCGACATAAGAACTAGAACAGGATTGAAGCATGACAAGGGTAAGCAACTTGCTTCTTTGATATTTTTTAATTAAAATATTTTTTTCGTAGTGTAACACATTTTAAAAGTAAACAAACATAAAGAAGTAACATTCAAATAATAAACATTTTAATTTCTGAAATAAATAAATCTTTTTTTTTTTTGACAACTCTTTAACAGGTCATGTCGATTCATAATGTCGAATCAAATTTAACGGGATTTTTATGCGGAAACCCAAAATATAATACAGTTAGTGTTGTGAGAAAAAAAATAGAAAAATGCACTTTAGCTTATCGCCATGGGATTCTCTACAGAGACAATTATTATTCTTATTCGAACAATTTTTTCTTACCCAGTACCATATTAAGAATTTTAAGTGAAACAAGCGGAGTAAAACTAAGAAACAATTAAACATATGACTAATATCCAAGACTTCAGAAACAGTATATACACTGGCGGTCATGAAAACCGCACCACTTGAAAATTTCATGTTTTTTTGGAATCGTTCAGATAAAAATAAGAGAATAAGGTTTCTTTATTAACAATAAGATAATTTACTAGGAAAAAGACGTTATGGAGTAAAATATTTATTTCTATACTATTGATATCCTTGATTTTTGCCCCAAACAAAAAACAGCAAAATTGACCAAAATTCAATGGTTAGCGGAAAAAATTTCTTGTGGGCTCATCTCCGATGTAAGATTTATAACTCATTTAATTTTTTTAAAAGTAATGTTAAATGAAAATAAAAAAAATACTAATAGGTTGTCACGCCCCCTTTAGCCTGTATAACTGCCATTATTCGCGACGGCATTGAATCAACAAGGACTCGCAGAGTATCCTCGGTAATAACGTTGTCCCAAACATTTTCCAAGGACGAAATCAGCTGCAACTTATTTTGTGGTTTCTGGTCTGTCAGCTTTCGTTTTATTTCGTGCCATAAGTGGCCAATAGGGTTTAAGTCGGACGAATTTCCCGGCCAAGTCAAGCGAGAATTCCTATGTCCTTAAACACTTTTGTTAACTAAAAAAAGACAAAAATTTTTTAAATATTTTTTTTAGTAATTTCGTATTTGGAAAAGGTGACATCATCAAATAAAAACAATACTTGCTCATTTGGCTCGATGGCATTATGCAGAGTCGACTTTGAAAATTGCATACTAATTCTACTACAAATGCTCTTCTATTGCCGGTACCAAAAACTCGTAGAATTAGTATGCAATTATACTACTACTACAAATGCTCTTCTATTGCCAGTACCAAAAACTCGTAGAATTAGTATGCAATTTTCAAAGTCGACTCTGCAAAATGCCATCGAGCCAAATGTGCAAGTATTATTTTTATTTGATGCTGTCACCTTTTCCAAACACGAAATTACTAAAAAAAATATTTAAAAAATTTTTGTCTTTTTTTAGTTAACAAAAGTGTTTAAGGACATAGGAATTCTCGCTTGACTTGGCCGGGAAATTCGTCCGACTTAAACCCTATTGGCCACTTATGGCACGAAATGAAACGAAAGCTCACAGACCAGAAACCACAAAATAAGTTGCAGCTGATTTCGTCCTTGGAAAATGTTTGGGACAACGTTATTACCGAGGATACTCTGCGAGTCCTTGTTGATTCAATGCCGTCGCGAATAATGGCAGTTATACAGGCTAAAGGGGGCGTGACAACCTATTAGTATTTTTTTTATTTTCATTTAACATTACTTTTAAAAAAATTAAATGAGTTATAAATCTTACATCGGAGATGAGCCCACAAGAAATTTTTTCCGCTAACCATTGAATTTTGGACAATTTTGCTGTTTTTTGTTTGGGTCAAAAATCAAGGATATCAATAGTATAGAAATAAATATTTTACTCCATAACCTCTTTTTCCTAGTAAATTATCTTATTGTTAATAAAGAAACCATATTCTCTTATTTTTATCTGAACGATTCCAAAAAAACATGAAATTTTCAAGTGGTGCGGATTTCATGGCCGCCAGTGTATGTATGTACATATATTATTGATCAAGACGATGAGAAGAGTTCATACTTATAGCCATGTCCATGTCCGTCTGTGCGTATAAATTCAACCTAAACTGCTGTACTTAATGTTAAAGTACATAAGAATCTAATGATAATTTCTATTGGTTTCAGTAATGGACTAACATTTCTAAGACAAGTTCATATGTCCGTCCGTGCGTCTTAATTTAACATAAACTTCTCCCAGATTGTTGAAGCTACATAACAGGCATTGTATATTATAATAGGAACGAACGATTCATTGCATTTCATTTTTTCTATGCTACTGTAAAATATGTACATATATGTACATATATGTATGTATGTAAGTAACAAATGTGTGAAAATCTCCCAAGTGAGCCACCTAAAAAAACTTTTGCGTATTTTTTACTCAAAAGTATCTATTTCGATTCATATGAATAAAGGAAAAATTCATTTTGAACAGTTTTCAACGATTCGAACTTGTACCAAAGTTACTAGCAGCAATACTTCGTTGCATGCAACTTTGAACATTTTTTTTTCTTACTCGCTACTTTTGTCCACAATTTTTTTTAGCCTGGCCATTTATTCGGCAAATATCTAAAAATAGTTTTTTTTCTTTTGTCTAAGCCGCGTAATTTCAAGAGATATTAAGAAAAATCAAAATATTTCTGTGTTCTGGATGTGATTATTAGAAGTCTTTTACCTTATACCAATTTTTGATTCATAACGTATTGAATACGAAAATAAAATATCAAAGAAGCTAACATCGGCTATGCCGAAGTTTATATACCCTTGCAGTCCTAGGTAATAATAATTTTACATGTTTCTTTTCTGCAACTCAATTCATCAATATACAAACAAAACAATTTTACTCTCTATTTTACAATTTGTTCTTCTTCTTCCCTTATTCCCAAAGCAAAGCAACGCACGCATACACATACAGTTCATGTAGCGTTGCGTCTGTGTGTGTTATATTTATCCGATCACATTCAAATTTTGGGATCTGGTGTTTTATATCCAATATTATCACATATGAAAATTTCATAGCATACTCCGATTTTTATGAAAATGTTTCTTCTAGTTCTTCTAGAGCTATATGATATAGTGGTCCGATCCTTATGAATTTCATACTTTATTTTTCCCGGGTAATAAAAAACCCCGAAACAAAATTTCAGACTGATAGCTCTTAAGACGGCTGAGTAAAACGCATACGCACAGACGGACGGACAGACGGACATGGCTATATCAACTCAGCTTCTCATGCTGATCAAGAATATATATACTTTATGGGGTCGGAAACGTCTCCTTCTGTGCGTTACAAACATCTGACCAATTTTATAATACCCTCTGCAAGGGTATAAAAATTATAAGATCGTATTAGGTTTCAAGTAATCATTAATAAACAGGGTATATAACAGTGGGACCAGATGACTGCCTTGGGGGACACCTGACGTAACTCGAACAGTTTTAGATATTGAGGAACGAAAAGACACCTTTTCGGTTCTGCCAATAAGATAGGATTTTAACCAAGCCAACAGTTTTGGGGAAAAGCCCATAAAGCCTTACTAAAGTCGGTATAAATAACATTTAACAGTTTGACACTTATTACGGAAGCCATGGTGTACAAGGGTAATCTATTCTAAAAGGTTGGTATATCCGATTTGTTGCCCTTTTTAAAAAGCGGAATACTAAAAGACTCCTTCCAAACATCAGGAAAGCTACAAGTCTCACTCGTTATAAATCGAACACATTTTAAGGATGCAACTAGGTATATTATCAGGCCCAGGTACGAAGGAAGACTTCATAGATGAAGTCAGTAATACTAGTAAAAAACAATCAATTTAAATGTGGGATTGAGAAAGAATAGGATGTGGGATCCGAAGCAGTAGTAGAATAAGTCGACTGAAAGAATTTAGCAAACAGATCTGCAATATCTGAATCATTATTAGCAATCTGCTCATTAGGTCTGAAGGTGGAAGGTAGTAAATTACAACGTCGTTTAGAATTAACAAAGTTGTAAAATCTTTTGGGGTTCTTATAGAATTCAACCTACAGCGCACGATATAATTATTGTAGCATTGAGTATTTAAGAGACAAAATTGAGACCTCGCTACACAATAGGTTGCATAGTCAAGTCGCAAACCAGTTTCTTTAAATCTTTTAAAATATCTCGATTTAATGTTACGGAGATTAGACAGCCTACGTGTGAACCAGACCGGCGCACTAGAGACGGTAGAGACATTCACAAAAGGAACGCATTTATCAGTTAGAGAATTAAGAGCAGAGTAGAAAAAATTCACAGCACAATCTATATCACAACACTCAAACAGAAATGACCAATCAAAAGAGGAAATAAGGTTGTTAAGAAGATTGAAATTTGTTTTACGAAAACATCTACGACGAGAAACTAAGATGTTATTAAATGAATGAGTAACGGAATTGTAAGAAATAATAACTTCAATGGTACGGTGATAAGGATCAGGCTTCACAAGGGGCTGTGTTTGAAATACAGAACTGACAGTGGGATCCGAGACAAAAACAAGATCGGGGATTCTTTTAGAAGAAATAAGTAAAGAATTCAACTGATATAGCGGACATTCAAGTAGGCCATCAAGAACAACACGTTGAGATGAAGGAATGAAGAATGATAGATTATCATCAACCAGCCAAGAAATATTAGGCAAGTTAAAGTCACCTAAAACTATAAGGAAATCACGATCTTTAAGACGACTAAAAATAGTTTGCAGGTGCATGTAGGTCATGATATCAGACTGAAGGAATATATGAACAAGAAATTCGAGCTGACAGCAATGATCACTCCACCGCCACGACGACCAATACGATCAAGAAATAAAGTCATTAGAAAGAATTTCGTTATCCAAAACAGAGGAGTTGAGCCAAGTTTCAGAAAAAACTAATATGTCAGCCGAAAAGGTTTGGCTATCACAGAACAGTTTCGAGAGCTTGGTATGAAGTCCTCTTACTTATTATTATTTTGATAATGAATGCAAAGACTAGACATTATTAGTTTTTTGAAGCAGAAGGTAAATTAGGAAGGTGGACAGGCAACGGACGGGAGCGCTTATTGGGCACAAACTAGGCCCTCTGACCAAAAATTAGGGTCAACTATAGCTGAGAAATACTCATTTGGTACTGTTATTTTAAAAGAGGAGATTTCGCGGGGCCTAGAAAACTTAAACTTTTGAATTAAAATCTTATCAGGGCATATATTACCAATGTAAGCTGTCACAGACGAACCAGAAGTATCTGGAGCAAGCCTAGAGATAAATAATTGTTTGCGATGAGGCACTAAAGTTAGTGAAGGGGGAGGAGAATTGGAATCCACAAGTGATTGAGAGCCAGCATGATCCTGTAATTGACCAGAGTTCCCGTGAAGGATAGATTGAGGTACACCAGGGGTTGTACTGGGTACTTCAATCTGAAAAGAGGGACAAGAAGATGGTGTAGGCGAAAGTAAGATGGGAGAAGATGCCATAGAGAGTGCTGGCGACTGCTTATGAGGCAACTCAAGGGTACATTTTTTGGGCAACTTCTCAGAAGGTGGAACGAACTTGAATTGCGACAATAAATGTACGCTAGAGTCACACTCGTTAGACAGCTGTTTGGCCAGTTTGTTTAAAGAAAGAAACTTTAAACGAAGATCCCTGTACATACGGCTTAAATCTAGCTGCTGGCTGGCGTAAGATGGATAAGTCCAGCGCATTAATCCAAGCTCAGGCTTAGACATAGACAAACCAGTTGCGGCCGTCCAAGCTCAGGCTTAGACATAGACAAACCAGAAAATATGTCACAGTCGCGGCCGTTCAGGCCAGCGCATTTTAAGTGAATAAGATTATCGCAGAGATATTGCTCTATACTGATCATCAAAACGATCAGAATGCTTGCAAGTAGGTAGACAACAAGCCATTGAAAAGCCAAAAGAAACAAAAGACAAAAATATATAGAAATTTATAGAAAATTTAAAAACACAGCACTAAGATAATTATCGATAAAAAATCAATAAATACAAATAAAACAAAGAGACAGCTATAGTGTACAGCACAAGAAAGATTGCAAGAACATTTATAAGCCAAGCTTTGAGAGGCGACGTTACAAAAGTAATTACGCGGAAGAGAAGTTGAGCAGGATTTAGATTATCGACAAATTTGTTTTTTCATTTGAACATCCCAATGGCAGAGAACTTTTTGAGCTTCCATACTCAACCATTTCTGTCTCAATTCGTGTCCGTGTATTCAGGCCAAGTTTTAACACGAGACTACCTTTTACGTTTTATGATCTAGATTCTAGAAGGGTTCAAAATTAACTTTACAAAATAGAAAGATATATTACTGCAAAATCACAGTTCCAATAAACACCATAGGAAGCAGTGAAAATACGAAACCTCAAATGGGATTATTAGCCCAAACATATCTACAACCCGAACTCTATGTCAATGCAAGGGAATTCAAAATTGCTTAGTTTTAAAAATTTGGGCTTCGTCACCAGTTATAGTTATTCGGTTTTCTAAATTTGAGTTATCATAGTTTTTAAAATTTATTTTTTATACATATTGTAATATTTGTATATTAATAAAATAATTTTTACCTTTAAATTATAAATTTGTTTTTTTTTTTCTAATTTTATTGTAAGGACTAATTTGCAAAATGCTTAACAGACACTCGAAAAAGATTCATCTTTATTTTTCACATTGTTGTATAAATGAAAATTAGAAACAAAACAAGGAAAGGGAATTCTAAACCGTGTCAATGTAAAACATTGTTATGCAAGGCGGTCGATATAAAAAATGTATGTGTTTGTATAAAATACGGGTTATTTTCTTTTTATTTATTACGATTCAAAATATTGAATGCACAAATTAGTTATTACTTTTCTTTTGGTCTCCCAGTTGTTTTTTTTTTTTTTGTTGTTTGGTAGCTGTGTAGTATCTGTAGAAAATAGTTTGGTAGGTACACTTATTTATATAAAAAATTACCGATTTACAATTATTTCCCTTTTTATAATTTAAAATTTTTTTGTGAGAAATTACACGATTGGCAAAATACAAATAGAGATATACGCATATTCAAATACCCAATAAAATATAGATATATACGTATAAATACTCTTCATAGAGTTGATTACGTTGTTTATGGATTCAAAAAAAAAAAAAAAAAAAAAAACCAAAACTTTTTAATCAATGCATCGCACTTATGGCTTATGTGAGTGCTTTTTAGTTTTTAGAAGATGACGAGTCTAGTTACTTTTTGATTTAACAGACTTTTTGTGGACCGATTCCTAAGCAAAAGTAAACTATTGCATTTTTTTTTTTGCTACTTTAATACGAAAAGAAATTACACACATGTTGATATATGTATATATATTTAGCTGTTGATCTTTTTTTCTAATTAATTTTTGAGGCCCCTTCTTTGAACAAATAATAATGTGTACTACTTATCATGTTAGTTAGATGTTACTTTCAAAGAATAAACATTTTGTATGAGAAATCAAATCCGCAGCAGATTGGACCGCTAATGCGATCTGAAGGTTTGCTTGGGCTGCCGGAATATCGATTTTATTTCAGCTGGTTATTGTAGTAAAATGTGTATGCGTGAGTTGTGTGTGTGGTGTTTGTGTATATGTAAAGAATTTTTCTTGTTTGTTAAACGATTTGCTTTGTGTTTTTGTATTTTGCTCTTTTAGAGCAAAAGGCATCTGGTCTTCTTCCTCTTTTTAACTTGCAGTGCAGCTCGGGTTGCCGTTTCAAATACGTCCCGCACACCTTCTTTGGATTTGGCCGAACATTCCAAATAGGCAAAGGCATTAATTTTTTCAGCCATGGCGCGTCCCTCTTGAGGCTTTACCGGCTCTTGCTTCATCTTTGCGAGATCCTATATCAGAGTAAACCATTAAACTAGGTTCATAAAAAAAAACGTATGGCTACCTTACCCGAATTGTGTTTGGATCATTCCGCAAATCTTTTTTATTTCCCACCAAAATGATTGGAACGTTTGGACAAAAATGTTTAACCTTTAAAAAAAGAAATTAATTAAATGAATCTGTTTCATTATTTAAACTACAATACCTCTGGCGTCCATTTCTCAGGAATATTCTCTAAGGAATCAGGTGAATCCACCGAAAAACACATCAGAATTACATCAGTATCGGGGTAACTCAGCGGTCGCAGTCTATCATAGTCTTCTTGTCCAGCTGTATCCCAAAGAGCCAACTCCACCTTTATATAAAGTAAAAATGATATACATTAAAAGATTAATGAATATCTCGATATGCAGCTGTGATACAATTACTAGTTACAGAAAATGAATTTTAACATGTGAAAATATTGCCAAGGATTGTAAGGTACATATAAAAACGTTGATATTTTTATTGTAAATACGATACTAGGGCTGGTATTGTTTAAAGACGTCCTTAAGTATTGACTATTGACTATATATTAAATGTTGCCTTATCTTGGGCTTGTTTCTTAAGTGTTCTTAAGCAAACTTTTACTGTAGGGAAAATATCCAGAGCGTGGAATTCTTTTTTTTGTACCATGCATGCAGGCGGCTGTAATTTAAAACTTTTCGACAGCCATTCACTCTAAAGATATCCGATAGAGACCTGCCAAGCTTTGATTAAGAGTGTGCCCAACTGGGTACAAAAAGTAATAAATATCAAAGTAGCTAACTTCGGCTGTGCCGAAATTTATATACCAGTGGTCGTCACGGCCATTCCCCGGACTAGGGCCTAGTTCTGCCGCAGCTCTGCCGTCTCACGTACACTATAAATGCTCGTATAGGTTCGGCAACGGCACTTCGGAAACAATTCGACTCATGCTAGTTAGAAAAAAAATGATTCTCAAAAAAAAAATTAGTCCACATGTCAAAAGTACACTTAAAATATTCAAGAAGCTAACTTCGACTGTGCCGAAGTTTATATACCCTTGCAGTCTTTGACCATAATATTTTTAGATGTCTCAAACTCTTTTTCTCTATCATCAATTCATTATTGCACAGAAAAAACCTTCCAAATATCATTTCCATTTCTTTTTCTTCTGCTGCATGCTGCGATTGGCACGCATACACATACAGTTTACGTAGCGTTGCGTCTGTGTGTGTATGCGTGTGCTTAGCTGCTCTGTGGGTTTCAAGCAATGACGTAGTAGAGCCGATTTATATTGGCTGTAACTTGTGTTATATTTATCCGATCTGATTAAAATTTCGGGATCTGAGGTTTTATATTCAAAACTATGATATTAGTAAATTTCATAGCGATACTCCGATTGCTTCAACTATTTTTCGTATATAACTATATGATATAGTAGTCCGATCTATGAGATTTTCATACTTGATCCAGGTAATAAAAACACCGAAAAAAATTTTAGCCCGATAGCTTTTAAGATGGCTGAGTAAAACGCATACGCACCGACGGACATGGCTATATCGACTCAGCTTCTCATGCTGATCAAGAATATATATACTTTATGTGGTCGGAACAAACATCTGACCAATTTTATAATACCCTCTACAAGGGTATAAAAAATGTTTGTTGACAAATAAAAAAATTTATTTTTTCTTTATTGAAAGCTTTGATTTGACGTGCAATGCGTTATTTGCTATCAAATTCCTTTACAGCTAGTTATAATGCATTAAATAAAAATTTTACATTACCGTTATGACCTAATTATAATGCATTTAAAAATTTAATGAAACATTTTAAACTAATTTTGTTAGCCACACTGGTTTTTTAGTGTATAGCAAGAAAAATTTTCACACTTCGTGTGTCTAGCTCGATACACAAATGCAAAAGTGACTGTACAGGTGCCGACCTTTGAAGTAAATGTTGTTAGGTATTTGCTTCACTATATACCAAAAACGAACAAAATATTTTGGCGGTACCAAGTACTCGGTTTGGTTTTCAGTCCTTCTTATTATGCTCCCATTTGCTTTAGAGGATTTTTGGATCTTTGCTTCATTCGTATGCGACGCTTGTTTTACTTGATTTGCAAATGCGAGTAAGTGTGAGACCGAGTTCCCGAAGTATTTCGTTGTGCGTTTCGAATGTACTTGTGCAGGTCTATAATACGGACAAACGGAGCTTAAATAGCATAACTCAAAAATTCTCTCGAGCGTTATCGAAATCTTATCACCTTAATGACTTAGAGACGTATAAAAAGTTAAACTATGATAAATTATAAATTTAAGTTCAGAATAGCTTGGAAAGAAGTATTGTTTTATTTTTTTGTTTTAAGTAGACATTCCTATTTTACTGAATAAGCTAATTGACACCTCGTTTTGATTTTGGGGCATGGCGGTGAAATGCTTATGAAAAAGAAACGGTTTAAATATTAAAAGAAATATATAAAAAACTTTTATTAATATAACTTTTATTTTATAATTTTTAAATTTTGTCGTTTTCATTAAGTTTCTTAGCCTATATAGTTGTGTTCAAAATAATAGCAGCGCATATAAGATCTGACTTTAAGATTGGAAAAAAACATCATACTGACTACAAACCAAATTTTTTTTTTTCAATTTAGTATTTATATTTAATTTCAAACAAAATTAGTTTTTTTTTTTTATGAAAAAATTTATTTATAAATTTAAGTAAAAAATGATAGAAATGCCGAAATTGCCCTGTTCAAAATAATAGCAAAATCGAAAATGTTAAATGTGTCAACTAATACTTGGTTGTGAACCCCTTATTAGCTAGAACAGCTTCACATCTCCGCGGCATGGAGTCAATTAAGTCCTGGCAGCGTTTTAAAGGAATCTGAGCCCATGCATCTTGAACAACTTGCCAAAGTTGCGCTTTATTTAACATCCCACCACAAGTTTTTATTCGGGTTGAGATCTGGGGACTGAGCTGGCCATGGCATTACGTCAATGTTTTCCGTTGCAAACCACAGTTTGGCAAGTTTGCTGGAATGCTTAGGATCATTGTCCTGTTGGAAAGTCCATTTTAGTGGCATTTCCCAAGAGGAATATGGAAGCATAACGTTTTGTAGTATATCCACGTATACACTTGCGTCCACAATCCCATTAATCATGTGGATAGGGCCTACTCCACCATATGAAAAACAGGCCCATAATGATATTTTCAGTCCACCATGTTTTACTGTCTTTGGAGTGTGGTTAGGCTGATATTCTGTGTTTGGGAGGCGACGGACATATTGTCTGGATCCAGTTCCAACGGAACAACACAATTTTACTCTCGTCTGTCCAGAGTATGTTGCGCCACTTAGTTAAGGGCCATTTTAGGTGCTCTTTACCAAACTGTATCCGAGTTTTGATATGTTTTGAAGTTAGTAGCGGCACTTTTCTTGGACTTCGTGCCTTTAGTTTACGCCACTTACTGACAAGCTTAGGCCTGCTTTTATTGATTCCGCATTAGCTTTGCTGGAGCGCATAATGCGTCGGTCGTCAATGTCAGTGGTAGATCTTTTCCTGCCGCGGGTTACGGCTTTGTGTTAATATTTAATCGCATTATTAATCATTTTAGAAGAACATCCAACCAATCTTTCGATTTCCCGGTATGTTTTCCCTTGCTTTCTAAGGCTT
Organism: Drosophila willistoni; assembly: GCF_018902025.1. NCBI lineage: Eukaryota > Metazoa > Arthropoda > Insecta > Diptera > Drosophilidae > Drosophila > Drosophila willistoni. The sequence continues at coordinate 10,747,941 of NW_025814047.1, forward strand.
AATATCAATTCGCGCTTTTCATTTGAACAATGATTGCCTCTACCCACTAAAGTACAATTTTTTTCATTATTTTTGTGTATTCCCATGTAAATAATAGTAAACTCAATAATTAAACTTGCTTTTAACAAATCAACAACTTTTTGTTGAATATTTTTAATATTGAAATGAGGCGCTGCTATTATTTTGAACAACACAATTTCTGCCAATTCACGCCAAATTATCGATAAAAAGATAAAGAAAAGCTATTCTAGCGGGATTTTTTCGTTGTTCTCTTTCCCACACCCTGTTCTACAAAAATGAAGTAAGTAAGTCGTCTCGCCGACTTGGGTATACCATACACCAGGTGAAACAAATATTTAGAATTTCGAAAACCAAATGTATGTCTACTAAATTGATTTAACATGCCTCATACCATTTGCTATCTCGCTCACTCTACAAACACACAAGCACTCTAGCGCCGCCACTAGCCAACGGCCAATTCTGCCCTTAGGGATCGCGTAGCAAAATACGTTCATACGTATATTTTGTATGTTTCTAGTCCGATTTCAATCAAATTTGGTAGTTTGATAGAAATAGATAAGATTCATTAGTCTGCCAAATTTGATCGCGATAGTCAAAAAATTGCAAGAGCTAATCGGTTTTTTCTAAATTATGGAGGCGAAAGTGGGCGTGGCAACATATTAAAATATATGTATTCTGCGCGCATACTAAGCCAATATACATACTAAATTTGGTGAGTTTAGCTTTGTTAGTTTTCGAGAAAATCAGTTTTGTTTAATTTTCGGGGGCGGAAATGGGCGTGGCAAAATTTTTAAATAGTCAATATCTGCGCGTCTATTAGGCTAACTTACATACCAAATTTAATGTCGGTAGCTTTCATAGTTTTTAAGAAAATCAGAGTTATGTAAATTCCGGGGGCGGAAGGGGGCGTGGCAAAAAGTTGGAACAGTTAATTTGATGTTTCTATCTGCTATACTTTTTAAGAAAAACAGTTTTATGTAAATTCCGGGGGCGGAAGGGGGCGTGGCAAAAAGTTGGAACAATTATTTTCTGCGCGCTAACTACACGAGTATATAAACCAAATTTGATGTTTCTATCTGCTATACTTTTTAAGAAAAACAGTTTTATGTAAATTCTGGGGGCGGAAGGGGGCGTGGCAAAAATTTGAATCACACTCGATAAGCGTACATACTACACGAGACTGCATACCAAATTTGGTGGCTCTAGCTCTTATAGTCTCCGAGATCTAGGTGTTCATACGGACGGACGGACGGACGGACGGACGGACGGACAGACGGACATGGCTAGATCGACTCGGTTTTTGATCCTGATCAAGAATATATATACTTTGTGTGGTCGGAGATGCTTCCTTCTGCCTGTTACATACATTTTGGCGACTTTAATATACCATTTCACCCTATGGGTGTATGGTATAAATATGCATCAGAGTTTGATCTTCATGAATAAACATGCCTAAAATATATGTAGTCATATTTGTAAGAAAAAGATGCGCTGCTATTATTTTGAACACAGCTGTATTTATATGGTCGGAAATTATTTACTCTATTGCAATCCCTATTACACACAATTAACCAAAGTTAATATACATAGGGGAGAGTGGGGCTAATCGGCGCATGGGGCAATCCGGCGTTGTCAAATTATCTTGAAATATAATAGCACGATCCAAAAAGTGATGTGTCCTAGGATCGCATTTTGGTAGGCTAATAAACTTACAAGTATCCAATTCGTAGTATCCGAAATTTTTGGGATTATGTAATTTTCAAACCTCAAAAATCAATTTTTTTCGCCGAGAAATGGTTTCAAAAACATTGAATAAATTTTAAATTTTGATAGATGTTAACTAAAACAGGTTCCGATATGTATTAACTTATGCTGTGCACTTCTTTTTTTTTCTTTTATTCACACGTTTTTAAAATACTTAGTTTTAAATGCTAAAACTAAGGGTGGGGCAAAGTGGCGCAATAGTTGAAATTTAAATATGGCGTTTTTGAAATCATAACTATATTTGAATAAAAGTCCGATGTATAAACTAGTTATTGATAAAAAACAGTACATTTGCCAGAATCAGACGGATCAGAATACCATATCATATAGCTAATGGTAGCTAATGGACAAACGATGAAATGAACAATCATAATTAAAAGTCTAAACCAATCCACATTTTTGGTGAAAAAAAGTTTTTTTATAAAACAAGTTTTTTAATATTAAGCTATATTTATTATTATTTTTTTTTAAATCGTTTTTTTTATATAAAAAACTTGTAAAACAACGATGCGCCACATTGCCCCGCTATTTTTGACAACGCCAATTTGGGCTATGTACGAAAAAACCGATACAGCTTTGTAACTGAAAATTATATCGAAACGTATCTTTGAACAATAGTTCGACAATGAATTAACCTTTCATTTAAGTGCTCATATGAGAGGATACGAGCTCCCGATCAGGATATATGAAGGGTTAAAAAAAATGCGCCGATTAGCCCCACTCTCCCCTATGTATGCATGTACCCTTTTGGCAAGGGTATAATGCAATATATACGAAATATCAAAGAAGCTAACATCGGCTATGCCGACGTTTATATACCCTTGCAGTCCTTGGTAATAATAATTTTACATGTTCAAAATTTGTTTTCTGCAACTCAATTCATCAATATACAAACAACACAATTTTACTCTTTATTTTACAATTTGTTCTTCTTCCCTCATTCCCAAAGCAAAGCAACGCACGCATACACATACAGTTTATGTAGCGTCGCGTCTGTGTGTGTATGCATGTGCTCTGTTGTTTTGCTGATGACGTAGTAGTATAGTAGGCAGCAAGCAGCGCTGCCGGCAGCGTTTGAACCGATTTATATTGACTGTAACTTGTGTTCTATTCATCCGATCAGATTTAAACATTGGATTCTGAAGTTTTATATCCAATACTATTATATTAGTAAATTTCATGGGGATACTCAATTTTTTCACCTATGTTTTTTCTAGAACTATATGATATAGTAGTTCGTTCGATCATGATGACTTTCATACTTTATTTTACCCGGGTTATAACAGCCCAAATACTAAGTTTCAGGCTATATCGACTCCGCTTCTCATGCTGATCAAGAATATATAGTCGACGGCATAAGTATTTTGACAAAAATTGTTACTCTCTTTAGCAATTTGTGTTGAAGAAATTGAGTAGTTAACGGTTCTTACTTTATAAGAAATGCATACAAAAGTTAATTATAAAGCAGAATGAAAAATTTTTTCTTCAATTGCTATATTCATTTTCTTAATTTCTGCTTTATTGTCTTTCGATAGCTGATGAGAGGTGGACAAAAGTATTTTGACATTCTCAGTATTTAGTCTTTATTAGTCTGCTCAAGAGTAAACATTTATCACAAGTGGCTATTATTGTTCAATAATTAATTCAATGAAATAAAAAATAAAAGCAAATGAATTATGTGACATGGTCAAGTGTGGCGAAGTATAACTCTGGTATTTCTGTAGAAAATATCAGTAACTTATACAATGTTTCTCGCCAAACTGTTTATTATCAAATAAACATGTTTAAAAAACACCAATCCGTCAAAAACCTGCCGCAAAGTGATAGACGTCGCAAGACAACTGAGACGGCGGATCGTTATATTCTGCGTAAATTTAAAGAAAACCCTTTAGAGATGCCCAAAAAACAGTTGCCCGGGAGCTCGCTGATACGACCGATATTATAATTAGCGAAAGGTCAATTCGTAGGCGCCTCAAGGAAGCAGAGTTTGGAACGTATGTTGCCAGAGATATTCCCCAGATTACTGCCAGGAACAAACTGAAACGTCTCGAATTTGCCAAAAAAAATATATTGCTAAGCCCGAATCGTTTTGGCGTCAAGTTTTGTGGAGTGATGAAACCTTCTTTAGCTAAATCACACATCAAAAAAGAAGACCGATTTGTGAAAAAGTTTGCCATTGGGGTGGGTCAGTTATGTTTTGGGGATGCGTTACTTATAACGGCGTAGGAGATTTGGTTCCCGTCGATGGAATCATGACGAAAGATCATGCTTTGCCTTCAGGGGATAAACTTATCGGAGAGTCCTTTGTTTTCCAGCAGGACAATGCGCCATGTCACGAGGCAAAAGTTATAACAAGTTTTTTTTTAATGAAAATGAAGTAAACATGATGTGAACATCATTGAAAACCTATGGGCTTATATTAAGCGACAGCGTTTTGCTGATCTCGAAAGCTGATCAAGGCATGACACTATTTCTGAGGTTGGAGAGTCCTTTGTTTTCCAGCAGGACAATGCGCCATGTCACGAGGCAAAAATGATAACAGTTTTTTTTTAATGAAAATGAAGTAAATGTGCTGGATTGGCCACCGCAAAGTCCTGATGTGAACATCATTGAAAACCTATAGGCTTATATTAAGCGACAGCGTTTTGCTGATCTCGAAAGCTGATCAAGGCATGACACTATTTCTGAGGTTGGAGAGCTCTGGAGACACATTTCGTTGGATTATATCCGTAACTTGGTAGATTCGGTCCCGAGACGTCTACAAAAAGTAATAAATGCTAAAGGAGGGTATATTTTTTATTAAACATAGGAAAGAATACGTTGAAACGTAAAATTTTATTAATTTTTTTATTTTGGACATTTGTCAAAATACTTTTGTCACCATGCATTTTGTTACTTCGAATTTTCTGATTATTAATGTTTAATTTAGGAATTCTTTTTTGAGTTAAATAAACTGCGGATATTCATATCTTTTCACCAAAATTATTTCTTTTCTTTTTTTAAAAGTAAAATAAACTTTAACATATTCTCTGAAAATTTTGTTTGTCAAAATACTAATGCGACGACTGTATATACAAACATCTGACCAATTTTTTAATACCCTTTGCAAGGGTATAAAAATAAAGTTTCCAGAGCTACCGCTTGATGTGCGCAACAGACTTGCATAATATCGGAGAACAAATCTAGTCTCCTGTTAACTTGGTAAAATCTTTGATATATTCTACAGCCATATTTTTATACATACATATATCCATGAACCAATTTAAAGACAAAGCATGCAAATTATATACATACAAACATACTATATGGATGTAGGCTCTCTGAAATTTAAACTCACTGTTTTCGATTCGAAGTACATTTCTTTGGAGACTACGTATGACCATACGTACATCCAAATGTATGTACATATGTGTATATACAAATGTTTGTATATAAAACAATGGATAAAGGGCTTAAGTAATTAGATATTGCAATGAAAGCGAACAGCCATTTATGTATGTACATATGTACTACTTATGTATAGACAATACTCATATTAATTTACATACCTAAATGATTAGTTTTAATTTTAACTAACCTGCTTGCCGTCAACTTCAATGTCAGCAACATAGTTTTCAAATACAGTTGGCACATAAACCTCGGGAAATTGATCTTTGCTAAAGACAATTAGTAGGCAGGTTTTACCGCAGGCACCATCGCCAACAATTACCAGTTTCTTGCGGATCGTCGTCATTTGGAACAATTCTGTAATGATATGAGTAAATTATTCAACTATAATGAATTTCGAAAAAAGAAAACCGGGAAAATTAACTAATTTATACAGAAATTTGTTCACAAATACAATCGTGCAGGCCTACACGCACACATAAACCTTCAGTTACTCAAAGCGTTCTCATTCACCGCGCTATTAGTCATACGCTTGCTTAGGTTCTATTTAGTATTTTTGTGTTAGTAAACTTTATGTTATTAATTGTGTTGGGTTTATTATTTGAAATATTTTCTACCAGCAGTCTTGTTTAAGTAATAGTTGCTAAAATATTTGATACAGAAAAAAAAGAGTAATGTGACAGTCAGACCACTCGTAAAAAGCAAGTATATTTTCGGTTAGATTGTGAAGTCTGAAGTCGTTGTAAAATGCAGATGTATGTAAATATTCCGTTTCATAATTATTTTGTTTTAATGTACATTTCCATTATAAAATACACGACCAAAACACGCTCACATCACCAAATCCAAAAAACATCTCATCATTTCTGTCGCTTTTGCATGTGTGTGAGTCCCTGTGTATGTACATTGTTTTAGCTGCTTGTCCCTGTTAGTGTGCGTGTGGAATTTTTTCACTGAATTTTAAACTTACAATTGGATATTTTTTTGACAATAGCTCGTTTACGGAATTCGCTAAGAATGGCACAAATTTAGTTATGAATTTTTATGCGACCACGCAATAATATTTTTAATTCGTGTAAACGTTAATACAATTTTAACTTCAACTTCACTTCCTTTTTTTCACGCAAAAAAAGACGATTGGTGATGAACTATGGTTCATTTTTCGGGGGATGATGAACACTTCGATGAACAACGCCCCACAGAGTTGCATTATACCGATATTCATCGATATGTGAAATGACATAGTGTGACCAGATGCAATACAAGGTACTGATGCACATGGCACAGTAATACACATCATTTTAGCCAGCATGAGTGAAAATAAGTTAAATTTTTACATGTTGAGTGAAATGCAGGCGAGTTTTAAATTTACAGAGGCACGGCACAGGTCTCATGTAACTAATAAGGTTGCAAATAAGAGCGCCCCTCTTTTAACCAAATTAAGTCCACCTAAAGGCAAGACGAATACAAGTCATGTACAGGAGTCAAAGTCTACAGATATTTTAGAAAAAAAAGAAGTTGAATCTAATTTAAAACAACAAAATCTTGCAAGAGCTATTTTAAAGCCCGCACTACAAATTAAACTCCAGAGGCTGTATAAAAGGCATTATGAAACCATTAAAAATATGCCATTCGAAAGTAACCTGTATGGCGTAAGCGAATTTAACAAATTGGACTATGTAAACGAGAACGTAGTAGATGAACATAAAAAAGGTTCTGATACACTCAAAGAGAATAAAGTAAAGAATTGCTCTCCTAAAATGGATCAGATTACAGTTTCAAATAAAATCGAGTCTAACAGCAATAATTTCAAGCTATATGGGGATGTAAAAGATATTTCAGCAAGTGAACCAATTTCAATAAGAAAAACTGATTTCACGTTGAAGCCTAATAAACATGGTAAGTTGAACGAAGCTTGTGTGTATGTACATACATACATATGTAAGTTATCACTTTTAGACCCTTGCAGAAGGTATTATAGAATGGTCAGATGTTTGTGACGCATAAAAGAAGACGTTTCCGGCCACATAAAAAATATATATTCCTGATCAGTGTGAGAAGCTGAGTCGATAAAGCCATGTCCGTCTGTGTGTATGCGTTTTACTCAGCCATCTTAAAAGCTATCGGGATGAAATTGTTTTTGCGCTTTTATTACCTGCATGAGATCAAGTCCGGATGGTGGGACCACTATATCATATACATACATATGTACTTATATAAGGCAAATATGTGAAGGAGTTGGAGAACGGATAAATAGAACACAAGTTGCATCCAATATAAATCGACGCTGCCAGCAGACTACTACGGTCATACACACATTGACGGCTACATAAGCCGTATGTGTATGCGTGCCGATCGCTTACGTATTTACATAAGTATATGTACCCTGCAGTACGCGTCTGTGGAGACTCTCCGTCGAGTTTGCGGGGACATGTCCGCTGTCTTGGGGGACATAGCTCATTTGAGTTGCGGATGGTTTAATACTGCCGACGTCGGTATAGTCGACGATGCGGCGACATTTTCGACCGGGGACATTTGGTACTGGAGGGTATGTATGCACACATGCAATTGGTTTGCAAAGGGAGGGCATAGGTAACAAACAAGGGACTTGGAAGTTTTTGTTTGTGCAAGGGTACATTAACTTTGGCACAACAAAACTTAGCTTCTTTGATATTTTCTTTGAAACTTCTTGCAAATGCATGGGCAAGGTAAAGCAATTGTTTACATACCTTAAATTTCAATTTATCGAAATACATGTTAAATACTTTTTAATATAGTTGACATGATAGATGAAATATTTAATAATTTAACATAACATAACATAATTTAACATAACCAAACGTATTTTTCAGATTTTGAACAATCTGGAATTGATTTCAAGGAAGACAACCATATAATTAAAAATTACAAAGGTAAGAAAAAACTGTTATGCGAATAAAATTTCTTATGCAACTTTTATACAGATAAACGCCGTCATGTTGCTGCATTTTACTCTGATGAAGAATTTCTTTTTCTGCCCAAAATTTTTAAATTAAAGCAAAGTAAACTTATTTTAAATTTGGATGGAACGAAGTTAAATTGGTCTTGTGAATCGAACAGTCAAAAAAGAAAGTGTTGTTGGGAAAATAATTGCTCCATATCTACTGCTGAATCGAAAATACGAAAAATCTATGTTTATGGAGACAAAAATGAAATCACTAAATTAAATAAAAGGGAACATGTGGACCCAATTGATAACACTATTCAGCTAGCTGGTGAACATTCGCAAAAAGAAACCATTTATTACCCGTTTTTGTACGAAGTACAAAATGACTTTACTGAACTAAGTGTGTTTGAAAATAGCCCAAAGGGGAACCAAGTTTTGGGTGTTATTAAAGGTGATATTGAATTTTATGGAACATTGTTAATTACACTCTTGTCGGGCCAAATATCTATTAACGGTTTTAAGGCTATTAAAAATCAACCACTGACAATTTACTCTCCCAGAGGCATCAATTGGGTATCCATAAAAACGATGAAAAGGAAGCGATACTCCACAGAAGACAAGATAAACCTCGAGGAGCTCAGTCATTTTTTTTCCTATATGCAGTTGGAAAATATTAAAGATAAATATAATTACAAAGAGGATGCCATAGTGCTGTTTCAAAGAAATACTGTAGCTAAGAATCTTGTTTCAATCTTTAATAGAAATATGGCTCAAAATATTTTTCCTCAATTTCACGGCACAAATCGTCCGCATTACCAAAGTGAATTTTTGCTTAGTTGTCTAATTCAAAGGGCCAGCAAAGCAAATATTTTGCAAGTGCCGCCTGTGTGGGCAAAATTAAAACTTAAGAAAAATAGCCGAATGATTGTGGTAGGGGGCAAAAATGTTGGCAAATCCACACTGGTGCGTTTTTTAATCAATCGTCATTTACATCGATTCTCACGGATTTTGTTAATTGATTTGGACATTGGACAACCTGAAGTATTCATTCCTCAAACAATATCATGCACCCTTATTAACGGACCCCACTTGGGTCCGGGATTTTTTTTTAACAAGGAACCAGATAGAGCTTACGTCGTTGGAGATATAAATATTGTGATGTGTGCCGAACAATATGTTCGTGCTGTCAAACAGTTATTAGAGTACGTTCATAAAAATTCTGTGTATATGGAGATTCCATGGTTAATTAACACCATGGGCTATAATAAAGGATTTGGCCAAGAGCTTATTGCTTTTCTTATTAAAACAATCAAACCCACAGATGTGGTTGAAATCTCTAGTTCCAATAGAATAAATAATTTTAATTTTCCCTTGGAATGGAAATTGTTGAAGCACGTAAAACCCATTATCTGCATGAACGAACAGTTAAGGGCTGCGAAAATAAAAAAATACGCTTTGCACCGATTACCCACGATGGTACCGCATTATGATCCTGAAATTTGGACAATGAGTTCAAAGGATATGCGTTACTCCAATTTATTAGCCAGGCTTAGCAAATGCCTAAAAAGTAATTTGAACTGTTTTTCTGGCTGCCAACCTTTTCGGGCCTCACTTCAAGATCTGGAAATTATACATCCCAATTGTAAAATGGCCGATCGTGAAGAGTTAATCGCAGGGATGGAAGCCAATGTAGTTTACTTGGGTAAATTAACATATAGAGGATTGCCAGAATGCCTGGGCTTAGGTAAGTACATATAAATTGTCCGTTGAAAAAATGATCCATCTAACGTTTTCTATGTATTTTTCCTTAGCGATCGTTCGAGCCGTAGATTATGTTCAAAACCTTGTTTATCTCTCACCTTCCTTATCTGTTTCGGCTCTATCCCAAGTTAATTGTATAATTCTGGCAGGTGAACTTACTTTGCCGACTGGGTTTTTTAAAGATCAGGGTCCTTCTGTGACCAATGATGTTCCGTTTGTTTTTCGCTTAGATGGTTCGAAGTCTTCGAAAGCAATACAACAAATCTACTGCCGACCGTCTTCCTTTTTTAAACAAACAGCAAAGCGAAAAAAAAAACAAAGTACACGCCACTAAACTGTAATTAATTCCAATATTTTTGGCAATAAAAAATTTTAATGGGACAGATTATATACGCCTTTAAGAATACGGCGCATTAGAACATGCCTTCCCTCAGTTGTCGGTAGACGGTAATCCAAGCCATGGACGTTGGTTCGTTTGACTTCTCGAGGTTTGGGAAAATGACATCGGACCTGGCAGAAACAAAATTATGTTATATATCTTTATTTCTTATCAAACTTTTTATATGGTATATCTAAAAAAAGTGCTTTAAAAAACTAGTTTCCCCTGCATATTTTTAAACAAAAAGAGCTTAACGAGAAAAACCATGGTCACTTCCGGATTCAAATTAATAAATATATATGTATACGTATATCTTGTATTAAAATGTTTGTTTTGTTATTAATGTACAGTCAAGGAAAAATGTAAGTACATATGTCATAATTTAAAGGACAGAAAAAACATATTCCAAAAACTTAAAAGTGGCGGGAAAAAATCTACATACACCAGCTATGCTGAAGTATTATACATATATACCATTGAAGTGCTTGGCCATAATAATTTTACATGTTCCAAACTCTTTTTCTGTAACTTTATTTACAGTATGTCCAATAATTGTTTGCAAAATGAAAAAAATCACACAAGTTTAGCTTCCACATCAAAAAGAAAAAAACGAGGGCTTTTTGTAAATTTTTTTGTTTATCTTTTGGACATACTGTATCAATGCACATCCCTTTGCAAACCAGTTTTATGTGCATACGCATACACGATTGGCACGCATGTGTGTGTGTATGTCCTCTGCTGATTTCGAGCAATGAAGTAGTAAGCTGGAAAGCGCTGCCGGCAGCGTTTCAGCAGAGCCGATTTATATTGAATGCAACTTGTATTCTTACAGAAATTTATGAGATCTGATCTTTTATATAATAAACTATCACATTAGTAAATTTCAAATTCTTCACTTATTTTTGAAATTTTAACAATAGTGGCAAATAGCGGGCGATTTTCATACTTGATGTCACTCAGGTAATAAAAATCACAAACAATTTTGGGATACCTGAGTAAAACGAATACGCACAGACTATATTGACTCATGGCTATATTGACTCATATTCTCACACTAATCAAGAAAATATATTTCTTATGTGGCAACTGATCAGTTTTATAATACCCTCTGCAAGGGTATATAACAATAATAAATGTGTTTATTTCAAGACTCTTCCGACAAATTGCTTCTTTGTAGGTACTCCCTATTGTTTAGTTTTTTAAACCGGATTTCATTTTGGAAAAAATCGAATATCTTAATGTCTATTTCAAAGTATCTTTACAAAAGTCCTTCAAAAAACCAAACTAGTTGGCAGAAAAGGGCGAGACACATCTTTAGAAGTTTTAAGGTGCATTTTACACACAACAACACATTGATTTCGCAAGGTAATACCTCGCAGGGCTATAGCATTAGTTGGGATCAGCTGTTGCATGTTTGTATTCATTACCTTTGGCTTGAGTGGAGTCCGATCAAAAGTGTGCTTTTGACGCACAACTATACTTTGTACCGTGTTTAAAGCAAACAGACACGTCCTGATTTGTAAGAACCTATAAATACTGATAAACCTTATTGAAATAATAAATCATTGAATTGAGTACCTGTGAAGTAGATTCTGAAGCATGGCTATGCCCTTCGATAGTTTTTTTTTATACAGATACTACTACAACCACTTCTGATTAACAAATATACCAATTTTTTTGTAATCTGCAGTTTGCGTATATTGTTACATCAATTTCATTATGGACACGGGGTAATGTATTAGAAAGCAGTAGTGTTCCCAAAATAATCGATTGGCCAGCCCTTTTTGGCGTTATCCATTCAATATGTGTTAATAGCGTAATCTCACGCGACACATCTACAGGTACTGGTTGGGATTAAAAGTAATAGTCAAATGGTAAAAAATATCAGAGTGTGCATTATTATTTATTAGATTTCTAATTTATTTCATTAGATAAGGTTTCATTAGCATTATAATGAAATTTTTTAATAAATTCCATTTTAGTAAACGGTTTGTATTAATTTTTGGGGTCGCTTTTCCCAAGTTTGATGTTAGACGACAATGCGAAGACATTTTGCCGCTGTGGATAGAGTGCTAGCTTGGCATCGAACTTGTGGGCGCAGGTTGTCTGTATAGCTATTTTAAAAACAAACATGTTCTATTATCAGTAGACTTTGATAGAACTTGGTGGCTCTTGAAATAGCTATACAGACAACCTGCTCACATTTTTGCGTTGTCTTTGAAATAATCTTCTTATGGAAGATTGACCTTGTAACGGCTTGAAGGCAAGGTTTGATTTAAATATATAAAATTAATTTGTTTCTGACAAGCACGAGTCGAAGTGTTTTCGAAGTATCGAAGCTAAACTAAATAATACAAAAAACTTTAAATTAATTATGAAATTTTATTGTAAAATAACTACACGCGAATATATATCCTACAAATATCACAATCTCGAAACTTCATATTTTTATCCAAACTTAACTATTGATTATTATTATTATTAATTATTAATTATCAATCATAATATCTATTTAATATTATTGGTTTGGGAAATTATTTCTTGCTTAACTTTATTTTAAGTTTGTTTCATGCAGCTACTTCCTATCGGGGCTTGGATGGCTGGCCCGTCGATACCTCAGGGAAGGCACGACCCATACCTGCAGTTCATCAGAATCACGACATAGAAAACATGCATATCTAACACACACATATAAATAGTTAAAGCAATTGGAAATAATACAAACTCAAAAAAAAATACAACTTCTCCTCTCAGCTCCATCAGAAGATCTTCAAATGGATCTCGCGTGCCCACCCTGCTTGAGGCGGAACCATCCCGCAACTTCCATCATAGGGGGACACTCCCTCCAAGCCGCATCAATTACCCCGGTGGATACATATTTCCCTTTGCCCCAAAACACGTCTTGCTGAGCACATCATCTTCAACGGCAGTTTAATACACTTTAGACACAATCTTTGGCAAAACTTATCTTTGACATAGTTTTTTTGGACTAATACATAACATCTAAGTACAATAATTTTCCGACATCATTCATCTAGATGAGCGTATATGTTTGCTTAATAACAACAATTTGCTTGTGTGTACATATGTAAGATAGATAATATATGTATATATATGTGTACCATGTTATGACCTTACCTGGTCCTATGCGCGACGATAACTCGAAGAGGCTCGCCGGCTATAATCGGGTCGTGAGATGCAATAACACTGCCCCTTTCGCGCACCACAATAAAAAATTATCAAACACAATCCAGGGCACATCATTGAGGACGACATCCACTGGAGACTGTTACTAAGGACTAGAATAAATATTACTACATATATTTCGGTCATTTCGGCTTGGGGATCTCGGCTTGGAATTTGAATTGATCCCGGCATACCCACCCTTCCTGGCAGTTTTGGTACCCTACTCCCCCTTATAAACACATTCGCTGGTATTATTGGTACATTACCGACCGCTCATCCCATTTCTCCGGATATTACTCACCGTCCCCCCCTTTCCCGACAAACCAAACTACTCAATATGCATCATCTTTTCTCAATCGTTTATAATAATTTTTTTAAATGATAGGGTAATTTAATTAATTCAAATTTTTACGCGCTCACCGAGACATCACTCTGTCTCCAATGACCCTCTATATTCGGGCAACAAAAAGAACAAAAAAATAAGTTATTGATAATTTCTCCTTTGCTTTTTCAGGCGCCAACCTGACCACCTACCTAAAAAAAGAGCTCTTCTTTTACGATAAGGACTACGTGCAGATTACACGTATTGGAGTTTTCGTGGGACTAATATGTTACAACAAAAGAGGTGGCGGCGGCACGTTTCACAAGGATATAATTAATTATATTTATTTATTTATTTATTTATTTATTTATTTATTTATTTATTTACGTCAACTAACACAGCAGTCGACGAAAAAGCTTAAGCTAAAGACAGATAGTAATTAAATAAAGAAGGTAGCTTAGCTTTATACACAACTAAACATCCCCGGCCCGGTGGAGGTGTTTTATTTGCACAAGGTGCCAGCTATGCCCCGATTCACAGCCAATGTGGCCAGGGATGAGTTGCAGCCAATCCAAGTCCAGAATATTTTCATTGGTTTCGCTGTAGATGATTAAAAAGTATAGCGCGAAGAGAAGTGACAGAAAGATGAGGAGAGATAAGGTGAGAAAGGTTGTTAAAAGATTGGCAAAGAACACGAAGAGGTTCGTGAAGAGAGTAGTTAGTCAGACATCTACTAAGGTGAATAGGAAAAAAGTTTCTGGTCCGACGTGAGGGAACACAAAAATACAGCGTATCTAGTAAATTGGTAGAAATGACTTCGCCGTTGACTAGTTTATGGAGAAAGAGAATGCCAAAAACAAGCCTACGGTTATAAAGTGAAGGAAGATTAATAAGAAGAAGTCTATCAGAATAAGAAGGTAGGCGAAGACCCGGGTCCCAATTTAGACCGCGTAGCGCAAACTTTAGGAATTGCTTCTGTACCGATTCAATACTACGCTGGTGAACATCATATTGCGGGTTCCACACTGGCGAGCAATATTCTAGAGTAGGGCGAACTAACGAAGTGTATAAAACCTTTGTTACATAGGGATCATCAAATTCTTTGGCCCAACGTTTAATGAAGCCGAGAAGGCAGCTTGCTCTGTTGACAATTGAAGAAATATGAACATTAAATGAAAGTTTAGGGTCAAACATAACGCCTAAGTCTTTGAATGATGGAACACAATCTAACAGAACAGACTTAATAGAGTAATGAGCTAGGAGCGGAGACAAACGACTGAAAGTCATAAAAGAACACTTAGAGGCATTAAGGTGTAATTTATTAACGTGGCACCAATCACAGAACGCATCGAGATCTGATTGCAAGTACTGTTGGAAAGAAGGATCATTATAGGAATAACAAATCTTGACGTCATCCGCAAACATGAGCACGCGTGAATGCGCCAAGGCCAAAGGCAAATCATTTATAAACAATGTAAATAATAGTGGGCCCAGATGACTGCCTTGGGGTACACCTGACGTAACTCGAACAGTTTTAGATATCGAGGAACGAAAAGACACCTTTTGGGTTCTGCCAATAAGATACGACTTTAAACAACCCAATAATTTTGGTGAAAAACCCATGATGTTAAGTTTCGCGAGAAGCAAAGAATGATCAACCGTATCAAAAGCCTTACTGAAGTCAGTATAAATAACATCAGTTTGACACTTTTTACGGAAGCCATGGTGTACAAGGGTAGTCAATTCTAAAAGGTTGGTAAGCGACGAACGACCTTTCATGAAACCATGCTGACAAGGAGAAATAGTGGATCTGGATAGATGTTGAAGAGAAGACGTAATAATTTTCTCAAACAGTTTAGGTATTGCCGAAAGTTTGGCAATGCCACGGTAGTTGGAAACATCCGATTTGCTACCCTTTTTGAAAAGCGGAATAATAAATGACTCCTTCCAAATATCAGGAAATCTACAAGTCTCACTCGATATAAAGAATAACCGAGCTAAAGGCTTAGATAGGGAAATAGAACACATTTTAAGGATGCAACTAGGTATATCATCAGGCCCGGGAACGAAGGAAGACTTCATAGATGACAAGCTAGAGAGAATACAGTCTTCAGTAATACTGGGAAAAAACATACAATTTAAATGTGGGATTGAAAAGGGATAGGGTGTGGGATCCGAAACAGTAGTAGAATATGTCGACTGAAAAAATTTAGCAAACAGATCTGCAATATCTAAATCATTATTAGCAGACTGGTCGTTAAGTCTGAAGGTGGAAGGTAGGACATTAGAGCGTCTTTTGGAATTGACAAAGTTGTAAAATCTTTTGGGGTTATTATAAAATTCAGCCTTACAGCGAACGAGATAATTGTTGTAGCATTGAGTATTTAAGAGACAAAATTGAGATTTGGCTATACAATAATTTGCATAGTCAAGTCGCGAACCAGTTTTTTTAAATCTTTTAAAATATCTCGATTTCATGTTACGAAGATTAGAGAGCCTACGTGTGAACCAGACTGGCGAGCTGGAGACGGTAGAGACATTCACATAAGGAACGCATTTATCAATTAGAGAATTAAGAGCAGAATAGAAAAACTTCACTGCACAATCTATATCGCAGCACTCAAATAGAAACGACCAATCAAAAGAGAAAATAAGGCTGTTAAGAAGATTGAAATTTGTTTTACGAAAACATCTACGACGAGAATTTGAGATGTTTTTAAATAAATTAGTAACGGAATTGTAAGAAATAGTAACTTCAATGGTAGGATGATAAGGATCTTCAGGTTTCACTAGTGGCTGTGTTTGCGATACAGCACTAACAGTGGGATCAGAGACAAAAACAAGATCAAGGATTCTTTTAGAACAGTTAAGGAAAGAATTCAACTGATATAGTGGACATTCAAGTAGGCTATCAAGAAAAACATGTTGAGATGAAGGAATTAAGAAAGATAGATTATCATCAACAAGCCAAGAAATATTAGGCAAGTTAAAATCACCTAAAACTATAAGAACATCCCGATCTTTAAGACGACCAAAAATAGTTCGTAAAGCATCAGCATGGTGCACGTAGATCATGGTATCAGAAGCTGGAGGAATATAAGAACAAGAGATATATAGGCTAAAGTTAGAACATGTAACTTCGACGCAAATAAACTCAACACCTAAGGGGAGATCAATCGGCACCACACTTGAAGACAGATTCGAGTTTACAGCAATGAGTACTCCACCGCCACGACGACCAACACGATCAAGCCTATAAGAAATAAAATTATTAGAAAGAATTTCATTATCTAGAACAGAGGAGTTAAGCCAAGTTTCAGAGAAAGCTAATATGTCAGCTGAAAAGGTTTGGCTATCACAGAAAAGGTTCGACAGCTTGGTAAGAAGTCCTCTTACATTTTGATAATGAATGCAAAGACTAGATGTTATTAGTTTTTTGAAGCAGAAGATAAAGTAGGAAGGTGGACAGGCAACGGACGAGAGCGCTTATTGGGCGCAAACTCGTGTACAACTAGGCCCTCTGGCCAAAAATTAGGGTCAACCATAGCTGAGAAGTACTCATTTGGTACTGTAATTTTAAAAGAGGAGATTTCGCGAGGCCTAGAAAACTTAAACTTTTGAATTAAAACCTTAGCAGGGCAAATATTACCAATGTAAGCTGCCACAGACGACTCAGAAGTATCTGGAGCAAGCCTAGAAATAAATAATTGTTTGCGATGGGGCACTACAGTTAGTGGAGGAGGAGGAGCATTGGGATCCGCAAGTGATTGAGAGCCGGCATGATCCTGTGATTGATCAGAGTTCCCGTGAGGGATAGATTGAGGTACACCAGGGCTTGTAATGGGTACTTCAATCTGAAAAGAAGAGCATAAAGAGGGACAAGAAGATGGTGTAGGCGAAAGTAAAATCGGAGAAGAAGTAATAGAGAGAGCTGGCGACTGCTTACGAGGGAACTCAAGGGTACATATCTTGTGCAATTTCTCAGAAGGTGGAACAAATTTGAATTGCGACAATAATTGAACGCTAGAGTCACACTCGTTTGACAGCTGTTTGGCCAGTTTGTTTAAAGAAAGAAACCTTAAACGAAGATCCCTATACATACGGCTAAAATCAAGCTGCTGGCTGGCACAAGATGGGCAAGTCCATCGCATTAAGCCAAGCTCAGGCTTAGACACAGACAAACCAGAAAATTTGTCGTAGTCGCGGCCATTGAGGCCAGCACATTTTAAGTGAATAAGATTATCGCAGAGCCAACAAGATATTGCTCTATACTGATCATCAAAACGATCAGAATGTTTGCAATTAGGTAGACAACAAGCCATTGAAAAGCCGAAAGAAAGGCAAAAAAATTATATATATATAAGAATATATAGAAAAATTAAATTCACAGCACAAAGATAATTATTGATAAATAATAAACAATTACAAATAAAACAAAGAGACAGCTAGAGTGCACAGCACAACAGAGAGTGCAAGAACAGTTATAAGCCGAGCTTTGAGAGGCGGCCTTACAAAAGTGATTACGCGGGAGAGAAGCTAAGCACAAGCACAAAGCAGAGAGAACAACAAAGCCACTAGCACTGATGGTATGATGGGGGCGATGAGGGAGCAACTGCAGAAGCAATGACGAAAGAGAAAAAAAAAGAAAAAAAAAATATGTAATTGCACCAAACACTAATCACGAAAAAGAAAAAACTGTTTAAACTGATTAATTTGGCGAATTATGGAAATAAAACACAAGGGAGTCAAGCGAACAACACCAGCGGAAGTGTAAACAAATTAAGCACAATTAAAAATTGAGAAAAAACAATAAATATTAATAAAAACTCAGGAGCTATGCAAAAACACGACCGTCACGTCAGAGAGCAGAAAGCTTTGCAAGAAAAAAGAAGAAAAAAACAAACGATATTAATAATATTGAGACTCGATATTGGCAAACAAAAAAAACTTATTTCGATGATTAGATAAATAAATAAATTGAATAAATAAATAAATTAATAAATAAATAAATTAATAAATAAATAATTAAATAAATAAATAATTAAATAAATAAATAAATAATTAGGATAATATCATATATATGGCAAAAAATGTATGAACGATTTAAAGAATAAATTGGTTATGTGTGTATATATTATGTAAAAAAAGGGCCACCCCTGGATATATGCGGCCTGGCCTCCGACGAATCCCGAAGGTGAGGATAAGATAAGGACTAACTCCCCTGGGCCGTCCCTGAATATGAAAGATTCACTTACTTCTCTATCTTGTCCAATCCCGTATGGGCATATACCCTGGATTTGGCTTCCCTCTTAGAATAATTCACTGTATTAAATTTTTTTTGAATTCTCACATCACGTTTTTTTGGTATTATTTCCTTTTACTTTTTTCTTTCTAGGCTCTCGCCCTAACCAGCCACTCTCGAGAACTTCTTCGAACGATTTGACCTTCATCTGTCCCGACTATCCCGACCAGTAACAGTCCCAACTCCGAAATCCTCTCTCTCAAATTTGAAAAGCCGGGCTAGCGATCTTCTCATTTGTTACCCGCTCCCTTACCCGTTTAAGGGGAAAAATTCCCTACCTTCCGGTCTCCATTATCCAACTCTACGTAAAATTTCCCGACTTATCGATAACCATAAACGAAAACAACACCCCAGCCATAACAACTTGTGGCTTGACGCTATATATGACCGTGAAAAATGGCTCTACGCGAACTACGATCAACTCGGGATATTACATGACCGCGCTCCCAGGACCAGCTACGACACGCCCAACGAGGGAAACGCCCACACACACAGAGACTGCGGAATGACTACGCCATGCCCTGGATTGACCATTTCCCACCGCTGGAATCAGATGAGTACTTGAAGTATCTATTGCCTCAGTTCGCTGACCGTATAAATTTGCTTTCAGGTAATCCCTCACATCTCCGACCATCCTCACTGTTTCAAATCCTTCGCATGATAGATGCCGCAAGGTTCCCCTTCGAGCGTCTCGGTCTCGTACATATTGCTACCAACTAGGCTTCTTATTCGGCATTTTAGATACTTTCGCGCAAACTTCGCATTAAAGTTTTTGGCCACTCGATTTCGCCGAGATACAGGTCCCAATCCCGATGATCATTGTTTAGATAATCCCGTATCGCGTTCAGCACCGACTGGTTGACTCTTTCGGCCGCGTTGGACTGAGGTGAATATACCGCAGTGCGGAGATGCTTTACGCCATATTCCCGCAACAATTTTTCGAACTGCTTGGACACAAATTGTTTTCCGTTATCGCTATGTACTAGTTCCGGCACTCCGAATTTGTCGAACACTTCCCGTTTAAGGAATTTCACCACGCCGTTAGCTGTAGCTTCCCGCATTGCGTGCAGAAACACGAATTTCGAAAATTGATCCACAACCACTAACACGTACGCGTGACCTCCCCTCGACCGTGGATATTTCCCCAAGAAGTCATATAGATCTTCTGGATTGGACGATAGGACTTCACTTCAGCTCCTATTCCTGGCTTCGGCCCACAATTGGTCGACTTTGTTTCTTTCCACACTCGGCAGTCCCGAACATAGCCCTTCACTGAGCCACCATTCCCGGCCAGTGATATCTTTGACGTAGAATCGATAGGGCTCGTGCGCCTGTGCCACCAAAGTTGTGGTCAATGCCGGAGGTATCCACAATCTCCATCCACCATCCAATAACTCAGGGGGGCCCTCTTTTTAAGCGGATGCCTTTTTTTTTTAGCGGACGTTGACGATACTATGCGCATTACGTTCAAGTGGCCCCTACGACACCAGGACAACAGCCCACCTCCCACCCGACCGACCGAGGGGTGCAGCCGTATAACGCACGGCACGAATCGCGTGGACAAAATAGACAATAGAAAAGACAGACAAACACATAATACTATAGCTATCTATTAACTAAATGGGATAGGATAGATGTTTTAAGCATATTAATAGAAAACTCTGAGCCGATTACAGGGGATAGAAGATTGTAATCAGAGCAGAGGACCCTAAAAGGTTCATGCATAGCATAGTTAGAAGAACAACGACTAAGGGATAAAGGTATTAAAGGATGTCTACTCCGTCTACATGGTACCGACAGATTCACCTGAGCTAATAACTCAGGCGAGTCGATATCACCAATTAGGAGCTTGTGCATAAAAATGACACCAAGCATAATTCTACGGTTAGTTAGGGACGGAAGGTTAATCAAGAGAAGTCTACTAGAATACGAAGGCAAATTGACATTGCGATCCCAGCTTAAGCCACGAAGAGCAAATAGCAAGAACTGCTTTTGAACGGATTCTAGTCTAATCTGGTGCGACTCATATTGAGGTGACCAAATGCAAGATCCATACTCTAAAATAGGACGGACAAGCGAAGTAAAAAGAACTTTAGTTGTATAGGGGTCATCAAATTCTTTTGACCATCTTTTAATGAAACCCAGGACACTCATGGCCTTTGCGACCGTGGTGGAAATATGGGTGCTAAAATTTAACTTATGGTCCATAAGTACGCCCAAATCATTCATATTATTTAGACGTTCTAAAGGGCTATTGTTTAGAAAGTAAGTGACCAGTTGAGGAAAGTTACGAAAAAAAGTCATTACCTTACATTTGGTAGTGTTAAGATTTAGTAGATTAAACTGGCACCAGAATTGAAAGTTTTTAAGATCAGCTTGTAGCCGACTAAATGAATCTGTATCTTTATAAGTAAGACAAAGCTTGACATCGTCAGCATACATAAGCACACGCGAATGAACAATGACCGAAGGAAGATCTTTAATGAATAGTGTGAAGAGCACAGAACCAGAGCACCAGAAGTCACAGGAATGGAAATGGAAAAAGAAGACTTAAAAAGTACCTTCTGTTTTCTATTTGTTAAATATTCTCGAACCCAAGAAAGGAAAAGGGGTGGAAACCCAATGTCGCTCAGCTTAGAAAGTAATAGGGTATGATTAACGGAATCAAAGGCTTTGCTGAAGTCAGTGTATATCAGTTTGTTTACCATTTTTGAACCCCTTGATAATTATTGATGTAAATTCTAAAAGGTTAGTGGTTGTAGATCTACGTTTCACAAACCCATGTTGGGATGGCGAAATAATAGAGCTGCAAAAATGTTGCAATTGAGAAGTTATAATTTTCTCAAAAGCTTTCGGAATAGCGGACAATTTTGAGATACCCCTATAGTTAGAGGCTTCGGACTTTTTGCCATTTTTATGCAGAGGAATGATATACGGTTCATTCCAAATAGATGGAAAAGAGGAAGATTCGACAGACAATAGAAACAATTTTAAAATGGGTTTACATAATGCGTTTGCACAGAACCTGAGTACACATCCAGAAAGACTATCTGGCCCCAAAGAATAAAATGGTTTAACTAATTTAAGTTCGCTAAGAATAGAACTTTCATCAACCACTGGATTGAAAATGCAATTAGCCTTTTTTAAATGATAAAGATACGGACTTGCTCGATATTCCGTTGAGGAATAAGTTGTTTTGAAAAAACTCGCAAACATATCGGCAATTGCCTGATCAGTGCTCGCTTTATTATTTTGAAAAGACAAAAAAGATGGGTGCACAGAGGTCTTACGTTTAGAATTAACAAAATTATAAAATTGTTTAGGGTCAGAAGAAAACTGAAGCTTACACCGCTGAAGATAATTCTTATAGCATTGTGTATTAAGCATTATGAATTTTGAACGAGCGACTGTATACAGAGCATAATGTGATGAACGACGTGTTTTTTGAAACTTCTTATAATATCGTGTCTTCAAATTTTTCAAATTGGATGTTTTCATTAAGGCTGGCAAAGTCAGTCTTACGAAAGCACCTAGTTAGAGGTAACTCATTTGAACCAAGTAATGGTGAAAGCAAGGGCAAATCAATTTTTAAATTTAATGTAGGATGAAATTTGTCTTCTGGAAGAACAAATGGTTCGATCCTAGAAACCTCACAATAAGAAGAATCCAATACAAAAATAAGATCTAACGATTTTCCATTAGAATTTAAGACAGGATTGACTTGGGATAAAGATAAGCCTAGAAGGCCATCAATAAATTTATGTGACAAAGAGGGAAGCAACGTGGTAGATTCATCTGTTAGTGACCATGCTAAAGCGGGTAAATTAAAATCACCTACAACTATGAGCATGTCTGGACTGGAAGTTTCCAGTTTAGTTAAAGAGTAGACAAATTGAATTGCCTCTAAATGATTTAAATATACCACCATGTCTGACAATGGTGGAATATAGGAACAAGTAATGAAAGTAATGAAAGCATTAAAAAATTTAAAATTTACTTTAACACCGACAAACTCAATCTCCTGGGTACTAGAAAATTGAATTATTTCAGATGATAAAGCAGCATCAACAGCTATCAGAACGCCACCACCTATGCGAGAAATCCGGTCACGTCTGAATATAGAAAAGTTTGTGGAAAAAACCGATGCATCACCAATATCAGGTTTTAGCCAAGTCTCTGTAAAAGCTAGAATGTTATGCTCAAAAGAAAGACTATCTACATAGAGATTAGGAAGTTTAGATTTCAGTCCTCTAACGTTCTGGTAACCCAGGTTAAGGGACGAAGCTAGTTTTTTGACACACCAGCAGATGCTGATGTGGCAGGAATAGTATTAGTTGTAGTTGTTGGCAAGCGAATCGGTTGCCGATTTTTCTTTTTTACAGTATAATATACTGTGTTTCTGCCAAAAATCTTCTCGACATACAGTGTCGAAGATATTTGCAGAAACACTAATTTTAAAGGACGAAATGTCCCGAGAATAAGAAAATTTAAACATCTCCACCGCAATATTCGAGACGTTAACTTTCTTCCGAATATAGGCTATTACATCATCAGATGTGACAACAGGGTCTATCTTAGAAACAAATATATGTTTCTTTGGTGGTATGCCAACGAGAGGCCGCGGTCCCGAAGCGTCAGCCGCAGCAGTAACGTTGGACAAGTCACCCACTGCAGCAGTCAACTTGTTTACGGGGCCCTCGATACTTTTAGAACAATCGGCCCGGACACATCGGACACTACAATAGGCATCGTTTTTAAGAGATCATTCCCAGGTGATACCGGTAATTCCTTACTAATAGCATTCACAACCGGGCTCTTAAACTATATCAATTGCTGTACATTAGGAGTGGACGGTGCGTGAGACCGGTCGGGGACGATAAGAGACGCTGGCGGATCTACAGATACAGCAACACCCCAAGGACTGGTCCTTTTACGTTTCGGAGACTCATTCATAAGCGATAAACTTCTGAACTGAGTCTCCACCGCAGTAAACTCCGCTTGGAGTTTATTAAAACCTGCCCTTAAAGTGTCAAAAACTATCTCTAGTCCGCCTCATGAAAGAGCGCATCTCATTCTCGATCTCCCGGCAAGCATCACATGCATATTTTAAGCCACCACCTTTAGCAATAGAGTCCTTGATTCTGCCTGTGTAACCTGCACACTTAACGTGAACCGCATTGTCACACAACCAACAAAGAATATAATGATGGGAGTCAACCGTATTAGTGGCAACTATGCAATTATTTTTTGAGCAGACAACCATTTTATCAAAAAGTTTAATTTAATTACAAAAGGAAATACAAAAAAATAAAAAATAAAAATTCTAAAGGTAAAAAATCTGTGTATAAGAATATACTGACCAGTTCTGACACAAGGGTTAATGTGCAGAGTAAGCCTTCACAACTAAAGAATAAAAAGAAATGAAAGCACAAAAACAAAAACACGTATCACAGAGTCGCGGGTAGGCAATAGACGAGAGCGCAAATCAATCAAGAATAGGAAAGAGCGGGAGAGCGCGTCAAATTGAACACATGCAACAACAATTTGTATGCAAGAGCACGAGAGTTAGTTAAAACGGTAAAGACACAAAAGCAAAAGAGATAAACAAAACAACAACACCGCTAATGCAAGTATTGTTGTAAGTTTTGATTTTATTTAAATTTAAACAAAAACGGCAGCAAGAATTCGCGAAATGAAAATAAAATTCGGATGTTGAAATTATTATTAATTAAACCGATAATTTAAGAGTTATGTAAATGTATTTAATCGCGAGAAAAAATAAAAGTTGATAAGCGCAAAAAACACACGTCCGTCCTCTGCAACGAGGGAAAGTCTTTTTTAAAAATATATGAGTCCTCCACCATGAGGTCTGGAAGCTTTTCTTGGTTGGCGAGGACTTCCTGCCAATTATTATTCTTCTTGGAATAATACCGCACCTATCCCAATATTAGACGCGTCACACTGAATAAAAAACCTTTTTCCGAAATCGGGGTGACTAAGAACTGGCGCTGTTCTCATTGCTTCCTTTCGTCTTACTGGATCTATAGCTTCGTCGGTTATATGGAACTTTCCATTCTTTTTAAGAGTGTCCGTGATTGGAGCAGCCAACTCTGCGAAGTTCTGTATGAACCTCCGGTACCATCCCACCGTGCCCAAGAAACTTCTTACTTCCCGAACACTTCTTGGAGTGGTCAACTTCTGGATCGCCACCACTTTCCGGGGATCCGTTCTTAACACGCCTCCTCCGATGATGAAGCCCAAATATGTATCTTAATTCTTTGTGACAGAAGTGCGATTTCTTTAACCCGATGGTCAAGCCGGCCGACTTTAAACAGTCTGCCACTTGCTGTAGGACGCCTAAATGGGATTCGAAATCAGGTGTGACTACCAACAAGTCATCCAGATAAATGAATACCTTTTCCCTGAGCCTAGCTGGTATCACCTAATCCATTAGCCGGCATAAACTTTAGCCTGCATTACAGAGTCCGAAAGGCATCACCGCAAACTGGTAGAGGGGTCTCCCAGGGACTGTAAAAGCAGTAACAGGATGACTTTGCTCTTCCAACTCAATCTGCCAGTATGCGTGTTTTAGGTCGACCCGGCTTATATAAGTTAACACCATGAATTCTGCCCACAAACCCTTTGAGGGATAACCATTCAATAAATAACTGTACTCAGTTACCAGTGTTTGTCAGTGCGGCTTGCCCGAGGGGCATCCGCTTTGTGCGAGTGAACGGTGGATGAGGCGGTTCCTTTTCCCCTTTTTAAGAGGAAAATAAAAAAGATACAAAAGAGAAAATAAAAAAAAAAAATAAGAGTGAAAGGAGGAACTGTTATCCACCTACTCAAACCACTGCGGCAACTATTGGTTGCGAGTGGCAGAATGTTAAGAATTTAAGCAAACAAACAAATAAAATATGTGAATAAAATAGTTTTAAGAAAATGTTTTGTCGCGATGTGTGAGCATTGGCCGCTGGCTGTGTTTTCCACCGAAAGTGTCCCCTTCAAACGGGGGCGTGGAGCCACTCCTACCTAAGTAGGCCCGTAAATGGGCTAAAAGGGAAAAATGGAGCCTCCCCTTACTGACAAAGGGGGACACAGCAACAGGCAGCTCACGCGCGCAACAAAAACTAAAATGAAATAATGCTTGCTCAGCAATAAAAAAAAAGAGAATGAGAACGAAAAGAAACAAAAGAAAAAATGAACTCGAAAATTAAGTACCAATAAATAATGAACAAACCTCGCAATGCCGAGGGAAAAAATGCAAACTAAAGCAAATTCAAAAAACTTTTTTTAATGCTGAGTACATTAGACTTACTGAAAAGAAAAAAAAAAAGAAAAAAACACAACAAAACTCTTACAATATACTAATTATTTTAAATCTCGTTAACAGAAAAACGCTGACCCTGTAAGGAGGGATTACAACACAAACCACCCCATCATTTCAATCAAAACAATAGTAACAACAATCGCCCAGGTGAGTGAAGAGTGCGCAAATTTAATAAAACCTAAACTCGTTCAGTACAATTATTCTACCTAAAATCCTATTCCCTTTTCTTTAAAAAAAAAAAACCAAAAAAATATAATAAAATAATAAAAAGTAAAGAGAGAAAAATTTTGTTGCATTTCCATTCCATTTGTGGCATTTTTTTTGCTTGTAATTGTTTTACTTTGTAAATATTTTAGGAAATAGTAACAACCAATTAAAGCAGCTAATTTAAAAAATATCACACCATTCCATCTTATTCTATCGTATTGAATTGCAAATTTTTATTTCCCCAAAAAAAATGGACGAGATGAAAGAGGCCATTTCCACCCTACTCGCTCAGGTAGCCTCCCTTACG
Organism: Drosophila willistoni; assembly: GCF_018902025.1. Lineage (NCBI taxonomy): Eukaryota > Metazoa > Arthropoda > Insecta > Diptera > Drosophilidae > Drosophila > Drosophila willistoni. Next base: position 10,774,833 of record NW_025814047.1, read on the forward strand.
GAGGAGCTAAAAAAGCAAAAAGAAAAGGTGTTGATTTTAGAAGGGAAGAACCCTGTAGTCGTAGCGGACAAACCGCTATCCAAAGCCCTTACTGAATTCGACCTAAGGCAGATAGCCACTTTACCAGATTGCGTCAAGAATATAAGGCCCTTTACGGGAGAAGCTGCCCAGTATCCAACCTGGATCAGGCAAGCTGAAGCCATAGTTCGGGACTATGAGGTAGCAAGAGATAAGCTGATATATAGAGCCGTCGTCCTCCATCTGAGGTCGAAGATAGAAGGCAGGGCGGACGAGATACTGATCTCTAGCGATGTAGCAGATGACGATTGGCCAGAGGTCAGGAAGGTCCTTGCCTCAAACTATGAGGACAAAAGGGACATAGCGACTCTAGAATATCAGATGAGTATGCTAGTCCGCGGTAATGGGAACCTGGAAGGATATTATAACAATATCAACAGGTATCTCTCTTTGATCGTAGCAAAACTCAGGAATGCAGGGCACGCCAAGGGAGTGCTTGAAGCTCTCATAGGCTCGTACCGCGAAAGAGCCTTGCGGGTCTTCATAAAAGGACTACCCCAAGAAATGGCTGGGTTGATCACTGTAAATCACCCTAGAACATTGCCAGAGGCATTTTCAATTGCCCAGGAGTTAGATAACGTCATCTATACGAAGAACTTAGCTTCCTCGACCGCTCCCGTTAGGCCACCCTATCAGCAACGGGCTGTTTATCGGCAGCAATACCCACCAAATAATTTTTCCCCAAGACCGCGGCCCCACATCAATCCCCACCGGTATCAAGTGGCTACCGAAGCCAGCAGATTACCAGGCCGGCCATCAAAATGGAACCGGCAACCTCAAGCCAGTCCAGGACTCGATTCCCAAACCAGGGGGTTGAAGGGGGCGTCAAGAGAAGCCCCAGCGAGTCAACTAACCCATTTAAAAAAGCACAGTATCTATTCCATGTGGAAGTACCAAACGTGTCCGATCCCAATGGAGTAGACTGCACGCCAAGGGCTAGTGAGGCTACTCCGAATAACGAACAGTTGTACAAAGAAATGTCAACGATCGCGGTTAACGAGCGAGACGAGGGTGCAGCCCAAGTGGCCCCACCGCACCCCGACGACCTTGTGATCCAAGATCAAATAAATTTTATGGGCATGGCCTCTCAAGCGTACCATACATAGAGTATGAAGATAGGAATGGGGTAGTGCGACAGTTTCTCATTGATACTGGCGCAAACAGAAACTTTATTAGTCAGGAACTATCTGACGGGGCTTCGGCTCTGCAGACCCCATTCCTAGTGCAGTCAGCCGGAGGCCCTATTAAAGTATAAAAATCTACAACCGGCCGCTTTTTCGCCCCTATGGGCAATAACACTCAACTCACATTTTACACACTACCGAACCTGAACAGCTTTGATGGCATTATCGGCGATGATACGTTAAGACACCTGAAGGCAAAAATTGACAGGGAGCTTGACACATTAACCATACAGCCCGGGGTGGCGATACCTCTCCTAAACCGCAGATCCACCCAACTCAACTTCCTCTTAGAGGAAGACCATCCGAAAGAAGTCGGGCCTACCCTGGAAGCCCTCCACAAAAACTTTTCATCCGTCTTCGAACCAGTGGCTCCTGGTGGAGACGTGGAAACCCAAATTGAAGCATCCATCCGCACCCGAACGGAGGATGCCGTTTACACCAGATTCTACCCATACCCAGTCCACATGAGACAGGAAGTCGAAAACCAGGTTACGAAACTCCTCCATGAGGGTATGCCCGTATAACTCTCCAGTAAGGGTAGTTGAGAAGAAACCAAAGCCCAACGGGGAGAAACAGTACCGCATGGTGATTGACTACAAAAGACTAAATGCGGTGACGGTCTCCGATAGATATCCAATCCCAGACATTACTTTCACGTTAGATAGTTTAGGCAAGGCGAAGCTTTTTACTACCATCGATCTGACTTCGGGTTTCCACCAGATTCATATGAATCCCGCGGACATTCCTAAGACCGCTTTTTCAACCCTGAACGGAAAATATGAAAATATGAACGCCCCAGCCATCTTCCAAAGAATGATAGACGATGTACTCAGGGAGTACATCGGGAAAATATGCTTCGTGTACATTGACGACATAATTGTTTTCAAATCATCCTACGAAGACCATTGGTTGAACTTAACTACAATACTTACCAGACTTCGTGATGTAGGCCTGCAGGTGAACCTCGAAAAAATTCACTTTCTGCAAAAACAAGTTGAATTCCTAGGCTACATCGTAACGGGTGATGGCATCAAGGTCGATGACAAAAAAGTCGATGCAATCCTAAAAATACATCCTCCAAGAAATCTAAAGGAGCTTAAGTCTTTCCTGGGTATGACCTCCTACTACAGGAAATTTATAAAGGATTATGCTAGAATTGCGAAACCGCTTACGAACCTGACGCGTGCGGGTGGTGCCCAGGTTAAATCCTCGCAACCAAAAAACGTACCAATTACACTAGACGAGGAAGCAATGCAAGCTTTCCGCGATTTGAAAACGCTTCTCTCCTCATCGGAGGTGTTAGCCTTCCCTGACTTTTCGAAACCTTTCCATCTCACCACAGATGCATCAAATGTCGCCCTCGGGGCTGTCCTATCACAGATTACCGCAAACAACGATAGGCCCATTACCTACCTCTCAAGGGCACTTAGTAGAACAGAAGAAAACTATGCCACCATCGAGAGAGAAATGTTAGCAATCATTTGGGCGTTGGACAGCCTCAGGACCTATTTATACGGAACTGCATCTTTAAAAATATACACTGACCACCAACCACTGATTTATGCCATGGGGAATAGCAATTTCAACGCCAAACTGAAGCGTTGGAAGTCTAGGATAGAGGAATACGACCACGAGTTAATCTACAAACTAGGGAAGGCGAATGTGGTAGCGGATGCGCTGTCAAGAATCTCGTACGATTCGCCTGAGAAAATACCAAATCAGATAAACTTGAATATCCTCGGCACCTTGGACAATGACACTGACTCACTGGCAACGGTGCACAGCGCACTACAAGACGCCTCTGATCTTGTCCCACATGTCGAGGTTCCCATCAATGCATTCAGGAATCAGATTGTCTTTGATCCCGCTCGTTCAGACTATGAATGCGTCTCACCGCATGCCGACTTCACTCGGCACCTACTACCCATCAGAACATTTACTACTGCAGAATTAGACACGATCCTGAAAGCTTACCTTAGCCCATTCCTAATAAAATCCCGGATACGCATCTACAACTTCTGCAAACATGTTACCTCCAATCATTCACGGGCTACAAACTTCGCATCACGCAAAGGATGGTGACCGATTTGACCGATGATGACGCGATTTGCGGCGTCATCACTGAGGAACACCAGAGGGCTCACAGAAATTCAAATGAAATAAGACTTCAGCTACTAGAGCGGGTCTATTTCCCAAAAATGGCAAGCAGAATCAGAAGTATTGTGGCAGCCTGCAAAACATGCAAGCTCCATAAAAACGACCGGCACCCCAACCAAGCATTATTGGAACCTACCCCAATTCCAACATAGCCGTGCGAAATCCTCCATATAGACATCTTCGTGTTGGAGAAACAAAAATTTCTCAGCTGCATTGACAAATTTTCAAAGTTTGCCAAACTATTTCCCATAGAGTCAAAGTCAGCTCTCCACCTGCGCGAAAGATTGGCGGAGGTGCTACACTATTTCACGGCACCCAAAATCTTGGTAACGGACAATGAACGAGGGCTCCTTTGCCCCACAGTCCTCAATTACCTCAAACTGCTGGACATAGTCGTATATCATACGCCCACCCAACGGAGCGAGGTCAATGGTCAAGTGGAACGATTCCACTCGACATTCCTCGAAATCAATAGATGCCTCAAGTCCGAGTTTTCAACTCTCAAAGTATCCGAACTCGTACCCATGGCCGTCGATAGGTATAACAATTCAATCCACTCCGTCATCGGTAAAAAGCCAGTTGATATTTTCCTAGACAGAACGGCTAGGATAAATTATCAAGGCTTGACGGATTTTAGACGTAATACTTTAGAGGATATAAGCGGCCTTTTATATATAGACGTAGTCGTACAACGCTCAGTAAGAACAAGTGGCCCATATGACACCAGGCCCGGGCCTGTTACGAATGACCCTAAGTAAAGTTAATGTTACAACCTCTACCCACTCCGACCTAAGGGCATAGGCGTATTACATATATAAACATAAATTAAACTAAAGAAATAGAAAATATTAAATGTAATGAGATAATAGGTTACATATAAAAAGAAAACAGGATAGGTTTAAATAAAGATGATTACAACTAATTACGAGCGAGGAATGACAAGATCGCAGTTTTTATACCCGGAAGCGATGTTTCGGAACCGATAACGTGCCAAAGTCTGTTGTAGTCACTACATAGTATACGAAAAGGTTCATGCAGAGAATAGTTAGTTGTGCAAGTGGGAAGGATAAGCGGTGTGAAATTGCGGGTCCTTCTAGATGGAACAGAAATGTTAATTTGGCTCAACAGCTCGGAAGAGTCAATCTCACCATTCAAAAGTTTGTAAAGAAAAGTTACACCAAGCATTGTTTTACGATTAGTTAAAGAAGGAAGGTTAATTAACTGAAGTCGACTAGAATAAGATGGAAGTTGTACAGTTGGATCCCAGAGCAAATCACGAAGGGCAAAGAGTAAAAACTGTTTTTGTACAGATTCTAATTTGTTTTGATAAAACTCATATTGAGGAGACCAAACACAAGATCCATATTCTAATATGGGGCGGACTAAAGAAGTAAAAAGTATTTTGGTAATATATGGATCCTTGAACTCCTTCGACCAGCGCTTTATAAAGCCAAGAACACTCTTAGCCCTACTAACAGTAGTCGATATATGCTGATTAAAACTAAGTTTGTGGTCGATTAAGATCCCCAAGTCTTTTACAACCAAGGAAGTATTATTCATTTTTTCTAACGGGAAATTATTTAAAAAGTAACTCGTTAATTGGGGAGAACCTCTATAAATAGACATAACTTTGCACTTAGAACAGTTTAGAGATACCAAGTTAGTCCTACACCACCCCTGAAAAGCATTCAGGTCAGCTTGCAAGGTATGACATGAGAGAGAGTCTACGATGCGATTAGCGATCTTTACATCATCGGCATACATAAGAACTCTGGAATTTAAAAGAACGGTGGGGAGATCATTAATAAAAATGGTAAATAATAATGGGCCAAGGTGACTGCCCTGTGGGACTCCCGAATCAACACAAATGATCTTAGAAAGAGAGGACCTAAAAAGAACCCTCTGCCTCCTATTGCTTAGATATTGTGAAATCCAAGCAAGCAGAGCATCCGGAAAGCCAACTAAATTCAGCTTATGTAATAGTAAGGCATGATTTACCGAATCGAAAGCCTTACTGAAATCCGTATATATAACATCAGTTTGCTTTTGTTTCTTAAAACCTTGGATTACAAAAGATGTAAACTGTAAAAGGTTAGTTGTGGTAGACCTATTCTTGACAAACCCATGCTGGTATGGCGAAAAAATAGATTTACATAAATGCTGTATTTGAGACGTCATAATTTTCTCAAACAGTTTAGGTATCGCTGACAATTTAGAAATTCCTCTGTAATTAGTGACGTCGGATTTATTGCCACATTTGTGAAGAGGTAAAATGAACGAATCCTTCCATATAGTTGGAAACTCGGACAGTGTAACGGACAACTCAAAAAGCTTAAGTAAAGGCGAGCACAACGACTCCGCACAGAACCTCAGGACACAAGCGGGAATACCGTCTGGGCCCGGTGAGTATACCGGCTTAATCGTCATTAGTTCCTTAGCTACCGAACTTTGCGTTATAATAGGATTAAGAATACAGTTGGATATCGTTATAGGATATGGATATATCTGGCTAGAGTTGTACTTAGTAGATATGTACGTAGTCGAGAAGAAGTTAGCAAATAAATTAGAAATAGATTGATCAGAAGAGGCCGAATCATTATTAAAAACTGCAAACGATGGAAGGGAGATAGAATTTCGCTTTGAGTTAACGAAACTATAGAACTCTTTAGGATTTTCGGAGAATTGCAACTTGCAACGTTGTAAGTAATTATTATAGCATTTAGAATTAGAAACAATAAAATTCGATTTAGCAACCAAGTAACGAGACAGATCCGATGATAGACCCGTGACTTTGTATTTTTTGTAATACCTAGACTTAAGATTCTTCAGTTTTGACAGCCCCCGCGTAAACCATGGTGATTTTTGCGTCACCACAGGAGACACTAGGGGTACACAGTCATTAAAGATCGAATCAACAGTGGTATAAAATAAAGAAATGGCGGAATTCATATCCGTACAAGTGTATAAATTAGTCCAATCGGTATTAAGAAAGGCATTGTTTAGTGCGACAAAGTCAGTCTTCCGAAAACATCGGGTGCTTACCGTAGGATCACACTCGGAGATGGGCTCGCGGCTGGGAAACTCAATAGATAACTCTAAAGTTGGATGATAACTATCCTCTGGTAACACCATTGGACTACTTCTAGATACTTCACAAAAGCTAGGATCAGAAGTAAAAATCTGATTCAGAAATCTGCCACACGTATTAGAAATCGAATTCAGCTGGGACAACGAAAGCTCAAGCAGACCATCAATAAAATCATGACACCCAGAGGGCAGCAACGTTTTGCTACCATTAACTGTTGACCAAGTCATAGTGGGCAGGTTAAAGTCCCCAAGGACAATTAATAAGTCTCTGTCAGAAAGTAGTTCAAGTATAAATATAATAGAATCTAAGTGTAGTAAATAGTTTGGGCATTCCGATTGGGGCGGAATGTAAGAACAGGTAACAAAAATGGAAAAACGGGTAAAAGATACCTTAACGCATATAAATTCGATAGTACTTGAGACAGGTATTGTTATTAGACCCGATGATAGGGCGGAATCTACAGCAATAAGAACTCCACCACCTCTACGATCAGTACGATCACGTCTAAAAATATTGAAGTTAGAGGGTAGAACTGTGGCGTCAAAAACGTCAGGTTTTAACCAAGTCGCAGTAAAGACAATTAGGTCAAAATCAAAAGACAGACTATCTACAAAGAGTTTAGTAAGTTTAGTATTAAGGCCTCTGACATTCTGATAGCCGACAGAGAAGGAAGTTGTTAGTTTTTTGATAGAGTAGAAGAAGGAATAGATAAGGAAGGAGTGGGAATAGATGAGGAAGAGAGAGGAAGAGATCGGAATAGGTGGTGAAGGAATCCTTGTTTGGCCCCGTGTCTTCCTTTTTCTGGATGTAAACTCCTTGACAATTAAGCTTTTCGGCCAGAAGCTAGAACTGCAGATACAGTCAAAGATCTCAATTGGAACACTGATTTTAAAAGATGAAATTTCTCTAGAATATGAAAATTTGAACTTTTCTATTGATATATTGGAGACATTCAGTTTAGCCCGAATGTGGGCCATGACATCATCCGATGTAGCATCAGGGAGAAGTCTCGAAACAAAAATGTGTTTTTTAGGTGGCACTCCCAGCATTGGTTTCGGCATTGCAGGTATTGCATCAGCTACCGCATTTGTATTGTAGCATTAGTTGCAACAAGTGGCACTCCGGCACTACTATCACTAGAATCCCTATCGGCAAAATCCATGGGTGTAGATTCTTGCCCAGACAAAACGGACACCACAGACATCGTCTGCGGAATTGGAGTTTGCATTGGTTGAGAAGGGGCCAGAACCGATATAGATGTGTAGACCGGCAAACACAAGAACAAATCAGAAGTCTGTTCTCCTGCCTTCTTAGTCAGTAGCATTAAACTACTAAACTGAGACTCGACAGCTTTAAACTCTTGCGAGAGTTTAAGAAAACTGGCGGACAGACTCATCAGGTTATCCTTTGTTTGCCGCATGAAAAGTTCCATTTCATCTTCCACGATACGGCAAGACTCACATCCCCATTTGAGACCCTTTTTTTGATCTAAAAGATCCTTTACCCTGCATGTAAAGCCGGCGCACTTAACATGTTCTGTAGTTTTACACAACCAACAGTAAATAAAACTATTCAGGGGTGGGGCGGGCTGCAAACAATTTTTAACCAAACAGACAGGCATTATGAGTTAATTAGATGAATTAGTAACCAAACAAATAAAAATGAGATATGTATTGGTATTAAAATATATAATATATAACTCACTCTGAGGTCCAGAAATAATAAGAAAGCGAGATATTGGGGGTGCACAAGGGTTAAAAGATAAAGAGAGCACTATAGAGTCTAAAATTTAGACTCTAAATTACAGACCCACAACAGACTGCAGTATGAGCGCAAATAACGGCGACAAGTGAAACGAAAACGAGAGAAAAAAAAAAGTTAAATGGCGCGAGCGCGGGAGCTAGAAATCACAAAAACAAAAACACTGCAACAAGAACTCACAGAAATTTCAAGACAACAACAAATGAGCGTTGCTTGTGACTTACAAGAAAGAAAAAAAGGTGGGAAAGAGAGAAAGAAAAGAAAAAAACCAACAAAGGTTTTAACAGAATTAAGGTTGTTAAAAATTATTAACACAAACACACAAAAACGCAAACGAGTGATATGGTGCAAGTTAGATTTAATATTATAATTATAATTTTCGATCGCGATGCCGATAACACAAAATAAAAAAAATTATAAAATCAGTTAAAACGCGGGAGCTAAAAAAAACACGTCCGTCTTCCTCGAGAGCGTTGATGTATGAGCGAAACAGGAGGCGGTTATCCGCAGGCGGAACAAAGGGAGAAAGAAACAGGTCGAATACAAGCAAGGGGAAGAAATCTTTGTCAGAAACAAACAGATTAATGGAAAGGAGAAAAATCTATTCAACATTGAGGAAGTACAAGAGGATAGAAGGGCCACAGTAAAGACAAAGACAGGCAAGGTATTTCGCAAGGCCCATTTGAAGTCTAAAACAAAAAATGAGTAGATAGGAAATCGCCCCACCTCATCAACCCATTTCCATAAAGACGATAGGTTAAAAGAAAAAAAAAGAAAATACAAGTAAGAAAAGAAGCAAGCAAAGAATATGCAACAAAAAAACAAACCAAAAAAATTGAAGAACATTTAAGAATTAAGAAAGCACTCTTCACGAACCAGGTGGAAACCAATACCAATATTCAGCCTTAAGAAAATTCATATTATAAGCATTACTAACTCTCTTCGTCTTCAAGGATGGCAATGGTGATGTTGCAGCAGGCAAGTGCTGCCCATTTCTTCAATTATGACTCTCCGGTAATTCCCCTTCAGCAGGGATACGTCTGGCGGGTTAGCGGCGTGTTTCGACTGATTCACGTCATAAATCTGCTGGAGTTCCAACAGGCGATCCAAACAACTCGGGAGGAATCCACACTGCTATCTGACCAGCGTACAAGGATGATAGCGGACCACTACTTGGATCAGGCTGAAGAGGACACTGGAAGATTACTTTCCACACCGGTCCGGAGACCCAGGGCTGTGGAATGGCTCGGTTCAGCATGGAAATGGATTGCTGGCTCCCCAGATGCGGCCGACTGGAACGCGGCTCTGAAGACCCAGGATAGTCTTGTTGCGGGCAATAACCAGCAGGTCCGCATCAACGAAAAGCTTTTCGAGGCTACATACCGGACTCTAGAGGAACTAAATGGGATCATCGGCAAAGTCAACTCGATTGATGGAGACATCCACGCCGCCACTGCGACGCTACACAAGGCCATGATTTTGGCAAAACAAGTCCATGAGGTGACCAGAGCATGCCAATTAGCCAAGACGGGAGCGGTGAACTCGGACCTGCTAAACGGAAAGGAAGTAGACGACATCCTGAACGAAGTGATGGGACTCCCGTACCAGAACGCGGTCGAGGTCATTGAATTTTCCCGCCCAACGGTCATGTCCAATGGGACATTCCTGCTCTACATCCTAGCCATTCCTAAGGTGACGGACAAGAAGTATAAGTTACTTCACTTACTCCCCACAGTCCGTGAGGGTCAGAAGCTTGTCTTGGATGCCAACCTCATAGCAGTGGACCCAACCGAGACCTACGACGTTCTTGGAAATTGCCTCTCCATTGGCAACACAACAGTTTGTCAGGAAGAAAACCTGCGCAGGCTAAATGAGGAAGGCTGCATCCCACGGCTCATCAAAGGCGGCAATGCACAATGCCATTACCTAAGGGACGCACAGGAATCAGTGACACTGATAGACGAGAGCACGGTGTTCCTCACTGGCTTTAACGGAACAGTGACCACCTCCACGGGACAACGAAGACTCCAGGGCTCCTTTATTGTCAAACTCCAAAACGAAACAATAACCATCGGGAGGAAGACCTACTCGAGCCGATCTGCTTCTACCCTTACCGCAATGCCGGCGGTTCTCTCCAACGTAACAGCCTTAGGGTACACCCCGACGCTGCAATATGTTCACGAATTCTCTGTACAAAACCTCAGAAAGCTATACGATGTGTCAAGAAAGCTCCAGATATCTCTATTAACAGAGGCCATTGGAACTGCGTGTGTCGGCATCGTGCTATATATCGCCTGGAGGAAAATGACGTCCACAAGAGGCCTGGCGATACCAGAAAAGGCCAATCCGTCGCCTTCACCCTAATCTGCGGGACGCAGATCTCTGGAGGGGGAGGAGTTAACACCATGAATTCTGCCCACAAACATCAGGCCACCCTGCCCCTCACACAAACTGCCCCTCACACAAACTGCTGGCTCAGCTTGGATTGCTGGCTCAGCAGAAAGGACGGGGAAGGAGAAATACCAACCGCTTGCGCAAGAGCCAAAGCGGTGACACAGGATGCGCGTGCGGCCGTTGGACGGTCATTCGCGCTGCGTCAGCAACTTAGGGCCAGCGAGGGAGCTTTGGTGCTTCTGGGCGGGAGCGTTAAGAATTATTCTGGTTGCAACCATCAAAAGAACAAGAACTATTAATCAATTCGCTTTAACATAAAATACCAACAACACACAATTGAAACTCTTTATATTAAGTATTGAATAAATAGAATTGTAATGTTTTCTAACTGTCCTGGATTCTTATTTGGGTAAATATCATTTGTGATAAATCCTTACGAAAACGTAAGACAACTTTCATTTAGCAATGTGAAAGTTAACTAATATATAGTCTCTCCATTTCGACTCAGAATACCATCGATTTGCTGTAGTGGATAGGTTTCATTACCAATGTCACTGGATTGCTCCATGCGCTCTCGCTCTTTTCAATGACTCCAAGCCGCAACATTTCATCCAATTCGTCATAAATTAAGCGTTGTTTGGCTGGAGACACAGGAAATTGCCTCTATTGCACCGGTACAGTCCCTTCCAGTAGCTCGATCCGATGCTTCATGCGCGTTGTCCGCCCTAATCCTTCTTTCTCGTATAAAAGAAAGGAATCTTTTACCACTTGCAGTCTATTCTGCTGCTGCTCCGATAGCGCGTGTGACTCTTGTCCCAGTTCGGAGATTTGGTTCGGTTCCTGTTGTCTAACGCTGACATCTGCTGGGAACATTTCCGGGGCTATGCCGAATGCCTTCCAAAAATACACCCCTAGATAAGCCGTTTGCTGTAAACTCGGGAACAGATAAAATATTATTCTACGCGCTATTCCTTTGTAGCTGGCCTCCACGCGCACCTTGCCAATAATCCGGTTCATTTAATCACCATCAATTGTTACTGAAGCTAGATACGGGGTCCATTTTATCCCCATTTGTTTAACCAGCTCTCGACATCCCTTTCCTAAAACGCTTACGGAGGCCCCTGAATCCAATAATCCTTGTATGACCTGTTCTCCAATGGCCACGTCGGCATATGCACTCGGATCGGACCTTTCTTCAAACACAACAGCTGCAACAGTCAATCGAATCGTTTCTCTCTCCCATCTCCTTTGTCGAAACCTCTCTCGAGCCTTACGAACTCGCCTAGATAGAGTAGTCATGCTTTCTAGCGAGTTCACCTGAAAAATTCTGTTCCTGGCTTCCAGGTATAGCCTCATTCGCTCTTCAAAAGGTTTCCCAAATCCACCTACTCCCGACGCAGACTCAATATTTCGGATTAGTTTAAGCGGTTCGATATCGTTTCCTTGGAACGGGACTCCGCCACTCTCGCCTCGCTCCTTCTCGAGTTTCCCGGATTACATTTGGGGCATCTGGGCGTTACGGTGTTTGGTCGTCCACATTTGTAGTAGAAAATTCTGCGCTGTTGATCGTCACAATCCTTGTAGGCGTGGCCAGATTTTTGGCAATTCCAACAAACCAAAATCCGTTGAGCCAATGAGTCCGTCATTGCCTCTATGGAAACCGATGGGACTACTGGTTCACCACCGAGTTCCGAAACTGGCTCGTATAGATCCTCAACGTGCCCGGTTCGGAAATCCTGGCGACGGTTTGCCGGTGCTCGGCTGAAACCGCTCTGTTTTGTCAACTCGTCAGCGAAATTCCTCTCTACATCGCGACATTCCTCGCGAAGATGGTCGACAGTGTAGGCCCGTATAGGGTACACCAGATGCTTCCATGGCTCTCTCAGGTTTTTTGAGAGACTCACTCTTCCGAGAGTGGCGATTTTATTCCGGCCTGTAGCCTCCGCATTGCCTGGAAAAATTAATCCAACGACTCGCCTGATTTGTGCCTCCTTTCCATCATGTCTTGGAGTCGCTCGTAGTCACATATGGTATCACAATACTGGTCTTCCATCGCAGCCTTCAGCGATGGCCAGTCCGGTGGTGGTTTCGTCCGCATTTGCAGCCAATACCACTCTGACGCCTCGTCCGACAGCAATTGGTGAAAGTCTCGGAGTATTTCTTCCCACGGCGTGTTGTAGTGTCTCTGAAGGTGTTCCACGCGAAACAAGAAATCTTCCACTGTGATGCCTCCGGATCAACCCGAAAATATCACATGCGAGGTGGTAGAGGTGGTTGGTTGTTCCCCCTGTCGACGTCCGCTTCTGTCCGTTGTTCACTTTGCCTCATCTGCTGATACGTTCCATGTCACTGGTGACCCGGCAACGCTGTGGACGCGGATATGCCAGCTCCGGTAACAGGAATTGGTTACTGGATTGCCAATTCCCTCTGTAAAGTTGGTCCCTCTAGACGATCCAAAAGTTTGTCAAACCCTTCTTTCAAACTTTTATCTATTCTACGGCTCACGAAGTCGGTCATCTCCTGCCTCATCTGAGTGTGACACTGCTGGACCGCCGCTTCTAGCTGTCTAATTGATACTGCCGCATACGCCTCGGGTAGCCCCTTGAGAAAACCGCGTATCCGGCTGTCTCATTCCCACCAGCATCTGAGCTGCTCTTAGGGTGGAGCAGTTGGGAGGCTGGTTATTTGATTTTTCATCAGCATTCATCATTCCTATTTAATCTACTTTTGTATTAATTAAAATTACTATCCCTATATATTTATGTATCTAATCTTTAATCCCTTCTCTTTTTTTTTTCGTTATTCACCTATATACTTTCTCTTTATTTTATAGACCTTGACTGATTCTCAGTATCTATGCAGAAAGAAGGGGAATCTAGTGCAGACCAATTCACATTTGTGATAAAAATCTATTCGCTTGCTGACAGTGAACTTTCGCTGACGTACCTTTCTGGATCACCACCCTGATGACGAGACGCTACTGCAAACTTCATCAAAGTCTGAGGCCGCCCGTGTTATACGTTCGTTAGTTCCAGTTGGCTACAACACTAATAGAAAACATCACGTAAGTTTAGACAACATAACTAACATAATTCCACATACTAAATCCACCTAACATTGTCCATCTATCCCAGCAATCGTATCTTCTACTCAAGGATTGGCGCTAATGATACCCCCGGGCGAATCGCTTGGGCGGGCTTTCTTCATTAAATTTTACTGATATCTCTCTTTGTTTGTTCCAGATCGACATTATTCCATCAGGGCACACTCGCTAACTACAGACGACTTTCTCCGTTGTAATGCCGCAGTGGCTGATAAAAAAAATGACGATCTGGAGCCATCAGATACTTGACAATGTTCGGTCTGTTCTCCGCTTCTCTAGACACCGGGTCCCCGCCTATCCCAGTAATAGACAGGTATCTCTAGTAGCAAATGAACAAAAGGGACATTGTAAGCTAACACTATTGTTCCAGAAACTCTGATTTTCGCCGATCGTTAGAACGTTCTTCATTTTGGTGGGCTCGGACCCACACGTTCCTCTTCCCAAAAATGAAGAACTTGTTCGATGAAAACCGAATTTCTGTTGATTCCAATTGGGCGCCATTTATTGTTATGCCCTTACCTCCTCCTATGCGCATCAATAACTCGAAGAGGCTCGCCGGCTAGCTATAATCGGGTCGTGAGATGCGATAACCCTGCCCCCACACGCACCACAATAAAAAATGATCAAATACAATCTAGGGCACATCATTGAGGACGACATCCACTGGAGACTGTTACTAAGGTCTAGAATAAATATTACTACATATATTTCGGTCACCATTACACACTCACGCACACCGGCTTGGGGATCTGACCTTGGAATTTGATTTGATCCCGGCATACCCACCCTTCCTGGCAGTTTTGGTATCCTACTGCCTCATACCGCCCCCCCCTTTCCCGACAAAACAAACTACTCAATATGCATTATCATTTCTCTTCTAGGGTAATTTAATTCACTCACCGAGACATCACTCTGTCACCAATTCCCCTCTGTATTCGGGCAACAAAAAGAACAAAAAAATAAGTTATTGATAATTTCTCCTTTGCTTTTTCAGGCGCCAACCTGACTACCTACCTAAAAAAAGAGCTCTTCTTTTACGATAAGGACTACGTGCAGATTACACGTATTGGAGTTTTCGCGGGACTAATACGTTACAACAAAAGAGGTGGCGGCGGCACGTTATAATTAATTATAATAAAAAAACAAACGATATTAATGATATCGAGTCTATATCGACAAAAAAAAACGTATTTCGATGATTAGATAAATAAATAAATTGAATAAATAAATAAATTAATAAATAAATAAATAAATAATTAAATAAATAAATAATTAGGATAATATTATATATATGGCAAAACATTTCGTTGCTAGCAACTACTGCAATGTCTGCCGAAGTATTGACCTGCCTCAAGCCGTCAAGGCCAAGTCGCCCAGAGTCAGCCACAACAAAAAACTAACGCCTTCTGTATAAACTGGAATGTATAGATATATTAAAATATCTAAGCAGAAGCTAAGCTCGCAAAAGAAAAAAAAGTGACCATTCCCCGAAAATAACCAAACCAAATGAACGAGTAGCACCCCTAAGCGGGAATCGTTTTAAAATTCTTGCCGATCAGCAAGACGATCAAGTCGGCGCTGTAGAAAAAGTTAAATCGGCTAGACCACCCCCTTTATACATCCGTGAAGCCAGTTGCAGCGCCCTGATTTCCAAGCTAGTAGAAACAGTAGTGGCAAATAAATTTGTTGTAAAGCTTTTGAATTGGGGTAACATAAAAGAAATTAAATGTCAAACCCAAACTGAGGACAATTTTCGCATGATCGAAAAGTACCTCCGTAATGCTAATATCAACTTTTTTACGTACCAACTAAAAAGCAGTAAAGGGCTTCAGGTTGTGTTAAAGGGGATTGTTACCGCCGTCATTACAAATTTAAAAATTAACCGTCAACCCGAAAATGCTGGAGCCGGCTTCCCTGAAAATACTGGGCTTGTAGGCGTGGCCAGATTTTTGGCAATTCCAACAAACCAAAATCCGTTGAGCCAATGAGTCCGTCATTGCCTCTATGGAAACCGATGGGACTACTGGTTCACCACCGAGTTCCGAAACTGGCTCGTATAGATCCTCAACGTGCCCGGTTCGGAAATCCCGGCGACGGTTTGTCGGTGCTCGGCTGAAACCGCTCCACCAGCATCTGAGCTGCTCTTAGGGTGGAGCAGTTGGGAGGCTGGTTATTTGATTTTTCATCAGCATTCATCATTCCTATTTAATCTACTTTTGTATTAATTAAAATTACTATCCCTATATATTTATGTATCTAATCTTTAATCCCTTCTCTTTTTTTTTTCGTTATTCACCTATATACTTTCTCTTTATTTTATAGACCTTGACTGATTCTCAGTATCTATGCAGAAAGAAGGGGAATCTAGTGCAGACCAATTCACATTTGTGATAAAAATCTATTCGCTTGCTGACAGTGAACTTTCGCTGACGTACCTTTCTGGATCACCACCCTGATGACGAGACGCTACTGCAAACTTCATCAAAGTCTGAGGCCGCCCGTGTTATACGTTCGTTAGTTCCAGTTGGCTACAACACTAATAGAAAACATCACGTAAGTTTAGACAACATAACTAACATAATTCCACATACTAAATCCACCTAACATTGTCCAACTATCCCAGCAATCGTATCTTCTACTCAAGGATTGGCGCTAATGATACCCCCGGGCGAATCGCTTGGGCGGGCTTTCTTCATTAAATTTTACTGATATCTCTCTTTGTTTGTTCCAGATCGACATTATTCCATCAGGGCACACTCGCTAACTACAGACGACTTTCTCCGTTGTAGTGCCGCAGTGGCTGATAAAAAAAATGACGATCTGGAGCCATCAGATACTTGACAATGTTCGGTCTGTTCTCCGCTTCTCTAGACACCGGGTCCCCGCCTATCCCAGTAATAGACAGGTATCTCTAGTAGCAAATGAACAAAAGGGACATTGTAAGCTAACACTATTGTTCCAGAAACTCTGATTTTCGCCGATCGTTAGAACGTTCTTCATTTTGGTGGGCTCGGACCCACACGTTCCTCTTCCCAAAAATGAAGAACTTGTTCGATGAAAACCGAATTTCTGTTGATTCCAATTGGGCGCCATTTATTGTTATGCCCTTACCTCCTCCTATGCGCATCAATAACTCGAAGAGGCTCGCCGGCTAGCTATAATCGGGTCGTGAGATGCGATAACCCTGCCCCCACACGCACCACAATAAAAAATGATCAAATACAATCTAGGGCACATCATTGAGGACGACATCCACTGGAGACTGTTACTAAGGTCTAGAATAAATATTACTACATATATTTCGGTCACCATTACACACTCACGCACACCGGCTTGGGGATCTGACCTTGGAATTTGATTTGATCCCGGCATACCCACCCTTCCTGGCAGTTTTGGTATCCTACTGCCTCATACCGGCCCCCCCCTTTCCCGACAAAACAAACTACTCAATATGCATTATCATTTCTCTTCTAGGGTAATTTAATTCACTCACCGAGACATCACTCTGTCACCAATGCCCCTCTGTATTCGGGCAACAAAAAGAACAAAAAAATAAGTTATTGATAATTTCTCCTTTGCTTTTTCAGGCGCCAACCTGACTACCTACCTAAAAAAAGAGCTCTTCTTTTACGATAAGGACTACGTGCAGATTACACGTATTGGAGTTTTCGCGGGACTAATACGTTACAACAAAAGAGGTGGCGGCGGCACGTTATAATTAATTATAATAAAAAAACAAACGATATTAATGATATCGAGTCTATATCGACAAAAAAAAAACGTATTTCGATGATTAGATAAATAAATAAATTGAATAAATAAATAAATTAATAAATAAATAAATAAATAATTAAATAAATAAATAATTAGGATAATATTATATATATGGCAAAACATTTCGTTGCTAGCAACTACTGCAATGTCTGCCGAAGTATTGACCTGCCTCAAGCCGTCAAGGCCAAGTCGCCCAGAGTCAGCCACAACAAAAAACTAACGCCTTCTGTATAAACTGGAATGTACAGATATATTAAAATATCTAAGCAGAAGCTAAGCTCGCAAAAGAAAAAAAAGTAACCATTCGCCGAAAATAACCAAACCAAATGAACGAGTAGCACCCCTAAGCGGGAATCGTTTTAAAATTCTTGCCGATCAGCAAGACGATCAAGTCGGCGCTGTAGAAAAAGTTAAATCGGCTAGACCACCTCCTTTATACATCCGTGAAGCCAGTTGCAGCGCCCTGATTTCCAAGCTAGTAGAAACAGTAGTGGCAAATAAATTTGTTGTAAATCTTTTGAATTGGGGTAACATAAAAGAAATTAAATGTCAAACCCAAACTGAGGACAATTTTCGCATGATCGAAAAGTACCTCCGTAATGCTAATATCAACTTTTTTACGTACCAACTAAAAAGCAGTAAAGGGCTTCAGGTTGTGTTAAAGGGGATTGTTACCGCCGTCATTACAAATTTAAAAATTAACCGTCAACCCGAAAATGCTGGAGCCGGCTTCCCTGAAAATACTGGGCTTGTAGGCGTGGCCAGATTTTTGGCAATTCCAACAAACCAAAATCCGTTGAGCCAATGAGTCCGTCATTGCCTCTATGGAAACCGATGTGACTACTGGTTCACTACCGAGTTCCGAAACTGGCTCGTATAGATCCTCAACGTGCCCGGTTCGGAAATCCCGGCGACGGTTTGTCGGTGCTCGGCTGAAACCGCTCTGTTTTGTCAACTCGTCAGCGAAATTCCTCTCTACATCGCGACATTCCTCGCGAAGATGGTCGACAGTGTAGGCCCGTATAGGGTACACCAGATGCTTCCATGGCTCTCTCAGGTTTTTTGAGAGACTCACTCTTCCGAGAGTGGCGATTTTATTCCGGCCTGTAGCCTCCGCATTGCCTGGAAAAATTAATCCAATGACTCGCCTGATTTGTGCCTCCTTTCCATCATGTCTTGGAGTCGCTCGTAGTCACATATAGTATCACAATACTGGTCTTCCATCGCAGCCTTCAGCGATGGCCAGTCCGGTGGTGGTTTCGTCCGCATTTGCAGCCAATACCACTCTGACGCCTCGTCCGACAGCAATTGGTGAAAGTCTCGGAGTATTTCTTCCCACGGCGTGTTGTAGTGTCTCTGAAGGTGTTCCACGCGAAACAAGAAATCTTCCACTGTGATGCCTCCGGATCAACCCGAAAACATCACATGCGAGGTGGTAGAGGTGGTTGGTTGTTCCCCCTGTCGACGTCCGCTTCTGTCCGTTGTTCACTTTGCCTCATCTGCTGATACGTTCCATGTCACTGGTGACCCGGCAACGCTGTGGACGCGGATATGCCAGCTCCGGTAACAAGAATTGGTTACTGGATTGCCAATTCCCTCTGTAAAGTTGGTCCCTCTAGACGATCCAAAAGTTTGTCAAACCCTTCTTTCAAACTTTTATCTATTCTACGGCTCACGAAGTCGGTCATCTCCTGCCTCATCTGAGTGTGACACTGCTGGACCGCCGCTTCTAGCTGTCTAATTGATACTGCCGCATACGCCTCGGGTAGCCCCTTGAGAAAACCGCGTATCCGGCTGTCTCATTCCCACCAGCATCTGAGCTGCTCTTAGGGTGGAGCAGTTGGGAGGCTGGTTATTTGATTTTTCATCAGCATTCATCATTCCTATTTAATCTACTTTTGTATTAATTAAAATTACTATCCCTATATATTTATGTATCTAATCTTTAATCCCTTCTCTTTTTTTTTTCGTTATTCACCTATATACTTTCTCTTTATTTTATAGACCTTGACTGATTCTCAGTATCTATGCAGAAAGAAGGGGAATCTAGTGCAGACCAATTCACATTTGTGATAAAAATCTATTCGCTTGCTGACAGTGAACTTTCGCTGACGTACCTTTCTGGATCACCACCCTGATGACGAGACGCTACTGCAAACTTCATCAAAGTCTGAGGCCGCCCGTGTTATACGTTCGTTAGTTCCAGTTGGCTACAACACTAATAGAAAACATCACGTAAGTTTAGACAACATAACTAACATAATTCCACATACTAAATCCACTTAACATTGTCCAACTATCCCAGCAATCGTATCTTCTACTCAAGAATTGGCGCTAATGATACCCCCAGGCGAATCGCTTGGGCGTTATACCGCCTGTGCGATGACTCCGGCTACTTTTACTTTCTTCATTAAATTTTACTGATATCTCTCTTTGTTTGTTCCAGATCGACATTATTCCATCAGGGCACACTCGCTAACTACAGACGACTTTCTCCGTTGTAATGCCGCAGTGGCTGATAAAAAAAATGACGATCTGGAGCCATCAGATACTTGACAATGTTCGGTCTGTTCTCCGCTTCTCTAGACACCGGGTCCCCGCCTATCCCAGTAATAGACAGGTATCTCTAGTAGCAAATGAACAAAAGGGACATTGTAAGCTAACACTATCGTTCCAGAAACTCTGATTTTCGCCGATCGTTAGAACGTTCTTCATTTTGGTGGGCTCGGACCCACACGTTCCTCTCCCCAAAAATGAATAACTTGTTCGATGAAAACCGAATTTCTGTTGATTCCAATTGGGCGCCATTTATTGTTATGCCCTTACCTGCTCCTATGCGCATCGATAACTCGAAGAGGCTCGCCGGCTAGCTATAATCGGGTCGTGAGATGCGATAACCCTGCCCCCACACGCACCACAATAAAAAATGATCAAATACAATCTAGGGCACATCATTGAGGACGACATCCACTGGAGACTGTTACTAAGGTCTAGAATAAATATTACTACATATATTTCGGTCACCATTACACACTCACGCACACCGGCTTGGGGATCTGACCTTGGAATTTGATTTGATCCCGGCATACCCACCCTTCCTGGCAGTTTTGGTATCCTACTGCCTCATACCGTCCCCCCCTTTCCCGACAAAACAAACTACTCAATATGCATTATCATTTCTCTTCTAGGGTAATTTAATTCACTCACCGAGACATCACTCTGTCTCCAATGCCCCTCTGTATTCGGGCAACAAAAAGAACAAAAAAATAAGTTATTGATAATTTCTCCTTTGCTTTTTCAGGCGCCAACCTGACTACCTACCTAAAAAACAAAACATTTCGTTGCTAGCAACTACTGCAATGTCTGCCGAAGTATTGACCTGCCTCAAGCCGTCAACGCCAAGTCGCCCAGAGTCAGCCACAACAAAAAACTAACGCCTTCTGTATAAACTGGAATGTATAGATATATTAAAATATCTAAGCAGAAGCTAAGCTCGCAAAAGAAAAAAAAGTGACCATTCGCCGAAAATAACCAAACCAAATGAACGAGTAGCACCCCTAAGCGGGAATCGTTTTAAAATTCTTGCCGATCAGCAAGACGATCAAGTCGGCGCTGTAGAAAAAGTTAAATCGGCTAGACCACCCCCTTTATACATCCGTGAAGCCAGTTGCAGCGCCCTGATTTCCAAGCTAGTAGAAACAGTAGTGGCAAATAAATTTGTTGTATAGCTTTTGAATTGGGGTAACATAAAAGAAATTAAATGTCAAACCCAAACTGAGGACAATTTTCGCATGATCGAAAAGTACCTCCGTAATGCTAATATCAACTTTTTTACGTACCAACTAAAAAGCAGTAAAGGGCTTCAGGTTGTGTTAAAGGGGATTGTTACCGCCGTCATTACAAATTTAAAAATTAACCGTCAACCCGAAAATGCTGGAGCCGGCTTCCCTGAAAATACTGGGCTTGTAGGCGTGGCCAGATTTTTGGCAATTCCAACAAACCAAAATCCGTTGAGCCAATGAGTCCGTCATTGCCTCTATGGAAACCGATGGGACTACTGGTTCACCACCGAGTTCCGAAACTGGCTCGTATAGATCCTCAACGTGCCCGGTTCGTAAATCCTGGCGACGGTTTGCCGGTGCTCGGCTGAAACCGCTCTGTTTTGTCAACTCGTCAGCGAAATTCCTCTCTACATCGCGACATTCCTCGCGAAGATGGTCGACAGTGTAGGCCCGTATAGGGTACACCAGATGCTTCCATGGGTCTCTCAGGTTTTTTGAGAGACTCACTCTTCCGAGAGTGGCGATTTTATTCCGGCCTGTAGCCTCCGCATTGCCTGGAAAATTTAATCCAACGACTCGCCTGATTTGTGCCTCCTTTCCATCATGTCTTGGAGTCGCTCGTAGTCACATATAGTATCACAATACTGGTCTTCCATCGCAGCCTTCAGCGATGGCCAGTCCGGTGGTGGTTTCGTCCGCATTTGCAGCCAATACCACTCTGACGCCTCGTCCGACAGCAATTGGTGAAAGTCTCGGAGTATTTCTTCCCACGGCGTGTTGTAGTGTCTCTGAAGGTGTTCCACGCGAAACAAGAAATCTTCCACTGTGATGCCTCCGGATCAACCCGAAAACATCACATGCGAGGTGGTAGAGGTGGTTGGTTGTTCCCCCTGTCGACGTCCGCTTCTGTCCGTTGTTCACTTTGCCTCATCTGCTGATACGTTCCATGTCACTGGTGACCCGGCAACGCTGTGGACGCGGATATGCCAGCTCCGGTAACAAGAATTGGTTACTGGATTGCCAATTCCCTCTGTAAAGTTGGTCCCTCTAGACGATCCAAAAGTTTGTCAAACCCTTCTTTCAAACTTTTATCTATTCTACGGCTCACGAAGTCGGTCATCTCCTGCCTCATCTGAGTGTGACACTGCTGGACCGCCGCTTCTAGCTGTCTAATTGATACTGCCGCATACGCCTCGGGTAGCCCCTTGAGAAAACCGCGTATCCGGCTGTCTCATTCCCACCAGCATCTGAGCTGCTCTTAGGGTGGAGCAGTTGGGAGGCTGGTTATTTGATTTTTCATCAGCATTCATCATTCCTATTTAATCTACTTTTGTATTAATTAAAATTACTATCCCTATATATTTATGTATCTAATCTTTAATCCCTTCTCTTTTTTTTTCGTTATTCACCTATATACTTTCTCTTTATTTTATAGACCTTGACTGATTCTCAGTATCTATGCAGAAAGAAGGGGAATCTAGTGCAGACCAATTCACATTTGTGATAAAAATCTATTCGCTTGCTGACAGTGAACTTTCGCTGACGTACCTTTCTGGATCACCACCCTGATGACGAGACGCTACTGCAAACTTCATCAAAGTCTGAGGCCGCCCGTGTTATACGTTCGTTAGTTCCAGTTGGCTACAACACTAATAGAAAACATCACGTAAGTTTAGACAACATAACTAACATAATTCCACATACTAAATCCACCTAACATTGTCCAACTATCCCAGCAATCGTATCTTCTACTCAAGAATTGGCGCTAATGATACCCCCGGGCGAATCGCTTGGGCGTTATACCGCCTGTGCGATGACTCCGGCTACTTTTACTTTCTTCATTAAATTTTACTGATATCTCTCTTTGTTTGTTCCAGATCGACATTATTCCATCAGGGCACACTCGCTAACTACAGACGACTTTCTCCGTTGTAATGCCGCAGTGGCTGATAAAAAAAATGACGATCTGGAGCCATCAGATACTTGACAATGTTCGGTCTGTTCTCCGCTTCTCTAGACACCGGGTCCTCGCCTATCCCAGTAATAGACAGGTATCTCTAGTAGCAAATGAACAAAAGGGACATTGTAAGCTAACACTATTGTTCCAGAAACTCTGATTTTCGCCGATCGTTAGAACGTTCTTCATTTTGGTGGGCTCAGACCCACACGTTCCTCTCCCCAAAAATGAAGAACTTGTTCGATGAAAACCGAATTTCTGTTGATTCCAATTGGGCGCCATTTATTGTTATGCCCTTACCTGCTCCTATGCGCGTCGATAACTCGAAGAGGCTCGCCGGCTAGCTCTAATCGGGTCGTGAGATGCGATAACCCTGCCCCCACACGCACCACAATAAAAAATGATCAAATACAATCTAGGGCACATCATTGAGGACGACATCCACTGGAGACTGTTACTAAGGTCTAGAATAAATATTACTACATATATTTCGGTCACCATTACACACTCACGCACACCGGCTTGGGGATCTGACCTTGGAATTTGATTTGATCCCGGCATACCCACCCTTCCTGGCAGTTTTGGTATCCTACTGCCTCATACCGTCCCCCCCTTTCCCGACAAAACAAACTACTCAATATGCATTATCATTTCTCTTCTAGGGTAATTTAATTCACTCACCGAGACATCACTCTGTCTCCAATGCCCCTCTGTATTCGGGCAACAAAAAGAACAAAAAAATAAGTTATTGATAATTTCTCCTTTGCTTTTTCAGGCGCCAACCTGACTACCTACCTAAAAAAAGAGCTCTTCTTTTACGATAAGGACTACGTGCAGATTACACGTATTGGAGTTTTCGCGGGACTAATACGTTACAACAAAAGAGGTGGCGGCGGCACGTTATAATTAATTATAATAAAAAAACAAACGATATTAATGATATCGAGTCTATATCGACAAAAAAAAACGTATTTCGATGATTAGATAAATAAATAAATTGAATAAATAAATAAATTAATAAATAAATAAATAAATAATTAAATAAATAAATAATTAGGATAATATTATATATATGGCAAAACATTTCGTTGCTAGCAACTACTGCAATGTCTGCCGAAGTATTGACCTGCCTCAAGCCGTCAAGGCCAAGTCGCCCAGAGTCAGCCACAACAAAAAACTAACGCCTTCTGTATAAACTGGAATGTATAGATATATTAAAATATCTAAGCAGAAGCTAAGCTCGCAAAAGAAAAAAAAGTGACCATTCGCCGAAAATAACCAAACCAAATGAACGAGTAGCACCCCTAAGCGGGAATCGTTTTAAAATTCTTGCCGATCAGCAAGACGATCAAGTCGGCGCTGTAGAAAAAGTTAAATCGGCTAGACCACCCCCTTTATACATCCGTGAAGCCAGTTGCAGCGCCCTGATTTCCAAGCTAGTAGAAACAGTAGTGGCAAATAAATTTGTTGTAAAGCTTTTGAATTGGGGTAACATAAAAGAAATTAAATGTCAAACCCAAACTGAGGACAATTTTCGCATGATCGAAAAGTACCTCCGTAATGCTAATATCAACTTTTTTACGTACCAACTAAAAAGCAGTAAAGGGCTTCAGGTTGTGTTAAAGGGGATTGTTACCGCCGTCATTACAAATTTAAAAATTAACCGTCAACCCGAAAATGCTGGAGCCGGCTTCCCTGAAAATACTGGGCTTAGCAGCCCTGAAAATACTGGGGTATGGCAACCCTGAAAAACACGAGCGGGACCAACCGAGAGTTTGGCGTCAGTATGTGATGGCATCAGGGAAGAAAGCTACAAACTTTTTTAAAGCGTCTCAGAATCGCATCATCATCATCGTCTTTCATGTTAATTACATCACATAACATGTAAATTGCGCTAAATAAACTGATCGCTATATAAACTGTAACTTATGTTTGTTTTTAATACAAACGAAACCCCGTGCGTCACAGCGATTGAGCCATCGGTTCCAACACAAGAAATAGCAGACGCACTGGCCGAGAAAGGGTTTCAACAGGAATAAAGTCGCGCAGCCGCTGTTTAAAATCGAGCTCCAACCAAATGCAAAGCGGTCAAACCCAAATGAAGTGCACCCAATCTAGACACTTCAGCTTCTATTGCACAGAAGAGTCATAGTAGAGGAGCCTCATAAGAGATACCAACCACCGCATTGTAAAAACTGCCAGGAATACAACCACACCTCTAACAACTGCAATCTTAGGTCAGTGTGTGTTGGCTGTGGCGAACATCATAAAGATGGCGTTTGCACCAAGGACAGAAATAACGTCGCACTAAGACTATGCAGTTACTGTGGAGGGAACCACACGGCCAACTACAAAGGATGTTCTGTCTTCAAGGCTCTTAAATCACACCTAAACGGGCGCAATCCCCCAGCTGGACCAAAAATCATTTTCAACGCCTCCAAAACTACACCGAGGGTATTCTTCGCCAAGGCTGATAGATCATCTAATATGCCTGCTACAACCAGCCCTAGTGTATCCTTCGCTAGAGTGCTCAGAACTGGAAAGACGGAGCCGGCGAAAGAGACCCCGTCGCTCCACCATCTACAGAATCCGCCAACTAGCGCACCACAACTTGGCCAGCAAACTAACGGCATCTAACTAGTGCTAACGGCATCTCCAAGCACAAAAATGAACTACTACAATTCCTAGACTCAAGTGAAATCGACATCATGGTGATATTGCAAACACATTTAACATCAAGAAATAATTTTCAAATACCAAAATATACATACCTTTTACGCATCAAACTATTGTAATGACCGGGTTCCACTGGTATGTTTTTATTAAATAAACGAACACGTATGTGTTGTTCTGTGGTATGATTTCAATTGATTTTTATTCAAAAATATTCTTTGGCTTAACCTATGTATTCATATGCTGCGACTTAGGCGACCGCTACAAAAGAGAGGGAGAGTGTCAGTACATACAAACATATTGTTTGGAGCTCATGCACCAAAGTGCTTGGTCAGCGTTCACACGCTGGCCTGGCTCAGCTCATGTTACGCCTGTGCATTGTTACTTATGTAACAATACAATACATACATATATATATGCACATACATATATGAACATAACTATTTGTGTATTTATGTAAATATATCTATGTGCCTTCATTAAAGCCATGGAGAATCTTCTTAATCATGGGGGGAAATAATGCGGCCTGGCCTCCGACGATTGCCGATTTGGTTAGCCTGTACGGAGAATCCCGAAGGTGAGGATAAGATTAGGACTAACTACCCTGGGCCGTCCCTGAATATGAAAGATTCACTTACCCCACTATCTTGTCCAATCACGTATGGGCATATATCCTGGATTTGGCTTCCCTCTTAGAATAATTCACTGTATTAAATTTTTTTGAATTTTCACATCACGTTTTTTTGGTATTATTTCCTTTTACTTTTTCCTTTCTAGGCTCTCGCCCTAACCAACCACTCTCGAGAACTTCTTCGAACGATTTGACCTTCATCTGTCCCGACTATCCCGACAAGGTACAGTTCCAACTCCGAAATCCTCTCTCTCAAATTTG
The DNA here is from genome assembly GCF_018902025.1 of Drosophila willistoni. Taxonomy (NCBI): domain Eukaryota; kingdom Metazoa; phylum Arthropoda; class Insecta; order Diptera; family Drosophilidae; genus Drosophila; species Drosophila willistoni. The sequence continues at coordinate 10,801,676 of NW_025814047.1, forward strand.
AAAAGCCGGGATAGCGATCTTCTCATTTGTTACCCGCTTCCTTACCCGTTTGAGGGGAAAAATTCCCTACCTTCCGGTCTCCTTTATCCAACACTACATAAAATTTCCCGACTTATCGATCACCATAAACGAAAACAACACCCCAGCCATAACAACCATTCAGTACGTGTCGCTGGGGTTTCCCCAGGGACATGTCGGACACATTCTATCGAGGCTTTCTATTAAAGACCAGAAAGACAACATAGCAACATTATCCCACCAGCTGCTAAGATAAATGTCTTGCCGGACGACGGGTCAATCAAGCATTGTGTCGCCGGTATTGTCGCTTGTGTCTTTCTGGTCGCCGGGTCTGTCACTCTATTCAGAAATATACCGATCGGAATTCCATGACGGCATTAGCTCGTTCGGGTGCCGTCGGCCAACCTCAGCGTGAAACGCGCTGGCTTTTTGTTTTTTTGTTCCGACGTCGGTGGTTTGGACCCTGCGGCGATATTGTCGACAAGTTGGTATGATGTTGTTTGCTAAATGTATGTATACATTTCTCTGATATGTGTATCAGAGAATTGCATTGATTCATACATTTTGTGGTGCATTCAATTATTGATTTTAATTTTGTTCGAACCGGTCCCACCGAGTGATCGGTCTGTAACGGTTTGAAACGGAACCTCACAAAAGACTTGCTTGTACCTGATTGTTGATAACTGCATGTTTTCGTTCGGCTTGCGGATCGATCATTTTGTTTTAGGAAATGGTGTGATAAGTGTGATATACCCTTTTTACAAGTGTATATTAATTTTATTTACACATTATTCAACCGCTGCCGCTTGCGGACGTGTTTTTTAATGCACTGCGAAAATTTTAGTGTAAAAAAAACCGCGTTTGCAAAAAATTGTGTAGGGCTCTCAGTCGCCTCAGAGACGCCCATTTACAATCATATTGTTATTAGTTTGTTCTAATAGCAATAAATACTATATGAACGTACCTAGTTGTGTATTTATGTAAATATATCTATGTGCCTTCATTAATGTATAAGTTAATAATTCCGTTGCTTTCCACTTTATTTAGGTTATTTATTTAGTTAGGTTAATTTATAAGTATTAGACATCTACCGCTTTAGCTCTGCGTGTAGTGCCTTTAGAGTTCTTTTTGATACTGCATTCGCACACGTGGGTGCGGACTTCAAGCCTATCGAGCTCAAGCTGCTATCAGCTGCAATATACAAGCTTTGTGGGACCAAAGCCTCGAGTGATAACTGTAGAGCTGGATATCACCTGCGAGCTGCGCAAGCTTTGGAGTCTTAAAGCTTTATATGATAACTAATCCCCCCCTCAATCGGGGACGTCCTCGGTGCCGCAAAAGATGATAAACTTCTCTCCGAGATTAGCCATAAGTGTTTGCGCATAGCTGTGCACATGTGAGTTTTAGGCAGTTTGGTTGAAGCGTTGATCCAGTAATTCAGGCAATACGGTATCGATTTTGATTTTTGTTGGACTGTGGATAATCTTCTACAAAGTGGCTTAACTAATTTTACAAACTAACAAAATTCGTATGAATATAACGATGTGAACTACTCAACCAGCATGAATTTTTGTTTATCTTTTTTCCTCTTTTCTTTTACTTTTACTCTTCATTTTTTATTCTTTTTCATTCATTTCATTATTTTTTCTCATTTCCTTTTTAGTTTTTTCTTTTTTTTAAAATTTTTTTCATATATATTTTTTTGTCTTTGTGCACAACTCTTCCATTAACCTTAACCGTTGATCCTAAGTCTTCCTCAATTACCTCTTCTGTATATAGGGGCGTTAGTTTGTTACCAAGTCTCTTATTGGATTTCACCATAACTTTATCTCCTGTTTTATATTTACGATCAACAGTGTTCCTATTATGATTTATTAATTCAGTTTCTTGAGCTTTCTTTACTTGATTTATAGTCGCATTAATTCTTTCATCGTTCGAATTAAATAAGTCAATTGGTTTTTGCCCTATTACAGAATGAATACTTCGACTGTACTCTATAGTGGCTAGCAATATTTTGTCTGTTTTGTCCTGGATTCCTCTTTCTAGATTTAGGCATCTGCCTATTTCGCTCAAGGTGCTGTGAAACCTCTCAACCTGCCCGTTCGAAGAACTATGCATAAGTGCAGAGTTTGCAATTTCGATACCAAAATGATCGCGAAGACAGGACACAATAGTATCCGAGTTCAAAGAGCGCTCGTTATCACAATAAATTGTTTTTGCTTGAGGGAATACATTTAACAGCTGCAGAAGGTGTATTTTTACATCCAAAATTGTACGAGAAGCCATCTTTTGTACTATTGCGAATTTATATATCTTATTCACACATGTCCGAAAATAAGTTGAGTCCGTAGAGTAGATGTCAACATGCAAAAGTTCCCCGACATAAGTTGGAATAGGAGTCTCGCATACCGGGTGTCTCGTTGGATGTCTAGCATACTTGCCCTTCGAACAAATCTTGCAATTTAACGCAACTTCTTTTGCCTTTTTTTCCATTCTAGGAAAAAAATAATCGCGAAGAATTTGTTTGATGTTTTCTTGAGAAGATCTATGAGCTCTGTTATGTTCTTGATTAATAATTTCTGGTTGTTCGTTTGGGTTAACAATATCGGTTTCGCGGGACTAATACGTTACAACAAAAGAGGTGGTGGCGGCACGTCTCACAACGATATAATTAATTATAATAAAAAAACAAACGATATTAATGATATTGAGACTCGATATTGGCAAACAAAAAAAACGTATTTCGATGATTAGATAAATAAAAAAATTGAATAAATAAATAAATTAATAAATAAATAATTAAATAAATAAATAATAAAATAAATAAATAATTAGGATAATATTATATATATGGCAAAACATGTTTGAACGACTTAAAGAATAAATTGGTGATGTGTTTATATATTATGTAAAAAAAACGAGAATGATAAAACAGACAGGGGACTACAAATTTAAAATACATTGGCCTTGCGGGGAGCGTGTTTGGTGATCACTTGTGGAACGGATTCACCTTACGACTCCCAAGGGATAGTTTAGGGATTTATCCCGCGCCGGCCTCTGTGGAAAATTTAGGTTAAATTCGTGTTCAGGCTGGTCTTCTTTTATAATTTGTAATTTTCTCCTGAAGGCGGAATATGTGGTGGTCACGAGGCCATGGTTAATCTTCTTAATCATGGGGGGTGAGAATCCCGAAGGTGAGGATAAGATTAGGACTAACTCCCCTGGGCCGTCCCTGAATATGAAAGATTCACTTACCCCTCTATCTTGTCTAATCACGTATGGGCATATATCCTGGATTTGGCTTCCCTCTTAGAATAATTCACTGTATTAAATTTTTTTGAATTTTCACATCACGTTTTTTTGGTATTATTTCCTTTTACTTTTTCCTTTCTAGGCTCTCGCCCTAACCAACCACTCTCGAGAACTTCTTTGAACGATTTGACCTTCATCTGTCCCGACTATCCCGACAAGGTACAGTTCCAACTCCGAAATCCTCTCTCTCAAATTTGAAAAGCCGGGATAGCGATCTTCTCATTTGTTACCCGCTTCCTTACCCGTTTGAGGGGAAAAATTCCCTACCTTCCGGTCTCCATTATCCAACACTACATAAAATTTCCCGACTCATCGATCACCATAAACGAAAACAACACCCCAGCCATAACAACCATTCACGTGTCGCTGGGGTTTCCCCAGGGACATGTCGGACACATTCTATCGAGGCGTTCTATTAAAGACCAGAAAGACAACATAGCAACATTATCCCACCAGCTGCTAAGATAAATGTCTTGCCGGACGACGGGTCAATCAAGCATTGTGTCGCCGGTATTGTCGCTTGTGTCTTTCTGGTCGCCGGGTCTGTCACTCTATTCAGAAATATACCGATCGGAATTCCATGACGGCATTAGCTCGTTCGGGTGCCGTCGGCCAACCTCAGCGTGAAACGCGCTGGCACAGTTTTTTTTGTTCCGACGTCGGTGGTTCGGACTCTGCGGCGATATTGTCGATAAGTTGGTATGAGGTTGTTTGCTAAATAATATGTGTATCAGAGAACTGCATTGATTCATACATTTTGTGGTGCATTCAATTATTGATTTTAATTTTGTTCAAACCGGTCCCACCGAGTGATCGGTCTGTACCGGTTTGAAACGAACCCTCATAAAAGACTTGCTTGTACCTGATTGTTGATAACTGCATGTTTTCGTTCGGCTTGCGGATCGATCCTTTTGTTTTAGGAAATGGTGTGATAAGTGTGATATACCCTTTTTACAAGTGTATATTAATTTTATTTACACATTATTCAACCGCCGCTGCTTGCGGACGTGTTTTTTAATGCACTGCGAAAATTTTAGTGCAAAAAAAACCGCGTTTGCAAAAAATTGTGTAGGGCTCTCAGTCGCCTCAGAGACGCCCATTTACAATCATATTGTTATAAGTTTGTTCTAATAGCAATAAATACTACATGAACATACCTAGTTGTGTATTTATGTAAATATATCTATGTGCCTTCATTAATGTATAAGTTAATAATTTCGTTGCTTTCCACTTTATTTAGGTTATTTATTTAGTTAGGTTAATTTATAAGTATTAGACATCTAACGCTTTAGCTCTGCGTGTAGTGCCTTTCGAGTTCTTTTTGATACTGCGTTCGCACACGTGGGTGCGGGCTTCAAGCCTATCGAGCTCAAGCTGCTATCAGCTGCAATATACAAGCTTTGTGGGACCAAAGCCTCGAGTGATAACTGTAGAGCTGGATATCACCTGCGAGCTGCGCAAGCTTTGGAGTCTTAAAGCTTTATATGATTACTAATCCCCCCCTCAATCGGGGACGTCATCGGTGCCGCAAAAGATGATTAACTTCTCTCCGAGATTAGTCATAAATGTTTGTGCATAGCTGTGCACAGGTGAGTTTTAGGCAGTTTGGTTGAAGCGTTGATCCAGTAATTCAGGCAATACGGTATCGATTTTGATTTTTGTTGGACTGTGGATAATCTTCTACAAAGTGGCTTAACTAATTTTACAAACTAACAAAATTCGTATGAATATAACGATGTGAACTACTCAACCAGCATGAATTTTTGTTTATCTTTTTTCCTCTTTTCTTTTACTTTTACTCTTCATTTTTCATTCTTTTTCATTCATTTCATTATTTTTTCTCATTTCCTTTTTAGTTTTTTCTTTTTTTTTTAAATTTTTTTCATATATATTTTTTTGTCTTTGTGCACAACTCTTCCATTAACCTTAACCGTTGATCCTAAGTCTTCCTCAATTACCTCTTCTGTATATAGGGGCGTTAGTTTGTTACCAAGTCTCTTATTGGATTTCACCATAACTTTATCTCCTGTTTTATATTTACGATCAACAGTGTTCCTATTATGATTTATTAATTCAGTTTCTTGAGCTTTCTTTACTTGATTTATAGTCGCATTAATTCTTTCATCGTTCGAATTAAATAAGTCAATTGGTTTTTGCCCTATTACAGAATGAATACTTCGATTGTACTCTATAGTGGCTAGCAATATTTTGTCTGTTTTGTCCTGGATTCCTCTTTCTAGATTTAGGCATCTGCCTATTTCGCTCAAGGTGCTGTGAAACCTCTCAACCTGCCCGTTCGAAGAACTATGCATAAGTGCAGAGTTTGCAATTTCGATACCAAAATGATCGCGAAGACAGGACACAATAGTATCCGAGTTCAAAGAGCGCTCGTTATCACAATAAATTGTTTTTGTTTGAGGGAATACATTTAACAGCTGCAGAAGGTGTATTTTTACATCCAAAATTGTACGAGAAGCCATCTTTTGTACTATTGCGAATTTAGATAACTTATCCACACATGTCCGAAAATAAGTTGAGTCCGTAGAGTAGATGTCAACATGCAAAAGTTCCCCGACATAAGTTGGAATAGGAGTCTCGCATACCGGGTGTCTCGTTGGATGTCTAGCATACTTGCCCTTCGAACAAATCTTGCAATTTAACGCAACTTCTTTTGCCTTTTTTTTCCATTCTAGGAAAAAAATAATCGCGAAGAATTTGTTTGATGTTTTCTTGAAAAGATCTATGAGCTCTGTTATGTTCTTGATTAATAATTTATAGTTGTTCGTTTGGAATAACAATATCGGTTACCATTACTTCAGTGTGTCGGAAAACTGTCTTGGGAAAAAGCTCCACCAAACGATGTTGAATTTTGCCAAGCACAGACAATTCACACTTAAATGCGTTAACTACACCTAACTTCACGCAATCCTGTACAGTGTTAATTAAGTTTTGAAAATCAGTAAATACGATCATATGTCTTAATTTTTTTGCCAAACAAAATAGTGGTTTTTTTAGAGTGAGATTTTTTATTATTTGGTTGGCGTAACAGTTGACCGATCTAGTAACGGATTCTATAGTATTTGAATACGACTCCTCACTATGAATTGTTGCAGCGTCCGAATTTTGATCTTCCTCAGTATAATTTAAATACTGTCGAGACAAAGCGTCCGCAAACAAATTATCTTTGCCGGGTTTATAGAGAAGTGTTGCATCGAATTCTTCAATAATCGCGTTCCATCTTTGGATTTTAGAATTCGGATTTCGATCCGATATGGCGTAAGTAAGAGGCTTATGATCCGTATAAATCTTAAGACTTTTTACACCGTAAAGGTAATTTATTAATGATCTGAGAGGCCAAACAATTGCGAGCGAAACAAATAGTAGGTCGTCAACTGCTCGGGTCATCAATCCAAAATTTGATGACCGACAGTCAAGAACCTGACCAATTCACATTTGGGATAAAAATCTATTCCCTTGGTGACAGTGAACTTTCGCTGACGTACCTTTCTGGATCACCCCCCAAACTTCATCAAAGTCTGAGACCGCCTGTGTTATACGTTCGTTAGTTCCAGTTGGCTACCACACTAATAGAAAACATCACGTAAGTTTAGACAACATAACTAACATAATTCCACATACTAAATCCACCTAACATTGTCCAACTATCCCAGCAATCGTATCTTCTACTCAAGGATTGGCGCTAATGATACCCCCGGGCGAATCGCTTGGGCGTTATACCGCCTGTGCGATGACTCCGGCTACTTTTACTTTCTTCATTAAATTTTACTGATATCTCTCTTTGTTTGTTCCAGATCGACATTATTCCATCAGGGCACACTCGCTAACTACAGACGACTTTCTCCGTTGTAATGCCGCAGTGGCTGATAAAAAAAATGACGATCTGGAGCCATCAGGTACTTGACAATGTTCGGTCTGTTCTCCGCTTCTCTAGACACCGGGTCCCCGCCTATCCCAGTAATAGACAGGTATCTCTAGTAGCAAATGAACAAAAGGGACATTGTAAGCTAACACTATTGTTCCAGAAACTCTGATTTTCGCCGATCGTTAGAACGTTCTTCATTTTGGTGGGCTCAGACCCACACGTTCCTCTCCCCAAAAATGAAGAACTTGTTCGATGAAAACCGAATTTCTGTTGATTCCAATTGGGCGCCATTTATTGTTATGCCCTTACCTGCTCCTATGCGCGTCGATAACTCGAAGAGGCTCGCCGGCTAGCTCTAATCGGGTCGTGAGATGCGATAACCCTGCCCCCACACGCACCACAATAAAAAATGATCAAATACAATCTAGGGCACATCATTGAGGACGACATCCACTGGAGACTGTTACTAAGGTCTAGAATAAATATTACTACATATGTTTCGGTCACCATGCACACACAAACGCCTCACGCACACCGGCTTGAGGATCTTGCCTTGGGATTTGATTTGATCCCGGCATACCCACCCTTCCTGGCAGTTTTGGTATCCTACTGCCCCATACCGTACCCCCCTTTCCCGACAAACCAAACAACTCAATTCGCATCATCTTTTCTCAATCGTTTATAAAAATTTTAAAAAATGATAGGGTAATTTAATTCACTCACCGAGACATCACTTTGTCTCCAATTGATAATTTCTCTTTTGCTTTTTCAGGCGCCAACCTGACCACCTACCTAAAAAAAGAGCTTTTCTTTTACGATAAGGACTACGTGCAGATTACACGTATTGGAGTTTTCGCGGGACTAATACGTTACAACAAAAGAGGTGGCGGCGGCCGTCTCACAACGATATAATTAATTATAATAAAAAAACAAACGATATTAATGATATTGAGACTCGATATTGGCAAACAAAAAAAACTTATTTCGATGATTAGATAAATAAATAAATTGAATAAATAAATAAATTAATAAATAAATAATTAAATAAATAAATAATTAGAATAATATTATATATATGGCAAAACATGTTTGAACGACTTAAAGAATAAATTGGTGATGTGTTTATATATTATGTAAAAAAAAACGAGAATGATAAAACAGACAGGGGACTACAAATTTAAAATACATCGGCCTTGCGGGGAGCGTGTTTGGTGATCACTTGTGGAACGGATTCACCTTACGACTCCCAAGGGATAGTTTAGGGATTTATCCCGCGCCGGCCTCTGTGGAAAATTTAGGTTAAACTCGTGTTCAGGCTGGTCTTCTTCTTTTATAATTTGTAATTTTCTCCTGAAGGCGGAATATGTGGTGGTCACGAGGCCATGGAGAATCTTCTTAATCATGGGGGGTGAGAATCCCGAAGGTGAGGATAAGATTAGGACTAACTCCCCTGGGCCGTCCCTGAATATGAAAGATTCACTTACCCCTCTATCTTGTCTAATCACGTATGGGCATATATACTGGATTTGGCTTCCCTCTTAGAATAATTCACTGTATTAAATTTTTTTGAATTTTCACATCACGTTTTTTTGGTATTATTTCCTTTTACTTTTTCCTTTCTAGGCTCTCGCCCTAACCAACCACTCTCGAGAACTTCTTTGAACGATTTGACCTTCATCTGTCCCGACTATCCCGACAAGGTACAGTTCCAACTCCGAAATCCTCTCTCTCAAATTTGAAAAGCCGGGATAGCGATCTTCTCATTTGTTACCCGCTTCCTTACCCGTTTGAGGGGAAAAATTCCCTACCTTCCGGTCTCCATTATCCAACACTACATAAAATTTCCCGACTCATCGATCACCATAAACGAAAACAACACCCCAGCCATAACAACCATTCACGTGTCGCTGGGGTTTCCCCAGGGACATGTTGGACACATTCTATCGAGGCGTTCTATTAAAGACCAGAAAGACAACATAGCAACATTATCCCACCAGCTGCTAAGATAAATGTCTTGCCGGACGACGGGTCAATCAAGCATTGTGTCGCCGGTATTGTCGCTTGTGTCTTTCTGGTCGCCGGGTCTGTCACTCTATTCAGAAATATACCGATCGGAATTCCATGACGGCATTAGCTCGTTCGGGTGCCGTCGGCCAACCTCAGCGTGAAACGCGCTGGCACAGTTTTTTTTGTTCCGACGTCGGTGGTTCGGACTCTGCGGCGATATTGTCGATAAGTTGGTATGAGGTTGTTTGCTAAATAATATGTGTATCAGAGAACTGCATTGATTCATACATTTTGTGGTGCATTCAATTATTGATTTTAATTTTGTTCGAACCGGTCCCACCGAGTGATCGGTCTGTACCGGTTTGAAACGAACCCTCATAAAAGACTTGCTTGTACCTGATTGTTGATAACTGCATGTTTTCGTTCGGCTTGCGGATCGATCCTTTTGTTTTAGGAAATGGTGTGATAAGTGTGATATACCCTTTTTACAAGTGTATATTAATTTTATTTACACATTATTCAACCGCCGCTGCTTGCGGACGTGTTTTTTAATGCACTGCGAAAATTTTAGTGCAAAAAAAACCGCGTTTGCAAAAAATTGTGTAGGGCTCTCAGTCGCCTCAGAGACGCCCATTTACAATCATATTGTTATTAGTTTGTTCTAATAGCAATAAATACTACATGAACATACCTAGTTGTGTATTTATGTAAATATAGCGGACGTTGACGATACTATGCGCAGTACGTTCAAGTGGCCCCTACGACACCAGGACAAAGCCTGTTACGCGCGAGCCCAAGCAGATAACTGCCCACCTCCCACCCGACCGACCGAGGGGTGCAGCCGTATAACGCACGGCACGAATCGCGTGGACAAAATACACAATAGAAAAGACAGACAAACACATAATACTATAGCTATCTATTAACTAAATGGGATAGGATAGATGTTTTAAGCATATTAATAGAAAACTCTGAGCCGATTACAGGGGATAGAAGATTGTAATCAGAGCAGAGGACCCTAAAAGGTTCATGCATAGCATAGTTAGAAGAACAACGACTAAGGGATAAAGGTATTAAAGGATGTCTACTCCGTCTACATGGTACCGACAGATTCACCTGAGCTAATAACTCAGGCGAGTCGATATCACCAATTAGGAGCTTGTGCATAAAAATGACACCAAGCATAATTCTACGGTTAGTTAGGGACGGAAGGTTAATCAAGAGAAGTCTACTAGAATACGAAGGCAAATTGACATTGCGATCCCAGCTTAAGCCACGAAGAGCAAATAGCAAGAACTGCTTTTGAACGGATTCTAGTCTAATCTGGTGCGACTCGTATTGAGGTGACCAAATGCAAGATCCATACTCTAAAATAGGACGGACAAGCGAAGTAAAAAGAACTTTAGTTGTATAGGGGTCATCAAATTCTTTTGACCATCTTTTAATGAAACCCAGGACACTCATGGCCTTTGCGACCGTGGTGGAAATATGGGTGTTAAAATTTAACTTATGGTCCATAAGTACGCCCAAATCATTCATATTATTTAGACGTTCTAAATGGCTGTTGTTTAGAATATAAGTGACCAGTTGAGGAGAGTTACGAAAAAAAGTCATTACCTTACATTTGGTAGTGTTAAGATTTAGTAGATTAAACTGGCACCAGGATTGAAAGTTTTTAAGATCAGCTTGTAGCCGACTAAATGAATCTGTATCTTTATAAGTAAGACAAAGCTTGACATCGTCAGCATACATAAGCACACGCGAATGAACAATGACTGATGGAAGATCGTTAATAAATAGTGTGAAGAGCAGAGGACCAAGATGACTACCTTGAGGTACACCAGAAGTCACAGAAATGGAAACGGAAAAAGAAGACTTAAAAAGTACCTTCTGTTTTCTATTTGTTAAATATTCTCGAACCCAAGAAAGGAAAAGGGGTGGAAACCCAATGTCGCTCAGCTTAGAAAGTAATAGGGTATGATTAACGGAATCAAAGGCTTTGCTGAAGTCAGTGTATATGACATCAGTTTGTTTACCATTTTTGAACCCCTTGATAATTATTGATGTAAATTCTAAAAGGTTAGTGGTTGTAGATCTACGTTTCACAAACCCATGTTGGGATGGCGAAATAATAGAGCTGCAAAAATGTTGCAATTGAGAAGTTATAATTTTCTCAAAAGCTTTCGGAATAGCGGACAATTTGGAGATACCCCTATAGTTAGAGGCTTCGGACTTTTTGCCATTTTTATGCAGAGGAATAATATATGACTCCTTCCAAATAGATGGAAAAGAGGAAGATTCTACAGACAATAGAAACAATTTTAAAATAAATATATCTATGTGCCTTCATTAATGTATAAGTTAATAATTTCGTTGCTTTCCACTTTATTTAGGTTATTTATTTAGTTAGGTTAATTTATAAGTATTAGACATCTAACGCTTTAGCTCTGCGTGTAGTGCCTTTCGAGTTCTTTTTGATACTGCGTTCGCACACGTGGGTGCGGGCTTCAAGCCTATCGAGCTCAAGCTGCTATCAGCTGCAATATACAAGCTTTGTGGGACCAAAGCCTCGAGTGATAACTGTAGAGCTGGATATCACATGCGAGCTGCGCAAGCTTTGGAGTCTTAAAGCTTTATATGATAACTAATCCCCCCCTCAATCGGGGACGTCATCGGTGCCGCAAAAGATGATTAACTTCTCTCCGAGATTAGTCATAAATGTTTGTGCATAGCTGTGCACAGGTGAGTTTTAGGCAGTTTGGTTGAAGCGTTGATCCAGTAATTCAGGCAATACGGTATCGATTTTGATTTTTGTTGGACTGTGGATAATCTTCTACAAAGTGGCTTAACTAATTTTACAAACTAACAAAATTCGTATGAATATAACGATGTGAACTACTCAACCAGCATGAATTTTTGTTTATCTTTTTTCCTCTTTTCTTTTACTTTTACTCTTCATTTTTCATTCTTTTTCATTCATTTCATTATTTTTTCTCATTTCCTTTTTAGTTTTTTCTTTTTTTTTTAAATTTTTTTCATATATATTTTTTTGTCTTTGTGCACAACTCTTCCATTAACCTTAACCGTTGATCCTAAGTCTTCCTCAATTACCTCTTCTGTATATAGGGGCGTTAGTTTGTTACCAAGTCTCTTATGGGATTTCACCATAACTTTATCTCCTGTTTTATATTTACGATCAACAGTGTTCCTATTATGATTTATTAATTCAGTTTCTTGAGCTTTCTTTACTTGATTTATAGTCGCATTAATTCTTTCATCGTTCGAATTAAATAAGTCAATTGGTTTTTGCCCTATTACAGAATGAATACTTCGATTGTACTCTATAGTGGCTAGCAATATTTTGTCTGTTTTGTCCTGGATTCCTCTTTCTAGATTTAGGCATCTGCCTATTTCGCTCAAGGTGCTGTGAAACCTCTCAACCTGCCCGTTCGAAGAACTATGCATAAGTGCACAGTTTGCAATTTCGATACCAAAATGATCGCGAAGACAGGACACAATAGTATCCGAGTTCAAAGAGCGCTCGTTATCACAATAAATTGTTTTTGTTTGAGGGAATACATTTAACAGCTGCAGAAGGTGTATTTTTACATCCAAAATTGTACGAGAAGCTATCTTTTGTACTATTGCGAATTTAGATAACTTATCCACACATGTCCGAAAATAAGTTGAGTCCGTAGAGTAGATGTCAACATGCAAAAATTCCCCGACATAAGTTGGAATAGGAGTCTCGCATACCGGGTGTCTCGTTGGATGTCTAGCATACTTGCCCTTCGAACAAATATTGCAATTTAACGCAACTTCTTTTGCCTTTTTTTCCATTCTAGGAAAAAAATAATCGCGTAGAATTTGTTTGATGTTTTCTTGAGAAGATCTATGAGCTCTGTTATGTTCTTGATTAATAATTTATAGTTGTTCGTTTGGGTTAACAATATCGGTTACCATTACTTCAGTGTGTCGGAAAACTGTCTTGGGAAAAAGCTCCACCAAACGATGCTGAATTTTGCCAAGCACAGACAATTCACACTTAAATGCGTTAACTACACCTAACTTCACGCAATCCTGCACAGTGTTAATTAAGTTTTGAAAATCAGTAAATACGATCATATGTCTTAATTTTTTTGCCAAACAAAATAGTGGTTTTCTTAGAGTGAGATTTTTTATTATTTGGTTGGCGTAACAGTTGACCGATCTAGTAACGGATTCTATAGTATTTGAATACGACTCCTCACTATGAATTGTTGCAGCGTCCGAATTTTGATCTTCCTCAGTATAATTTAAATACTGTCGAGACAAAGCGTCCGCAGCCAAATTATCTTTGCCGGGTTTATTGAGAAGTGTTGCATCGAATTCTTCAATAATCGCGTTCCATCTTTGGATTTTAGAATTCGGATTTCGATCCGATATGGCGTAAGTAAGAGGCTTATGATCCGTATAAATCTTAAGACTTTTTACACCGTAAAGGTAATTTATTAATGATCTGAGAGGCCAAACAATTGCGAGCGAAACAAATAGTAGGTCGTCAACTGCTCGGGTCATCAATCCAAAATTTGATGACCGACAGTCAAGAACCTGACCAATTCACATTTGGGATAAAAATCTATTCCCTTGGTGACAGTGAACTTTCGCTGACGTACCTTTCTGGATCACCCCCCAAACTTCATCAAAGTCTGAGACCGCCTGTGTTATACGTTCGTTAGTTCCAGTTGGCTACCACACTAATAGAAAACATCACGTAAGTTTAGACAACATAACTAACATAATTCCACATACTAAATCCACCTAACATTGTCCAACTATCCCAGCAATCGTATCTTCTACTCAAGGATTGGCGCTAATGATACCCCCGGGCGAATCGCTTGGGCGTTATACCGCCTGTGCGATGACTCCGGCTACTTTTACTTTCTTCATTAAATTTTACTGATATCTCTCTTTGTTTGTTCCAGATCGACATTATTCCATCAGGGCACACTCGCTAACTACAGACGACTTTCTCCGTTGTAATGCCGCAGTGGCTGATAAAAAAAATGACGATCTGGAGCCATCAGGTACTTGACAATGTTCGGTCTGTTCTCCGCTTCTCTAGACACCGGGTCCTCGCCTATCCCAGTAATAGACAGGTATCTCTAGTAGCAAATGAACAAAAGGGACATTGTAAGCTAACACTATTGTTCCAGAAACTCTGATTTTCGCCGATCGTTAGAACGTTCTTCATTTTGGTGGGCTCAGACCCACACGTTCCTCTCCCCAAAAATGAAGAACTTGTTCGATGAAAACCGAATTTCTGTTGATTCCAATTGGGCGCCATTTATTGTTATGCCCTTACCTGCTCCTATGCGCATCGATAACTCGAAGAGGCTCGCCGGCTAGCTCTAATCGGGTCGTGAGATGCGATAACCCTGCCCCCACACGCACCACAATAAAAAATGATCAAATACAATCTAGGGCACATCATTGAGGACGACATCCACTGGAGACTGTTACTAAGGTCTAGAATAAATATTACTACATATATTTCGGTCACCATGCACACACAAACGCCTCACGCACACCGGCTTGGGGATCTTGCCTTGGGATTTGATTTGATCCCGGCATACCCACCCTTCCTGGCAGTTTTGGTATCCTACTGCCCCATACCGTACCCCCCTTTCCCGACAAACCAAACAACTCAATTCGCATCATCTTTTCTCAATCGTTTATAAAAATTTTAAAAAATGATAGGGTAATTTAATTCACTCACCGAGACATCACTCTGTCTCCAATTGATAATTTCTCTTTTGCTTTTTCAGGCGCCAACCTGACCACCTACCTAAAAAAAGAGCTTTTCTTTTACGATAAGGACTACGTGCAGATTACACGTATTGGAGTTTTCGCGGGACTAATACGTTACAACAAAAGAGGTGGCGGCGGCCGTCTCACAACGATATAATTAATTATAATAAAAAAACAAACGATATTAATGATATTGAGACTCGATATTGGCAAACAAAAAAAACTTATTTCGATGATTAGATAAATAAATAAATTGAATAAATAAATAAATTAATAAATAAATAATTAAATAAATAAATAATTAGGATAATATTATATATATGGCAAAACATGTTTGAACGACTTAAAGAATAAATTGGTGATGTGTTTATATATTATGTAAAAAAAAACGAGAATGATAAAACAGACAGGGGACTACAAATTTAAAATACATCGGCCTTGCGGGGAGCGTGTTTGGTGATCACTTGTGGAACGGATTCACCTTACGACTCCCAAGGGATAGTTTAGGGATTCATCCCGCGCCGGCCTCTGTGGAAAATTTAGGTTAAACTCGTGTTCAGGCTGGTCTTCTTGTTTTATAATTTGTAATTTTCTCCTGAAGGCGGAATATGTGGTGGTCACGACGCCATGGAGAATCTTCTTAATCATGGGGGGTGAGAATCCCGAAGGTGAGGATAAGATTAGGACTAACTCCCCTGGGCCGTCCCTGAATATGAAAGATTCACTTACCCCTCTATCTTGTCTAATCACGTATGGGCATATATCCTGGATTTGGCTTCCCTCTTAGAATAATTCACTGTATTAAATTTTTTTGAATTTTCACATCACGTTTTTTTGGTATTATTTCCTTTTACTTTTTCCTTTCTAGGCTCTCGCCCTAACCAACCACTCTCGAGAACTTCTTTGAACGATTTGACCTTCATCTGTCCCGACTATCCCGACAAGGTACAGTTCCAACTCCGAAATCCTCTCTCTCAAATTTGAAAAGCCGGGATAGCGATCTTCTCATTTGTTACCCGCTTCCTTACCCGTTTGAGGGGAAAAATTCCCTACCTTCCGGTCTCCATTATCCAACACTACATAAAATTTCCCGACTCATCGATCACCATAAACGAAAACAACACCCCAGCCATAACAACCATTCACGTGTCGCTGGGGTTTCCCCAGGGACATGTCGGACACATTCTATCGAGGCGTTCTATTAAAGACCAGAAAGACAACATAGCAACATTATCCCACCAACTGCTAAGATAAATGTCTTGCCGGACGACGGGTCAATCAAGCATTGTGTCGCCGGTATTGTCGCTTGTGTCTTTCTGGTCGCCGGGTCTGTCACTCTATTCAGAAATATACCGATCGGAATTCCATGACGGCATTAGCTCGTTCGGGTGCCGTCGGCCAACCTCAGCGTGAAACGCGCTGGCACAGTTTTTTTTGTTCCGACGTCGGTGGTTCGGACTCTGCGGCGATATTGTCGATAAGTTGGTATGAGGTTGTTTGCTAAATAATATGTGTATCAGAGAACTGCATTGATTCATACATTTTAATTTTGTTCGAACCGGTCCCACCGAGTGATCGGTCTACCGGTTTGAAACGAACCCTCATAAAAGACTTGCTTGTACCTGATTGTTGATAACTGCATGTTTTCGTTCGGCTTGCGGATCGATCCTTTTGTTTTAGGAAATGGTGTGATAAGTGTGATATACCCTTTTTACAAGTGTATATTAATTTTATTTACACATTATTCAACCGCTGCCGCTTGCGGACGTGTTTTTTAATGCACTGCGAAAATTTTAGTGTAAAAAAAACCGCGTTTGCAAAAAATTGTGTAGGGCTCTCAGTCGCCTCAGAGACGCCCATTTACAATCATATTGTTATTAGTTTGTTCTAATAGCAATAAATACTACATGAACATACCTAGTTGTGTATTTATGTAAATATATCTATGTGCCTTCATTAATGTATAAGTTAATAATTCCGTTGCTTTCCACTTTATTTAGGTTATTTATTTAGTTAGGTTAATTTATAAGTATTAGACATCTACCGCTTTAGCTCTGCGTGTAGTGCCTTTAGAGTTCTTTTTGATACTGCATTCGCACACGTGGGTGCGGGCTTCAAGCCTATCGAGCTCAAGCTGCTATCAGCTGCAATATACAAGCTTTGTGGGACCAAAGCCTCGAGTGATAACTGTAGAGCTGGATATCACCTGCGAGCTG
Organism: Drosophila willistoni; assembly: GCF_018902025.1. Lineage (NCBI taxonomy): Eukaryota > Metazoa > Arthropoda > Insecta > Diptera > Drosophilidae > Drosophila > Drosophila willistoni. Next base: position 10,818,902 of record NW_025814047.1, read on the forward strand.
CGCAAGCTTTGGAGTCTTAAAGCTTTATATGATAACTAATCCCCCCCTCAATCGGGGACGTCATCGGTGCCGCAAAAGATGATAAACTTCTCTCCGAGATTAGCCATAAGTGTTTGCGCATAGCTGTGCACATGTGAGTTTTAGGCAGTTTGGTTGAAGCGTTGATCCAGTAATTCAGGCAATACGGTATCGATTTTGATTTTTGTTGGACTGTGGATAATCTTCTACAAAGTGGCTTAACTAATTTTACAAACTAACAAAATTCGTATGAATATAACGATGTGAACTACTCAACCAGCATGAATTTTTGATTATCTTTTTTCCTCTTTTCTTTTACTTTTACTCTTCATTTTTCATTCTTTTTCATTCATTTCATTATTTTTTCTCATTTCCTTTTTAGTTTTTTCTTTTTTTTTTTAATTTTTTTCATATATATTTTTTTGTCTTTGTGCACAACTCTTCCATTAACCTTAACCGTTGATCCTAAGTCTTCCTCAATTACCTCTTCTGTATATAGGGGCGTTAGTTTGTTACCAAGTCTCTTATGGGATTTCACCATAACTTTATCTCCTGTTTTATATTTACGATCAACAGTGTTCCTATTATGATTTATTAATTCAGTTTCTTGAGCTTTCTTTACTTGATTTATAGTCGCATTAATTCTTTCATCGTTCGAATTAAATAAGTCAATTGGTTTTTGCCCTATTACAGAATGAATACTTCGACTGTACTCTATAGTGGCTAGCAATATTTTGTCTGTTTTGTCCTGGATTCCTCTTTTTAGATTTAGGCATCTGCCTATTTCGCTCAAGGTGCTGTGAAACCTCTCAACCTGCCCGTTCGAAGAACTATGCATAAGTGCAGAGTTTGCAATTTCGATACCAAAATGATCGCGAAGACAGGACACAATAGTATCCGAGTTCAAAGAGCGCTCGTTATCACAATAAATTGTTTTTGTTTGAGGGAATACATTTAACAGCTGCAGAAGGTGTATTTTTACATCCAAAATTGTACGAGAAGCTATCTTTTGTACTATTGCGAATTTAGATAACTTATCCACACATGTCCGAAAATAAGTTGAGTCCGTAGAGTAGATGTCAACATGCAAAAGTTCCCCGACATAAGTTGGAATAGGAGTCTCGCATACCGGGTGTCTCGTTGGATGTCTAGCATACTTGCCCTTCGAACAAATCTTGCAATTTAACGCAACTTCTTTTGCCTTTTTTCCATTCTAGGAAAAAAATAATCGCGAAGAATTTGTTTGATGTTTTCTTGAGAAGATCTATGAGCTCTGTTATGTTCTTGATTAATAATTTCTAGTTGTTCGTTTGGGTTAACAATATCGGTTTCGCGGGACTAATACGTTACAACAAAAGAGGTGGCGGCGGCACGTCTCACAACGATATAATTAATTATAATAAAAAAACAAACGATATTAATGATATTGAGACTCGATATTGGCAAACAAAAATAACTTATTTCGATGATTAGATAAATAAATAAATTGAATAAATAAATAAATTAATAAATAAATAATTAAATAAATAAATAATTAAATAAATAAATAATTAAGATAATATTATATATATGGCAAAACATGTTTGAACGACTTAAAGAATAAATTGGTGATGTGTTTATATATTATGTAAAAAAAACGAGAATGATAAAACAGACAGGGGACTACAAATTTAAAATACATCGGCCTTGCGGGGAGCGTGTTTGGTGATCACTTGTGGAACGGATTCACCTTACGACTCCCAAGGGATAGTTTAGGGATTCATCCCGCGCCGGCCTCTGTGGAAAATTTAGGTTAAACTCGTGTTCAGGCTGGTCTTCTCGTTTTATAATTTGTAATTTTCTCCTGAAGGCGGAATATGTGGTGGTCACGACGCCATGGAGAATCTTCTTAATCATGGGGGGTGAGAATCCCGAAGGTGAGGATAAGATTAGGACTAACTCCCCTGGGCCGTCCCTGAATATGAAAGATTCACTTACCCCTCTATCTTGTCTAATCACGTATGGGCATATATCCTGGATTTGGCTTCCCTCTTAGAATAATTCACTGTATTAAATTTTTTTGAATTTTCACATCACGTTTTTTTGGTATTATTTCCTTTTACTTTTTCCTTTCTAGGCTCTCGCCCTAACCAACCACTCTCGAGAACTTCTTTGAACGATTTGACCTTCATCTGTCCCGACTATCCCGACAAGGTACAGTTCCAACTCCGAAATCCTCTCTCTCAAATTTGAAAAGCCGGGATAGCGATCTTCTCATTTGTTACCCGCTTCCTTACCCGTTTGAGGGGAAAAATTCCCTACCTTCCGGTCTCCATTATCCAACACTACATAAAATTTCCCGACTCATCGATCACCATAAACGAAAACAACACCCCAGCCATAACAACCATTCAGTACGTGTCGCTGGGGTTTCCCCAGGGACATGTCGGACACATTCTATAGAGGCGTTCTATTAAAGACCAGAAAGACAACATAGCAACATTATCCCACCAGCTGCTAAGATAAATGTCTTGCCGGACGACGGGTCAATCAAGCATTGTGTCGCCGGTATTGTCGCTTGTGTTTCTGGTCGCCGGGTCTGTCACTCTATTCAGAAATATACCGATCGGAATTCCATGACGGCATTAGCTCGTTCGGGTGCCGTCGGCCAACCTCAGCGTGAAACGCGCTGGCACAGTTTTTTTTGTTCCGACGTCGGTGGTTCGGACTCTGCGGCGATATTGTCGATAAGTTGGTATGAGGTTGTTTGCTAAATAATATGTGTATCAGAGAACTGCATTGATTCATACATTTTGTGGTGCATTCAATTATTGATTTTAATTTTGTTCGAACCGGTCCCACCGAGTGATCGGTCTGTACCGGTTTGAAACGAACCCTCATAAAAGACTTGCTTGTACCTGATTGTTGATAACTGCATGTTTTCGTTCGGCTTGCGGATCGATCCTTTTGTTTTAGGAAATGGTGTGATAAGTGTGATATACCCTTTTTACAAGTGTATATTAATTTTATTTACACATTATTCAACCGCCGCTGCTTGCGGACGTGTTTTTTAATGCACTGCGAAAATTTTAGTGTTTTGCAAAAAATTGTGTAGGGCTCTCAGTCGCCTCAGAGACGCCCATTTACAATCATATTGTTATTAGTTTGTTCTAATAGCAATAAATACTACATGAACATACCTAGTTGTGTATTTATGTAAATATATCTATGTGCCTTCATTAATGTATAAGTTAATAATTTCGTTGCTTTCCACTTTATTTAGGTTATTTATTTAGTTAGGTTAATTTATAAGTATTAGACATCTAACGCTTTAGCTCTGCGTGTAGTGCCTTTCGAGTTCTTTTTGATACTGCGTTCGCACACGTGGGTGCGGGCTTCAAGCCTATCGAGCTCAAGCTGCTATCAGCTGCAATATACAAGCTTTGTGGGACCAAAGCCTCGAGTGATAACTGTAGAGCTGGATATCACCTGCGAGCTGCGCAAGCTTTGGAGTCTTAAAGCTTTATATGATAACTAATCCCCCCTCAATCGGGGACGTCATCGGTGCCGCAAAAGATGATAAACTTCTCTCCGAGATTAGCCATAAGTGTTTGCGCATAGCTGTGCACATGTGAGTTTTAGGCAGTTTGGTTGAAGCGTTGATCCAGTAATTCAGGCAATACGGTATCGATTTTGATTTTTGTTGGACTGTGGATAATCTTCTACAAAGTGGCTTAACTAATTTTACAAACTAACAAAATTCGTATGAATATAACGATGTGAACTACTCAACCAGCATGAATTTTTGATTATCTTTTTTCCTCTTTTCTTTTACTTTTACTCTTCATTTTTCATTCTTTTTCATTCATTTCATTATTTTTTCTCATTTCCTTTTTAGTTTTTTCTTTTTTTTTTTAATTTTTTTCATATATATTTTTTTGTCTTTGTGCACAACTCTTCCATTAACCTTAACCGTTGATCCTAAGTCTTCCTCAATTACCTCTTCTGTATATAGGGGCGTTAGTTTGTTACCAAGTCTCTTATGGGATTTCACCATAACTTTATCTCCTGTTTTATATTTACGATCAACAGTGTTCCTATTATGATTTATTAATTCAGTTTCTTGAGCTTTCTTTACTTGATTTATAGTCGCATTAATTCTTTCATCGTTCGAATTAAATAAGTCAATTGGTTTTTGCCCTATTACAGAATGAATACTTCGACTGTACTCTATAGTGGCTAGCAATATTTTGTCTGTTTTGTCCTGGATTCCTCTTTTTAGATTTAGGCATCTGCCTATTTCGCTCAAGGTGCTGTGAAACCTCTCAACCTGCCCGTTCGAAGAACTATGCATAAGTGCAGAGTTTGCAATTTCGATACCAAAATGATCGCGAAGACAGGACACAATAGTATCCGAGTTCAAAGAGCGCTCGTTATCACAATAAATTGTTTTTGTTTGAGGGAATACATTTAACAGCTGCAGAAGGTGTATTTTTACATCCAAAATTGTACGAGAAGCTATCTTTTGTACTATTGCGAATTTAGATAACTTATCCACACATGTCCGAAAATAAGTTGAGTCCGTAGAGTAGATGTCAACATGCAAAAGTTCCCCGACATAAGTTGGAATAGGAGTCTCGCATACCGGGTGTCTCGTTGGATGTCTAGCATACTTGCCCTTCGAACAAATCTTGCAATTTAACGCAACTTCTTTTGCCTTTTTTCCATTCTAGGAAAAAAATAATCGCGAAGAATTTGTTTGATGTTTTCTTGAGAAGATCTATGAGCTCTGTTATGTTCTTGATTAATAATTTCTAGTTGTTCGTTTGGGTTAACAATATCGGTTTCGCGGGACTAATACGTTACAACAAAAGAGGTGGCGGCGGCACGTCTCACAACGATATAATTAATTATAATAAAAAAACAAACGATATTAATGATATTGAGACTCGATATTGGCAAACAAAAATAACTTATTTCGATGATTAGATAAATAAATAAATTGAATAAATAAATAAATTAATAAATAAATAATTAAATAAATAAATAATTAAATAAATAAATAATTAGGATAATATTATATATATGGCAAAACATGTTTGAACGACTTAAAGAATAAATTGGTGATGTGTTTATATATTATGTAAAAAAAACGAGAATGATAAAACAGACAGGGGACTACAAATTTAAAATACATCGGCCTTGCGGGGAGCGTGTTTGGTGATCACTTGTGGAACGGATTCACCTTACGACTCCCAAGGGATAGTTTAGGGATTCATCCCGCGCCGGCCTCTGTGGAAAATTTAGGTTAAACTCGTGTTCAGGCTGGTCTTCTCGTTTTATAATTTGTAATTTTCTCCTGAAGGCGGAATATGTGGTGGTCACGACGCCATGGAGAATCTTCTTAATCATGGGGGGTGAGAATCCCGAAGGTGAGGATAAGATTAGGACTAACTCCCCTGGGCCGTCCCTGAATATGAAAGATTCACTTACCCCTCTATCTTGTCTAATCACGTATGGGCATATATCCTGGATTTGGCTTCCCTCTTAGAATAATTCACTGTATTAAATTTTTTTGAATTTTCACATCACGTTTTTTTGGTATTATTTCCTTTTACTTTTTCCTTTCTAGGCTCTCGCCCTAACCAACCACTCTCGAGAACTTCTTTGAACGATTTGACCTTCATCTGTCCCGACTATCCCGACAAGGTACAGTTCCAACTCCGAAATCCTCTCTCTCAAATTTGAAAAGCCGGGATAGCGATCTTCTCATTTGTTACCCGCTTCCTTACCCGTTTGAGGGGAAAAATTCCCTACCTTCCGGTCTCCATTATCCAACACTACATAAAATTTCCCGACTCATCGATCACCATAAACGAAAACAACACCCCAGCCATAACAACCATTCACGTGTCGCTGGGGTTTCCCCAGGGACATGTCGGACACATTCTATAGAGGCGTTCTATTAAAGACCAGAAAGACAACATAGCAACATTATCCCACCAGCTGCTAAGATAAATGTCTTGCCGGACGACGGGTCAATCAAGCATTGTGTCGCCGGTATTGTCGCTTGTGTTTCTGGTCGCCGGGTCTGTCACTCTATTCAGAAATATACCGATCGGAATTCCATGACGGCATTAGCTCGTTCGGGTGCCGTCGGCCAACCTCAGCGTGAAACGCGCTGGCACAGTTTTTTTTGTTCCGACGTCGGTGGTTCGGACTCTGCGGCGATATTGTCGATAAGTTGGTATGAGGTTGTTTGCTAAATAATATGTGTATCAGAGAACTGCATTGATTCATACATTTTGTGGTGCATTCAATTATTGATTTTAATTTTGTTCGAACCGGTCCCACCGAGTGATCGGTCTGTACCGGTTTGAAACGAACCCTCATAAAAGACTTGCTTGTACCTGATTGTTGATAACTGCATGTTTTCGTTCGGCTTGCGGATCGATCCTTTTGTTTTAGGAAATGGTGTGATAAGTGTGATATACCCTTTTTACAAGTGTATATTAATTTTATTTACACATTATTCAACCGCCGCTGCTTGCGGACGTGTTTTTTAATGCACTGCGAAAATTTTAGTGTTTTGCAAAAAATTGTGTAGGGCTCTCAGTCGCCTCAGAGACGCCCATTTACAATCATATTGTTATTAGTTTGTTCTAATAGCAATAAATACTACATGAACATACCTAGTTGTGTATTTATGTAAATATATCTATGTGCCTTCATTAATGTATAAGTTAATAATTTCGTTGCTTTCCACTTTATTTAGGTTATTTATTTAGTTAGGTTAATTTATAAGTATTAGACATCTAACGCTTTAGCTCTGCGTGTAGTGCCTTTCGAGTTCTTTTTGATACTGCGTTCGCACACGTGGGTGCGGGCTTCAAGCCTATCGAGCTCAAGCTGCTATCAGCTGCAATATACAAGCTTTGTGGGACCAAAGCCTCGAGTGATAACTGTAGAGCTGGATATCACCTGCGAGCTGCGCAAGCTTTGGAGTCTTAAAGCTTTATATGATAACTAATCCCCCCCTCAATCGGGGACGTCCTCGGTGCCGCAAAAGATGATAAACTTCTCTCCGAGATTAGCCATAAGTGTTTGCGCATAGCTGTGCACATGTGAGTTTTAGGCAGTTTGGTTGAAGCGTTGATCCAGTAATTCAGGCAATACGGTATCGATTTTGATTTTTGTTGAACTGTGGATAATCTTCTACAAAGTGGCTTAACTAATTTTACAAACTAACAAAATTCGTATGAATATAACGATGTGAACTACTCAACCAGCATGAATTTTTGTTTATCTTTTTTCCTCTTTTCTTTTACTTTTACTCTTCATTTTTCATTCTTTTTCATTCATTTCATTATTTTTTCTCATTTCCTTTTTAGTTTTTTCTTTTTTTTTTTAAATTTTTTTCATATATATTTTTTTGTCTTTGTGCACAACTCTTCCATTAACCTTAACCGTTGATCCTAAGTCTTCCTCAATTACCACTTCTGTATATAGGGGCGTTAGTTTGTTACCAAGTCTCTTATGGGATTTCACCATAACTTTATCTCCTGTTTTATATTTACGATCAACAGTGTTCCTACTATGATTTATTAATTCAGTTTCTTGAGCTTTCTTTACTTGATTTATAGTCGCATTAATTCTTTCATCGTTCGAATTAAATAAGTCAATTGGTTTTTGCCCTATTACAGAATGAATACTTCGACTGTACTCTATAGTGGCTAGCAATATTTTGTCTGTTTTGTCCTGGATTCCTCTTTCTAGATTTAGGCATCTGCCTATTTCGCTCAAGGTGCTGTGAAACCTCTCAACCTGCCCGTTCGAAGAACTATGCATAAGTGCAGAGTTTGCAATTTCGATACCAAAATGATCGCGAAGACAGGACACAATAGTATCCGAGTTCAAAGAGCGCTCGTTATCACAATAAATTGTTTTTGTTCGAGGGAATACATTTAACAGCTGCAGAAGGTGTATTTTTACATCCAAAATTGTACGAGAAGCTATCTTTTGTACTATTGCGAATTTAGATAACTTATCCACACATGTCCGAAAATAAGTTGAGTCCGTAGAGTAGATGTCAACATGCAAAAATTCCCCGACATAAGTTGGAATAGGAGTCTCGCATACCGGGTGTCTCGTTGGATGTCTAGCATACTTGCCCTTCGAACAAATATTGCAATTTAACGCAACTTCTTTTGCCTTTTTTTCCATTCTAGGAAAAAAATAATCGCGTAGAATTTGTTTGATGTTTTCTTGAGAAGATCTATGAGCTCTGTTATGTTCTTGATTAATAATTTATAGTTGTTCGTTTGGGTTAACAATATCGGTTACCATTACTTCAGTGTGTCGGAAAACTGTCTTGGGAAAAAGCTCCACCAAACGATGCTGAATTTTGCCAAGCACAGACAATTCACACTTAAATGCGTTAACTACACCTAACTTCACGCAATCCTGCACAGTGTTAATTAAGTTTTGAAAATCAGTAAATACGATCATATGTCTTAATTTTTTTGCCAAACAAAATAGTGGTTTTCTTAGAGTGAGATTTTTTATTATTTGGTTGGCGTAACAGTTGACCGATCTAGTAACGGATTCTATAGTATTTGAATACGACTCCTCACTATGAATTGTTGCAGCGTCCGAATTTTGATCTTCCTCAGTATAATTTAAATACTGTCGAGACAAAGCGTCCGCAGCCAAATTATCTTTGCCGGGTTTATTGAGAAGTGTTGCATCGAATTCTTCAATAATCGCGTTCCATCTTTGGATTTTAGAATTTGGATTTCGATCCGATATGGCGTAAGTAAGAGGCTTATGATCCGTATAAATCTTAAAACCTTTTACAACGTAAAGGTAATTTCTTAATGATCTGAGAGCCCAAACAATTGCGAGCAACTCTCTCTCGTTGTTCGCATAATGCTCCTCCCCTTTTGTGTAGGATTCTCGAGATCATCGTGATGGGCCCGCCATCCTGGGATCAAACTGCACCCATGGCATTTGAAGAAGCGTCGGTCGAAAATTTGGATATGAGAGCATTACCTCCTCTGAGATCAAAATCTGTTTTAATTTACTGAACGCCTCGCGCCTATTCTCGTCTAATGAAATTACTATTTTTTTTGACTGCGACGCTGGAACACTGCCGTTTTCGCCTCTCAGAATATCTGTTAAGGGTTTAGCTATTTTTGAGTAATCCCTTATAAATCGTCTATAGTATCCGGATAAGCCCAAGAAGGAGCGAAGCGATTTTAGGGTGCGTGGTTCCGGAAAAGCTTTGATTGCTTCCACTTTCTTGGGACAGGTTTTAATCCCACTGCGACTGACTATAAATCCCAAATACTCAACTTCTTCTTCAAAAAATTTAGATTTTTCAAGGGATACTCTCATCTTTGAGGCAAAAAGGCTTGATCAAATTAACTCTACATGTTTAAGATGTTCCTCCATTGTTTTTGAAAAAATGATAACGTCATCTATATAAACAAAGCAATATTTTCCGATGTGTTCGCGCAGAACATCATCGATGGCCCTTTCTAACACACTGGGGGCGTTTTTGAGTCCGAAAGGAAGGCGACAAAATTCAAATTTTCCACCGCTAACAGAAAAAGCTGTTTTTTCTCGATCCCGCTCTGCTAGCTCGATTTGGTGAAATCCAGATTTTAGAAGTGTTAGAAATAATTAGAACCGCCCAAATTGGATACAATGACTTCGATGTTTGGAATAGGATACGAATCCTGGATTGTTTTTGCACTTAATTTTCTAAAATCCATAACCAACCGTTTCTTCCTAATTCCGTTTTCATCGTATCCTTTCTTATCGACAACACATATAGGATTGTTGTATGGGGATCTCGATGGCCTAATAATCCCATCGTCGAGCAGAAATTTTATTTCATTATTGACAAACGACCTAACACTCATAGGGTACGGGTATAATTTAGAATGTGTTGGCTCTTCATCTCTTGTTCGGATTGTTGCAACAATATTAGTATTGTAGGGAAGCTTCTCATTAGGATCGGCGAAGACCCCGACTTTTCGCTTTATCATTTTATGAAAAGGTTCCTTTATGGCAGACGGCACTGCCTCAGCTTGTAACTGTAAATGACTCACATCTTGGCCTACCAAAAACTGAATAAGTTCACTGCCAGAATCATGAGTAATTACTTTGCTTTTGAAATTCAGAGTCGCGTTAACACTTTTTAATAGATCAAGTCCTATAACGCCATCGAAAGATGCCAAATTCGGGAGAATAAAAAAATCTGAAGTTACACCGAACAAGTTAATTTTACATTTATGAGTTACAGAGGTAGTTCCATGAATGGATTTTACAAAAAATACTTTATCGACTAGCCGTATACCCTTTAGCATAGGTAATGGTTTGATATAGCTTCTCGATGCTTTCGTATCGATCAGCAACTTTACTTCTTTCCCCCCTACATATCTACGTATCCATGGCAGGAGGGAACTACCCCTAAAAAATGAATCTCATCATCTTCTATCCCTGCAACCTCTTGTTCTCCAAGCTCGTTGTATGCTGCGTCAGAGTCAGGCTTCTCCTCATTAAGATGATTAATTCGATTACTTCTAGAGCTTTGACGATCAGGCGGGCTATTAACCCACTGCTGAGATTCAAGGTTTTGTCTACCTGATTGGCCTCGGCCTAAGTGCGCGGTGTTTTGTCTGAAACGTGACGTGGAAGGGTCAACATCCATTGGTTCGCCCAAAGATTGTATGACACCCGGCGTGCTGTTACTTTTTTGCGATACCCGGTTGTCAGTGACGGTCCTATTGGTCTGTGATACAACATTGGTATCGCTACCTAAGTTTGGTTGTCTATTAGAAAAATATGGATTGCGATGACCTGGAGCTGAATCTGAGTTAATAATTTTTTGTGTTGGTTGCCTGTTCCTTACAGGGATTTCAGCACTACCCTTTGGAAAATGCGAAGCAAAAGTATAACGCTCATGATTTGCTCCGACTTCTTGTGCTATTGCCAATGCACATGGTAAATCAGTAGGTCTTGATGGAAACACTATATCGGATAGGGGCTTTTCTTAGTCCTGATATAAATACTCTTAAAGCGTCTCCTTTATATTTTTCGTTTATTGCATCAGCAATATCTGTTTCATAGGTCATAATGGTCTTGTTAGTTAACAGAGTCAATTTCTTTTCTATCTCATCATAAAATTCGAGAATTGTCGTTGTTCCCTGTCTTTAAGTAGACAGTTCCTGTTCGATTAGATAAGCAGGGCGCTTATCCGAGTAAGTAAAGTCCAGCCTAGCAATTATGGCATCAAAACTGAGCACTGTACTAAAAGATGATAATACACCGTCAGCAGCACCTCTAATATTATTTCTAATTGTTGTTACCGCCTGAAAATGTCGTGAGCTTCCATCAATTTCTTTGAAAATCTCATACACATTATGTGCCGCCTCTCGCCAAGACACATATGACCCGGGTTGGCCGGAAAATTCGGGAAGAGTTTTCATCGAGCGTTTCCTCACATTTTATTCCAGGAACAATTTGTACTTTTTCCTACTTTTTCGCTGTCGGCTTATTAGTAATGCCGTTTATTTGATTTTTAATATTGTTTAATTCGTTTTCAAACTCTCTTCATGTATTTTCAACTGCTTCCCCAATCTGAGCTGATCTGCATTCATTATACCCTTGCAAAAAGGGTATGTTAATTTTGGTCAGAAGTGTGCAACGCATAGAAGGAAGCATCTCCGAACATATAAAGTATATATATATTCTTGATCAGCATGACGAGACGAGTTCAAATAGCCATGTCCGCCCGTCCGTCCGTCCGTCCGCCCGTCCGTTCGTCCGTCCGTCTGGATCAAAGCAAACTCCTCCTAGACCGTAAGAGCTACAGAGCTGAAATTTTGCATGTAGGCTTGTATATACTGCAGGGGTTGTATATCTCAGATTCAGCCGGATCGGACTACTATATCATATAGCTCCCATACAATCTGCAAAGTCACGAACAGTGACTTTTCTCAATAACTTCATTATTTTATGAGCTATTGTCTTGAAATTTAATATTGGTGAGTTAATTACACATATTAACTACTATGCCAAATTTGATCAAGATCGACTATATCATATAGCTCCCATAGGAACGATCTTTCGAAAACAGTGACTTTTGTGAATAACTTCGTTACGTTTAACGCGATTGCTTTCAAATTAAACACTTGTTAGTTTAATATATCTGTTAATGACTGTGCCGAATTTGATAAAGATCGGGTGACTATATCATATAGCTCCCATAGGAACCCATAGGAAATTTAGTTGTCCGAAAAAATATTCTAGTTCAAGCAAGGAATAGTCGCACATGAAGAATTATAGTTCATAGTTTTTTTTATAAAAAAAAAATTGAAATAGAAATTGAATTAATTGTTGGAAAAAAAAATTTTTTTTTTTTTGCACGTGTTTGAGAAAATTCATACACTGTGAGCAGAACACTTACAAAAATTTTGATGAATTTTAATTTCTTTATTCAGTTTTCGAAGATTTTTCCGTAGTTTCAAGTTTTTCGTTGTTACAGGTTTTTCCGTTGGGGGCCAGTTAATAATTTCGTTGCTTTCCACTTTATTTAGGTTATTTATTTAGTTAGGTTAATTTATAAGTATTAGACATCTACCGCTTTAGCTTTGCGTGTAGTGCCTTTTGAGTTCTTTTTGATACTGCATTCGCACACGTGGGTGCGGGCTTCAAGCCTATCGAGCTCAAGCTGCTATCAGCTGCAATATACAAGCTTTGTGGGACCAAAGCCTCGAGTGATAACTTTACAGCTGGATATCACCTGCGAGCTGCGCAAGCTTTGGAGTCTTAAAGCTTTATATGATAACTTATACACATATACATATTCAAGTGCACACTTATGTTTGGTTGCGTACATATTTAATTGTTTATGCTTGCAACAAAATGTTACAAGTTGAGGTCTTTGTATTATTTATTTGTATTATAAAATTGGTCAGATGTTTGTAACGCACAGAAGGAGACGTTTCCGACCCCATAAAGTATATATATTCATGATCAGCATGAAAAGCTGAGTTGATATAGCCATGTCCGTCCGTCCGTCCGTCCGTCCGTCCGTCCGTCTGTGCGTATGCGTTTTACTCAGCCGTCTTAAGAGCTATCGGGCTGAAATTTTTTTTCGGGGTTTTTTATTACCGGGGAAAAATAAAGTATTAAAACCGTCAGGATCGGACCACTATATCATATAGCTCTAGAAGAACTAGAAGAAACATTTTCATAAAAATTGGAGTATGCTATGAAATGTATGTGAATATGTGATAATATTGGATATAAAACCCCAGATCCCAAAATTTTAATGTGATCGGATGAATATAACACAAGTTACAGTCAATATAATAAATGGTTCTGCTCCCAGCTCTGCCGGCAGCGCTGCTTGCTGTCGACTACGTCTTTCGTCATCAACAGAGTACATGCATACACACACAGACGCAACGCTACATAAACTGTATGTGTATGCGTGCGATGCTTTGCTTTGGGAATGAGGGAAGAAGAAGAAGAACAAATTGTAAAATAGAGAGTAAAATTGTTTTGTTTGTATATTGATGAATTGAGTTGCAGAAAACAAACATGTAAACTTATTATTACCAAGGACTGCAAGGGTATACAAACTTCGGTCGATGTTAGCTTCTTTGATATTTTTTTTATTGTATGTATATACTTTTAATTAAATAAAGTAGTTATAGTAGTTGAACCCATAAAAAAATGTTATATATTTCCTTTTTTTTAAATTATTCTTTCAGATTTTAAATCTACCCTTATGTACTGCTTGTATCTTATTTTTATTGTTCCTAATTTTTATGTTGTTATTTTTAGATATTTCTACAACTTCGAATGGTCCTAAATAGGCTGAATCAAGCTTATGACCAGCTTCGTTTTTTAAGAAAACTTTATCTGCTATTTCTATTTTAAAATCAGCTGACTTATTATCATAAAAGTTTTTCTGGTTTTCTTTATGTTTTTCTAACATTATTCTAGCTCTATTGTATGCTAGTTCTAATCTAAACTCAACTTCTTTAGCATAATCATCTAAGTTATATAACGGATCTATTCTATTTATGCTATTAAAATGGTTTGGTAAATTATTTTGTTTACCAAATACAAGTTCATAGGGACAGTATTAGTGTGATACTTATGGGGTTGTGTTAAAACAGTACACAAAATATTGTAACCATATGTCCCAATCAGTTTTATCTACTGATATATATGATCGAATGTATATGATTGAATGTCCTATGACTTCTTTCAACGGTACCCAAGGTCTGGTGGTGGTGTGCAGTAGACTTAATGTTGTCTATTTTTAAATATTTGCACAAGTCATTTATTATTGAATTTTTGTATTCTGTTTCCATGGTAGTGGACCAATGGTGTCTACTATTACCCTATCAAAAGCATGTATGGGGGATTTTTCACTCGGTGAAAATTTGAGTTGTTTGATGTCGAGTATACCGGCTTGTTTTTCAAGCCTTTGAAAAAACTGACCTAAGTCTAGATTTCCATTGGTGTACAGATCTCCTGTCTCAATTCTTGCTATAACTTTTTGTCCATGTTTGAGGAAACATAAATTATGTGTTATGCGCAAGGTCACTACTTTTCGTACTTCATCATTGTAGAGTACTTCATGTATTTTGGGCTTAGAAGCATCATTAGGTACGTGCCTAATTGTATTTTCATTTTTATTCTCTGGCCAGAGATTATTTTGTCCTACTTTGCTGCCTGGTAGTGACTTTCAGGACATTTGCTTTTGTATTTTTTAAATCCTGTATTGCAATGCGGGATAATGCATCCGCAACAAAATTATCTTTTTCCTTCAGATATTCTACTGTAAACGCATATTCTTCTAGATCAAATCTCATTCTTGTTAATTTTGAGCTCGGATTTATCATAGAGAATAAATACGTTAGTGATCTATGGTCTGTTTTGACTCTAAAGTGCTTGCCATATATATATGGGCGAAAGTGTGTAATAGCCCAGTGTAGCGCAGCTAGTTCTTGCTCAGTAGTACTTTTATTACTTTCACCTTTAGTGAACGAACGGAACGCGTACGCTACTAGCAACTGCTTATCGCCATAAATTTGAGTTAGTGCTGCTCCACATGCATATTTGCTAGCATCTGTTATTATGCAAAATTCTTTGCTAAAATCTGGATACTGTAGCAGTGTGGGTTCTATTAAGGCTTTTTTCAGATATTCAAATCCTTTTTGGCATTCTTCAGACCAAACATAATCTACGTTTTTCTTACATAGTTGTGTTATCGGACGTGCATGTTCTGCGAAGTTTTTAATAAAACGTCTGTAATAGTTGCAAAAAGCTACGAATCTTCTAGCACTATCAGCATCTGTTGGGTATTTTTCAATGACGTCATCTTTGACGGTTCAACTATTTTATCTTTGATGAGTTTATCGACTTGTCTCGTTATTTCTTCTTTATGAGTGTGTGGAATTCTGTAATTTTTTGTGTATACTGCCTGGTTGTCATTCAATCTTAGTTCTTGTTTGTAAAAGTTATTCGTTGTAATTGGTAATAAATATTCCTTTTTCGACTTCTTGATTTAAGATGACGATATTTGTATTTTCGTTTGGAATATTTATTTGTCGGATTACTTCAGATCTTGCTGGGAGGATTGTGGTATTGCTGTCACAAGTGTGTAATATTGGGATGTTTATTGCAAAATTTAAATTAGTTGGTCTTAATATTAGTGAATCGTTTGGTTCACTGAAATCTAGCCCTAAAATTCTATCAAATGGAATCGGGAAATTTTCATTTACTATGTGGAATTTGTGTGGAATTATGAATTCATTTTGTCGTAGTTCTATAAGATTTAGACCTTTGGAAATAATTGAACCTTCACCAATTCCTGATATATGTTCAAAGGTATCTGTTTTTCTTTTATTATTGATATGTCTGCAACTGTATCTAACAAGAAAGTGTATGTGTTGTATGTATTTTCATTTTTGACTTTGATGAAAATACTAAGGTTAAGGTTGAATGTGTATACATTTACAGTTTCTTCTAAAAATCTGTAGGGATTTATTGGTTTTCCGGTTTTCGATAACTCGTACACTACCATTTCCGTTATTGGAATTACTTCGGTTGTAGTTGTTTCGGTTGGAATTACCTCGGTTGAAGTTGTTTCGGTTGGAATTATTTCTTCCTCGGTTATTGTATCGTGAGTTACCACGATATCCACCTGTATTATTATTACTCGTATAACCGTTATTTTGATAATTACCTCTACCTCGGTAATTATTTTGTCCATTTCTATTGTATTGCCGGTAATACAGGACTGAGTTCGTCTGTCCTGTTTCCGCCGTGCAACTGTCCACGAACTTTGTTGTTAGTTCGCTCATGTCCCGTATTACGTGTTACGTACCTGATTGTTTATGCCGTTCTTTGTTAGTGCCTCTGTAGCGATTGAAAGTGTATACTTCTTGGCTACTTCGACGGGTGTACCATCGTGTATAAAGGCTCCTTCCAGAGATTCAGTAAACTTTTCGACCTCTTGAACGTACTGGCTTGCTGTTTTGTTTCTCTGGGGTAGGTTTTTTAGTTTTGCTGCTGTTGACGCTACTGATTCTGTTTTTACATTAGTGGCAATGCGATTAATTATTGATTCTATTGTCTGTTCAGAGGTTATCAAATTTCTAGTGTAGCGTTTAAGTTTTGTCTTTATTACGCACACTGCTGTTTCTTTATGGTTGCCCTTTAGGTTAATAAACACAATGCACCCATGAACCTCTGAAGATTTTCTGTTCTGCCATCAAACTCTGGAATAAAATTTAAGGCCATCTTCAAAAAATCTGTGGCTGTTTGAGTCATTTTTGTGTTTTCTGTTGAAGTGGCTGGTTTATTAAAAGTTATTTTTGTTTGATCTAAACTCACTGATGGTTCTTCTTGATCCGTCTCTTCTTCATCCGTTAACTGGGTTTTGTCTTCCAGTGATATTGAAATTTCCAAATCAGTTGTTTGTTAATATTTAATATTAGGTCTTTATAATACAGGTTTTTCCCTTTGTTTGCAGTCACTATAGAATGCGTTTGCGGCTGTTTAACGCCCTGCATTTAGCTTACTATAGTGTTCTGTTAATACTGCTCTAATATTTTCTAGGCTCTCTATTATTATTTTTGAGTGTTTTTCTACAGTATCTTTGGATGTTTCTCTATTCTGCGAGAGGCACTTACAAGATTTATTTAATTCTTGCGCATATATTCTAGCTTTTGTTATTATGTCATCCCAATTAATCATAGTTTGTTGAAAAGAATTTACACTCTCTTTTTTTTTTTTTTTAATTCCCTGAGAGATCAATTGTCTCAATGGGTTGGTCGAATAGGTTATGTACCCAGGCGGGTAGTATTCTGTTTTTCCGCTTTAGGCGGTTGTATGCTTCTACTTGGATCTTTCTATCAAGTAGGCTATCCTTGATTTAAATTATCTATTATGTACAATCCAGTATTTAATTTAGGTATTTTTTCTTAATTATCTTATTATGCATTGCATATAATTTTAAAGCCAGATTTATGGCTACCAATATTAGAATAGCTAACAATAATATCCCTATTTCTTCTAAATTTTCCCTATGCTCTATTATTTTTACGCTGTTAACGACATTACCCGTTAGATGATCTATTTTGGACTCTTGGGAACCCATCTTACTAAAAAAAAAATTTTAGAATTCAAATTTTTTTTTTGTCGTTTAGACCTGTTTTTAATTATTGAGAAGAGTCGAAGGCCTTGTTGCTAGTACTCATTGTTTTTTTTCTGCTTTAGGTCTAGTATTAATTACTTTATCTAAAATTGTAAATAAAATAAATAAATAAAAAATTATTGAGAAAATGTATGAAAAAATCTTTATGGATTCATTTGTTACTTTTTATTTTTATCTAACTTAAATTTTTTTTTTGTTTCGAAAAAGAAAAATTATCTTAACTGTGTCTTGTACAGTGAGCCAGAGACGTGGAAAGATAGAAGAGTAGACATGCGTAGGCTTACAGCTTGAACAATGTTTTAGTTAAATCTATGCCTACGCATGTTTTTTAGTATTAGCCTATCAATGGTTGGTTAGTAGGTGTACTGTGCAACAAGTGCAAACTCGTACGTGCTTATACTTAATATTTCAATAAAATTTCTATTATAATTAGAGGCAAGAGAATTATTTACTCATTGCGTGTTTTCGCTCTTTTGCGAAGTTGGACTGTATTGTTCATGAGGCACTCTGTGTAGTGCTGTCGGGCCTTGTCATCCAGTCCTGTGTGGAGGAGGTCCTGGAGGAGCTTCCTTTCACGCCTTAGCCTGGCGTATTTTCCTCCTCTTGACTTCTTTTTGAGGTCTTCCTTTTGTTTCTCTTGGCGAGACCAGCTATCGTGAGTGGGCGTGGTCCTTCGTTTAGACACACCTCTAATACATCTTTAAGGAGGGGTGCATCCCTTTGTACGGTAGGTACAAATTAATTATTTATTTATTTATTTGTGTGAGTGTGTGTGTGTTTTCTTTTTAATTATGTTTGTTTGAAGAAAAATTATAATATTTTTTTTAGTCCATCAGATAAAAATGGAATATACCTGCTGCTGGGTTTTGTGTAGCAGCATACAATTGGTACATTTATCAAGAAGCACATTTGTACTCTTGTGTCTCCTTTTACGGGGAATTCTTCTCCAGCTAGATCAGAGTATGCAGTTCTTATTTGCACTAGAGTTAGCGAGCTTTTAGGGAAGTGGCTTTGCTCACTACGAAACACCTCAATTATATCGTTTCTTATGCTCAGGCTTGGTCTGGTAACTCTTTGAAAGTAGTTATCCATCGTTGCCATATCTCATTTTCGTGCCTTTTTTTTTTTATATATTTTTCTTCTTCACACACAAACATACATACACAAAAATGTGTTGTCCTTGGTCCTTCCGATGTCCTTAGGTCTATTTTTGACCTATTGTCACGGTATGTTATTATTAAATAAACGAACCCGTATGTGTTGTTCTGTGGTATGATTTCAATTGATTTTTATTCTTTGGCTTAACCTATGTTTACATATATATTCTTATGCTGCGACTTAGGCGACAGCTAAAAACAAGAGGGAGAGTGTCAGTACATACATACACGCTGGCCTGGATCAGCTCATGTTACGCCTGTGCATTGTTACTTATGTGGACATATGTATGTGCATATATATATGTACATACATATATGAACATACCTAGTTGTGTATTTATGTAAATATATCTATGTGCCTTCATTAATGTATAAGTTAATAATTTCGTTGCTTTCCACTTTATTCAGGTTATTTATTTAGTTAGGTTAATTTATAAGTATTAGACATCTACCGCTTTAGCTCTGCGTGTAGTGCCTTTTGAGTTCTTTTTGATACTGCATTCGCACACGTGGGTGCGGGCTTCAAGCCTATCGAGCTCAAGCTGCTATCAGCTGCAATATACAAGCTTTGTGGGACCAAAGCCTCGAGTGATAACTGTAGAGCTGGATATCACCTGCGAGCTGCGCAAGCTTTGGAGTCTTAAAGCTTTATATGATAACTAATCCCCCCCTCAATCGGGGACGTCATCGGTGCCGCAAAAGATGATTAACTTCTCTCAGAGATTAGCCATAAATGTTTGTGCATAGCTGTGCACAGGTGAGTTTTAGGCAGTTTGGTTGAAGCGTTGATCCAGTAATTCAGGCAATACGGTATCGATTTTGATTTTTGTTGGACTGTGGATAATCTTCTACAAAGTGGCTTAACTAATTTTATAAACTAACAAAATTCGTATGAATATAACGATGTGAACTACTCAACCAGCATGAATTTTTGTTTATCTTTTTTCCTCTTTTCTTTTACTTTTACTCTTAATTTTTCATTCTTGTTCATTCATTTCATTATTTTTTCTCATTTCCTTTTTAGTTCTTTCTTTTTTTTTTTAAATTTTTTCATATATATTTTTTTGTCTTTGTGCACAACTCTTCCATTAACCTTAACCGTTGATCCTAAGTCTTCCTCAATTACCTCTTCTGTATATAGGGGCGTTAGTTTGTTACCAAGTCTCTTATTGGATTTCACCATAACTTTATCTCCTGTTTTATATTTACGATCAACAGTGTTCCTATTATGATTTATTAATTCAGTTTCTTGAGCTTTCTTTACTTGATTTATAGTCGCATTAATTCTTTCATCGTTCGAATTAAATAAGTCAATTGGTTTTTGCCCTATTACAGAATGAATACTTCGATTGTACTCCATAGTGGCTAGCAATATTATGTGTGTTGTGTCCTGGATTCCTCTTTCTAGATTTAGGCATCTGCCTATTTCGCTCAAGGTGCTGTGAAACCTCTCAACCTGCCGTTCGAAGAACTATGCATAAGTGCAGAGTTTGCAATTTCGATACCAAAATGATCGCAAAGACAGGACACAATAGTATCCGAGTTCAAAGAGCGCTCGTTATCACAATAAATTGTTTTTGTTCGAGGGAATACATTTAATAGCTGCAGAAGGTGTATTTTTACATCCAAAATTGTACGAGAAGCTATCTTTTGTACTATTGCGAATTTAGATAACTTATCCACACATGTCAGAAAATAAGTTGAGTCCGTAGAGTAGAAAAAGTATGCAAAAGTTCCCCGACATAAGTTGAAATAGGAGTCTCGCATACCGGGTGTCTCGTTGGATGTCTACCATACTTGCCCTTCGAACAAATCTTGCAATTTAACGCAACTTATTTTGCCTTTTTTTCCATTCTAGGAAAAAAATAATCGCGAAGAATTTGTTTGATGATTTCTTGAGAAATGGGTGTCTCGTTGGATGTCTACGTCCGGGTGTCTCGTTGGATGTCTACCATACTTGCCTTTCGAACAAATCTTGCAATTTAACACAACTTCTTTTGCCATTTTTTTGATTCTAGGAAAAAAATAATCGCGAAGAATTTGTTTGATGATTTCTTGAGAAGATCTATGAGCTCTGTTATGTTCTTGATTAATAATTTCTAGTTGTTCGTTTGGGTTAACAATATCGGTTACCATTACTTCAGTGTGTCGGAAAACTGTCTTGGGAAAAAGCTCCACCAAACGATGCTGAATTTTGCCAAGCACAGACAATTCACACTTAAATGCGTTAACTACACCTAACTTCACGCAATCCTGCACAGTGTTAATTAAGTTTTGAAAATCAGTAAATACGATCATATGTCTTAATTTTTTTGCCAAACAAAATAGTGGTTTTCTTAGAGTGAGATTTTCCATGTACGAGAATTATTTGGTTGGCGTAACAGTTGACCGATCTAGTAACGGATTTTATAGTATTTGAATACGACTCCTCACTATGAATTGTTGCAGCGTCCGAATTTTGATCTTCCTCAGTATAATTTAAATACTGTCGAGACAAAGCGTCCGCAGCTAAATTATCTTTGCCGGGTTTATAGAGAAGTGTTGCAACGAATTCTGCAATAATCGCGTTCCATCTTTGGATTTTAGAATTTGGATTTCGATCCGATATGACGTAAGTAAGAGGCTTATGATCTGTATAAATCTTAAGACCTTTACACCGTAAAGGTAATTTCTTAATGATCTGAGAGCCCAAACAATTGCGAGCAACTCTCTCTCGTTGTTCGCATAATGCTCCTCCCCTTTTGTGTAGGATTCTCGAGATCATCGTGATGGACCCGCCATCCTTGGATGAAACTTCTCCCAAGGCATTTGAAGAAGCGTCGGTCGTAAGATCGAATGGCTTTCGAAAATTTGGATATGAGAGCATTACCTCCCCTGAGATCAAAATCTGTTTTAATTTACTGAACGCCTCGCGCCTATTCTCGTCTAATGAAATTACTATTTTTTTTGACTGCGACGCTGGGACACTGCCGTTTTCGCCTCTCAGAATATCTGTTAAGGGTTTAGCTATTTTTGACTAATCCCTTATAAATCGTCTATAGTATCCGGATAAGCCCAAGAAGGAGCGAAGAGATTTTAGGGTGCGTGGTTCCGGAAAAGCTTTGATTGCTTCCAATTTCTTGGGACAGGTTTTAATCCCACTGCGACTGACTATAAATCCCAAATACTCAACTTCTTCTTCAAAAAATTTAGATTTTTCAAGGGATACTCTCATCTTTGAGGCAAAAAGGCTTGATCAAATTAACTCTACATGTTTAAGATGTTCCTCCATTGTTTTTGAAAAAATGATAACGTCATCTATATAAACAAAGCAATATTTTCCGATGTGTTCGCGCAGAACATCATCGATGGCCCTTTCTAACACACTGGGGGCGTTTTTGAGTCCGAAAGGAAGGCGACAAAATTCAAATTTTCCACCGCTAACAGAAAAAGCTGTTTTTTCTCGATCCCGCTCTGCTAGCTCGATTTGGTGAAATCCAGATTTTAGAAGTGTTAGAAATAATTAGAACCGCCCAAATTGGATACAATGACTTCGATGTTTGGAATAGGATACGAATCCTGGATTGTTTTTGCACTTAATTTTCTAAAATCCATAACCAACCGTTTCTTCCTAATTCCGTTTTCATCGTATCCTTTCTTATCGACAACACATATAGGATTGTTGTATGGGGATCTCGATGGCCTAATAATCCCATCGTCGAGCAGAAATTGTATTTCATTATTGACAAACGACCTAACACTCATAGGGTACGGGTATAATTTAGAATGTGTTGGCTCTTCATCTCTTGTTCGGATTGTTGCAACAATATTAGTATTGTAGGGAAGCTTCTCATTAGGATCGGCGAAGACCCCGAATTTTCGCTTTATCATTTTATGAAAAGGTTCCTTTATGGCAGACGGCACTGCCTCAGCTTGTAACTGTAAATGACTCACATCTTGGCCTACCAAAAACTGAATAAGTTCACTGCCAGAATCATGAGTAATTACTTTGCTTTTGAAATTCAGAGTCGCGTTAACACTTTTTAATAGATCAAGTCCTATAACGCCATCGAAAGATGCCAAATTCGGGAGAATAAAAAAATCTGAAGTTACACCGAACAAGTTAATTTTACATTTATGAGTTACAGAGGTAGTTCCATGAATGGATTTTACAAAAAATACTTTATCGACTAGCCGTATACCCTTTAGCATAGGTAATGGTTTGATATAGCTTCTCGATGCTTTCGTATCGATCAGCAACTTTACTTCTTTCCCCCCTACATATCTACGTATCCATGGCAGGAGGGAACTACCCCTAAAAAATGAATCTCATCATCTTCTATCCCTGCAACCTCTTGTTCTCCAAGCTCGTTGTATGCTGCGTCAGAGTCAGGCTTCTCCTCATTAAGATGATTAATTCGATTACTTCTAGAGCTTTGACGATCAGGCGGGCTATTAACCCACTGCTGAGATTCAAGGTTTTGTCTACCTGATTGGCCTCGGCCTAAGTGCGCGGTGTTTGTCTGAAACGTGACGTGGAAGGGTCAACATCCATTGGTTCGCCCAAAGATTGTATGACACCCGGCGTGCTGTTACTTTTTTGCGATACCCGGTTGTCAGTGACGGTCCTATTGGTCTGTGATACAACATTGGCATCGCTACCTAAGTTTGGTTGTCTATTAGAAAAATATGGATTGCGATGACCTGGAGCTGAATCTGAGTTAATAATTTTTTGTGTTGGTTGCCTGTTCCTTACAGGGATTTCAGCACTACCCTTTGGAAAATGCGAAGCAAAAGTATAACGCTCATGATTTGCTCCAACTTCTTGTGCTAGTGCCAATGCACATGGTAAATCAGTAAGTCTTGATGGAAACACTATATCGCATAGGGGCTTATTTTAGTCCTGATATTGTCTGGACGTTGACGCGTAGAATGCGAAGTACGTTCAAGTGGCCCATTCGACACCAGGACATAGCCTGTTTCGCGCGAGCCCATACAGAGCGCTGTCCACCTCCCGCCCGACCGACCGTGGGTCGCAGCCGCATATCGGACGGCACGATCGCGTGGACAACTACAAATAAAACGGACAAACAATTAAAAATATGATTAACTACAGCTAATTACGAGCTAAATGTGCTAAAATAGAAGTTTTCACAAGGGAAAGAGAGGCTTCTGATCTGATTAAGGGAGTCAGAAGATTGTAGTCAGAACATAGGACTCGAAGAGGTTCATGCAAAGAATAGTTAGAACTACAGTGTTTTAAGGATAGAGGAATAAAATTTCTAGTAGGTCTACGGGGTACAGATAGGTTTAACTGGTTCAATAGCTCAGGAGAGTCTATTTCACCTATTAAAAGTTTATGAATAAAGATAGCACCACGCATTACGATTAACTAAAGAAGGAAGATTGATTAAAAGAAGCCTACTGGAGTATGATGGCAAATTGACATTGCGATCCCAATTTAGACCGCGAAGAGCGAAAAGCAGAAATTGCTTTTGAACAGATTCAATTTTACTTTGGTGCGTCTCATATTGAGGTGACTATATGCAAGATCCGTACTCTAAGATAGGACGGATCAAAGAAGTATACAGAATTTTGGTTGTGTACGGATCGTCAAACTCTTTTGACCATCGTTTCACAAACCCAAGAACATTAACATTTTTCTTTACTAACTGTAGCAGAAATATGGGGATTAAAAGTTAATTTATGGTCCATAAGAACACCTAAATCATTGATAATATCTAACCGCTCTAAGGCTGTGTCGTTAAGATAATAAGTTGCTAAGTATGGAGTGCATCTATAAAAAGACATAACTTTACATTTAGAGCCGTTAAGGTTTAATAGGTTTGTTTCACACCAACTCTGAAGATCATTAAGATCCGATTGAAGTAGGCAAGAAGACGATATGTCTTTAAAACTGAGGTAAAGCTTGACATCATCCGCGTACATAAGCACCCGAGAATGTGACACTACCAATGGAAGATCAGTTATAAAAAGAGTGAATAGCAATGGACCCAAATGACTACCCTGAGGTACTCCAGAGGTCACTTGGATGGTCTTAGAAAATGAAGACTTAAAGAGGACCTTTTGTGTACGCTTAGAAAGATATTGAAGAATCCAATCTACCAAAAGGCTGGGGATGCCAAGTGCGTTTAATTTATATAAAAGCAGAGTATGATTAACAGAGTCAAAGGCCTTGCTGAAGTCAGTATAAATGACGTCAGTTTGCACGGCAGTCTTGAACCCTTTGATTGAGTGAGATGTAAATTCTAATAGGTTAGTAGTTGTCGATCTACGTTTTTTAAACCCATGTTGGGATGACGAAATGATTGAGCTACAAAAATGCTGCAATTGAGATGTTATTATTTTCTCAAATGCTTTGGGTATGGCAGACAATTAAGCAATACCCCTATAATTGGAGGCTTCGGACTTCTTCCCCTTTTTATGAAGAGGAATAATATATGATTCCTTCCAGATAGGCGGGAAGGCGGAAGATGTGACGGACAGTGTAAACAACTTAAGTATTGGCTTACATAGGGCCTCCGCGCAAAATCTTAATACTCAGCCTGGTATTCCATCAGGGCCAGGTGCATATATTGGTTTGACGGAACTGAGCACGCTAAAAACCGAACTTTCATCAAACACAGGGTCTAAAACGCAATTAGACGATTGCAAGTGATGAGGATAAGGAGGATTTGCTTGATAAATCGAAGAGGAATAAGTTGTTTTGAAAAAATCAGCAAACATGTCGGCAATTGCCTGATCATTGTCAGCTTTATTGTTTTCGAAAGACAAGTAAGACGGGTGCACTGATGTCTTACGTTTAACATTTACAAATTTATAAAATTGCTTAGGATCGCGAGAAAACCTGAGTTTACATCGCTGAAGATAATCCTTATAGCAATGTGAGTTCAGCACCATAAAATTTTATCGAGCAACTACATATAGGGAAAAATCCGATGCTTTACCGGATTTTTTAAATCTTTTATAACATCTCGATTTTACGTTCTTCAAGTTACATAACTCACGTGAGAACCAAGGAGGTCTATAAGACCATCCTAGAGTCACACGCGGGACACAAACATCAAAGAACGACTCAAGTGTTTTATAGAAGACAGAAATGGCAGAGTCCATATCCGTGCAAGTATACAGATATGTCCAATCATTAGTTAACAAGAGTTTTTTAAGTTTAGTAAAGTTTGTCTTGCGAAAACATCGGGTTGGAGGCATCGAAATATTATGTCGAGACAGCACACCAAAAGGAAGGTCAATGGTTATATCCAGAGTTGGATGAAAGTTGTCTTCGGGGATAACTAAGGGATCAGTCCTGGAAACATCGCAGTTGGAAGAATCCAAAACAAATACCAGATCTAGTGATCTGTTACGACTATTCCGGACAGGATTTATTTGAGTTAGGGACAACTCAAGCAGACCATCTATGAAACAATGTGACAAGGAGGGCAACAGTAATAAAGAGTCAAATGAAAGGGTCCAGGCAATCTCAGGTAAATTAAAATCTCCCAGAACAACAGAGAGATATGAGGAAATAAGTTGAATAGCTTCCAAATGGTGAGTGTATACTGCCAAGTCGGACTGTGGTGGAATATACGAACAAGTAATAAAGGCAGAAAAAGAATTAAACGAAATTTTAACACAAACAAATTCAATCTCCTGATTGGAAGACTGGACAATTGCAGACGAGAACGCCGAGTCAACAGCGATCAAAACGCCACCACCATTACGGATAGTCCGATCATGTCTATATATTAAATATTTTGAGGCAAAAATTGAAGCATCGGCAATATCAGTCTTCAGCCAAGTCTCAGTAAAGGCAAGAATATGAAAGTCAAAAGCTAGACTATCTACGTAGAGTTTAGACAGTTTAGTCTTTAGTCCCCGTACGTTCTGATAGGCCAGAGTTAGGGACGAAATTAGTTTTTTGACTCGCCAACAGGTGCAGACGAGCCGGAAGGAACGTTATTCCCAATGGCAGGTAGCAAGCTAATCGGAGGCGGATTCTTCTTTTTTATTGTATACTCTTTTACAACAAGGTGTTCCGGCCAAAAATCTTTATGACATATTTGGCCAAAAAGATCTGGGGAGACACCTATTTTAAATGACGAAGTGTCCCGAAAATATGAAAAACGGAACTTTTCCACAGCCATGTTTGGTGCTTGAACTTTGCCCTGGATGTAGGCTATGACTTCTTCAGAAGTAGTATTGGGATCAAGCCTCGAAATAAAAATTTGCTTTTTGGGTGGAACTACAACAAGGAAACTAGGAATACTAGGCACAGCAGTAGCGGCTACAGCAGACGCAGCAGCAGCTGAAGCAGCCAGCACTTTACTAGCTCCTCTTGTTACTACTTTATTGGCAATATTCCTGGAAACGGATGTTTGCCCGGACGGTTCGGAAACTACAACCGATATCGTGTTAGTAGGTGGGATACTGTCTCCAGGGGAAATGGGAAGAGACTCCACAGCTGCCAAAGCCGGACTCCTAAACGATATCAGCTGCTGTGCATTTGGTGACATAGGGTCAACCTCGAAAGCCGGAACTGGTAGAGACGAATGTGCCGACGGACTGAGGGACGCGCCCTGAAACCTGGCCCTCTTTCGAGTCGGAGATTCAATCAAAAGTTTAGAACTTCTGAATTGAACCTCCATCGCCAAAAGCTCCTCTTGGAGCTTATGAACGCCAGCTGACAGGGTTTTAAATGCATCCCCAGTCCGTTTCATAAAACTTCGCATCTCGAGCTCCAAGCCACGACACGAATCACAGCCCCATTTAAGGCCGCCACCCTGTGCAATACTATCCCGCACCTTGAACAAAGTGCATTACATTGTCACACAGCCAACAGTAAAGAAAGTCTTCACTGGTCTTGCTGGGATTATTGCAATTATATTTGCAACAGACAGACATTATTAAATAGTTGATTTATACAAAAACAAATTATAAATCAATATGTAAATAAAATGGGAAAAATGTATATATATGTTAAGAGAGACGTATACAAAGCAAGGCAAAAACTAACTGCAATATGCAAATTAGAAAGAAAAAACAATAAGAGAGAATATTTCTACTTATCTGTATTAAAACACACAACAACAAAAACTTGTCACCAGCGCGAAGTTAACGGCCGCGAGCGCGATCAAAAGAGAAACAAAAGAATAGAGAGCACCAACACCACACAAACAAAAACAAACTATGAACTGTAAATTGAGAGCGCGGGTGGGAGCAAAAAAATAAATATAAAAATATAAATACTCTTAAAGCGTCTCCTTTATATTTTTCGTTTATTGCATCAGCAATATCTGTTTCATAGGTCATAATGGTCTTGTTAGTTAACAGAGTCAATTTCTTTTCTATCTCATCATAAAATTCGAGAATTGTCGTTGTTCCCTTAAGTAGACAGTTCCTGTTCGATTAGATAAGCAGGGCGTTTATCCGAGTAAGTAAAGTCCAGCCTAGCAATTATGGCATCAAAACTGAGCACTGTACTAAAAGATGATAATACACCGTCAGCAGCACCTCTAATTTTATTTCTAATTATTGTTACCGCCTGAAAATGTCGTGAGCTTCCATCAAATTCTTTGAAAATCTCGTACACATTGTGCCGCCTCTCGCCAAGACACATATGACCCGGGTTGGCCGGAAAATTCGGGAAAAGTTCACAGCATCGAGCGTTTCCTCACATTTTATTCCAGGAACAATTTTTACTTTTTCCTACTTTTTCCCTGTCGGCTTATTAGTAATGCCGTTTATTTGATTTTTAATATTGTTTAATTCGTTTTCAAACTCTCTTCATGTATTTTCAACTGCTTCCCCAATCTGAGCTGATCTGCATTCATTATACCCTTGCAAAAAGGGTATGTTAATTTTGGTCAGAAGTGTGCAACGCATAGAAGGAAGCATCTCCGAACATATAAAGTATATATATATCTTGATCAGCATGACGAGACGAGTTCAAATAGCCATGTCCGCCCGTCCGTCCGTCCGTCTGGATCAATGCAAACTCCTCCTAGACCGTAAGAGCTACAGAGCTGAAATTTTGCATGTAGGCTTGTATATACTGCAGGGGTTGTATATCTCAGATTCAGCCGGATCGGACTACTATATCATATAGCTCCCATACAAACTGCAAAGTCACGAACAGTGACTTTTCTCAATAACTTCATTATTTTATGAGCTATTGTCTTGAAATTTAATATTGGTGAGTTAATTACACATATTAACTACTATGCCAAATTTGATCAAGATCGGGTGACTATATCATATAGCTCCCATAGGAACGATCGGTGGAAAACAGTGACTTTGATCAATATCTTTCCTATGCTAAGATTGTAGGCCGTTCTTTCGCAAACTTTAGCCTTTTTGAAAAAACGTTTTTCCAATTTTATGGCTATGGAATTCATATCCGTACAAATTAGTCCAATCACCATTGGACTAGTTCTAGATACTTCACAAAAACTTTGTTAATATCTTTGCCGAATTTGATAAATAATCGGGTGACTACATCATATAGCTACCATAGGAACGATCGGTAGAAAATAGTGACTTTGATCAATAACTTCGTTATTTCCTATGCTAAGATTGAAGGCCGTTCTATCGCCTTTTTAGATAAAACGTTTTTCCACTTTGATGGCTACAGGTAAGGAAAGAGTTACCAAAAAAGTTGCAAGGATATACAAACTTTGACGCGGTCGAAGTAAGCCCCGGCCCTCTGGTTTTTAAGCTAATCTCGTTTAAATTTAGTTGTCCGAAAAAATATTCTAGTTCAAGCATGAAGAATTATAGTTCATGGTTTTTATTTATAAAAAAAAAATTGAAATAGAAATTGAATTAATTGTTGGAAAAAAAAAATTTTTTTTTTTTGCACGTGATTGAAAAAATTTATACACTGTGAGCAGAACACTTACAAAAATTTTGATGAATTTTAATTTCTTTATTCAGTTTTCGAAGATTTAAGTTAATAATTTCGTTGCTTTCCACTTTATTTAGGTTATTTATTTAGTTAGGTTAATTTATAAGTATTAGACATCTACCGCTTTAGCTTTGCGTGTAGTGCCTTTTGAGTTCTTTTTGATACTGCATTCGCACACGTGGGTGCGGGCTTCAAGCCTATCGAGCTCAAGCTGCTATCAGCTGCAATATACAAGCTTTGTGGGACCAAAGCCTCGAGTGATAACTTTACAGCTGGATATCACCTGCGAGCTGCGCAAGCTTTGGAGTCTTAAAGCTTTATATGATAACTTATACACATATACATATTCAAGTGCACACTTATGTTTGGTTGTGTACATATTTAATTGTTTATGCTTGCAACAAAATGTTACAAGTTGAGCTCTTTGTATTATTTATTTGTATTATAAAATTGGTCAGATGTTTGTAACGCACAGAAGGAGACGTTTCCTACCCCATAAAGTATATATATTCATGATCAGCATGAAAAGCTGAGTTGATATAGCCATGTCCGTCCGTCCGTCCGTCTGTGCGTATGCGTTTTACTTTTTTATTACCGGGGAAAAATAAAGTATGAAAACCATCAGGATCGGACCACTATATCATATAGCTCTAGAAGAACTAGAAGAAACATTTTCATAAAAATTGGAGTATGCTATGAAATTTACATATGTGATAATATTGAATATAAAACCCCAGATCCCAAAATTTGAATGTGATCGGATAAATATAACACAAGTTACAGTCAATATAATAATCGGCTCTGCTCCCAGCTCTGCCGGCAGCGCTGCTTGCTTTCTACTACGTCTTTCGTCATCAACAGAGTACATGCATACACACACAGACGCAACGCTACATAAACTGTATGTGTATGCGTGCGTTGCTTTGCTTTGGGAATGAGGGAAGAAGAAGAACAAATTGTAAAATAGAGAGTAAAATTGTTTTGTTTGTATATTGATAAATTGAGTTGCAGAAAACAAACATGTAAAATTATTATTACCAAGGACTGCAAGGGTATATAAACTTCGGCATAGCCGATGTTAGCTTATTTGATATTTTTTTTTATTATCTATCTTTTGCAGGTAAGCTATGTGAAAAGATTACCAAAAAACCTTTCTCACATTACAATCCATTGAAAAAAAGTCGGGATTTTAATGCAACTCGCGGGATTTTAATGCAACTCGCATTACTTGTAAATTATCGGGTTTTCTTTGCCCAATTTTTTAGTTCGGTTCGACTCGGAAAAAGAGGATTAGTTTACATTGCGCCAAAAATCAAGAGACCTAGAGACCAAGAAAAGTGGAAAAGTTGGGAGCAAATATAGAAAAAAAAACAAAATAAATTTGTTTATCTAATTTTCAAAACATATTTTTATTGTGGGTAAATAAATTTAATTATTTATTTTAATCATTGTAACAGTATGGTAACTAAA
Source organism: Drosophila willistoni (assembly GCF_018902025.1). Lineage (NCBI taxonomy): Eukaryota > Metazoa > Arthropoda > Insecta > Diptera > Drosophilidae > Drosophila > Drosophila willistoni. The sequence continues at coordinate 10,850,178 of NW_025814047.1, forward strand.
GTAAGGTACGAATGTTTCAGATTGTATATCTCGAAAAAACGATCAATAGTGAAATTTAATTTTGTAGTTGATATTGCCGGATCGTTATTGATTTTTAAATTAAATTCTTCAAAAAGAAACAGTATCATTGGCTCTGATTTTTTATCACAAAAGTTGATATTAAAGTTGCTTAAGTATATTCTACTAGTACTCTGTGAATGAATACTTGAACATCTTAAATATTTTGATTAGAAAATAAAAAGGTTTTTCACTAGTATGGGAGGTAACTGATATAGTGGTCCGATCCTGCTAAATTCGAGATATACAAACTGTGCAGTATATACAAGCCTACATGCAAAACTCTTTAAGTCAACTTTTTAGCTCTAACGGCTTAGAAGGAGTTCGCGTTGATCCAGACGGACCAACAAACGGACATTGCTATTTGAACTCGGCGTGCTAATGAAGAATATATAAATTTTATATGGTCGGAAATGCTTCCTTCTATGCTTTGCACAGTTTTTTTTTAAACGGTTAATATATTTGTTAAATCTACTCTTAAATTAGAGACTAACAACAAGTTGTAGATATTTTTCTTTGTCTAGTACTTAAGCTAAATGCAGGGGATACTGCAGGCGGCCCTGTCATTTCTTTTAAGACGAGTTCTATTATTAGTTCGAGTAAGGTAATTGGCAAGATCATTTCGATGTGCATCCAGTTTTGCAAAATACTTTAGTTGTTGACTACATATTTCAGATTTTATGCTAGGTATATTTAGATCATTTTAAATGTTGTTGTTCCGTAAGTACCACGGAGCCCCCATGATTGATCTTAAAATCTTCGACTGCGCCCTTTGTATGATGCATTCCCCCTTAGTATGGCACCGTAAGTCCAGATGGGATTCAGTACGGAGTTGTATACAAGGACTTTATACTCCAGACGTAGAGGGATCGAGCATTGATGATCCAATGTAAGGTACTCGCTTTACGTTTAAGCTGTGATTTTTTTGTTTCGATGTGCCTGCGCCAAGTCAGCCTTCTGTCTAGGTAGATGCCAAGGTAAGTGAGGAACTGGTACGTTGTTCAGAATTAGAGCTGGACAGTTTCTTATGTTAGGCGTAAATGTATTCCTCTAATTTTGCAGAGGCTTGTATTGGGCATTTGGATCTGCTGAGAATTGCCGTGTCATCGGCAAAATTGGACGTTGTAAGTCCTAAACTCGTTGGTAAGTCTGCAGTGTACAGTAGGTAGAGCAATGTGCCGAGTACACTGCCTTGCGGTACACCAGCTTTGATTTCAAAGTCAGGCGAGACGGAGCCATTACATCTTACAGCGAATTTCCTATTGTAAAGGTAAGATTCCATGAGTTTGTGGGTGTACTGTGGGAGTTTTTGCCGAATTTTGAACATCAGACCCTCCTGCCTATTTCTATCGAAAGCCTTGGCAACATCGAGAAAAAAGTATTCTTTTAATTCGAATTCTGTTCGTATTTCGGATGTTATGCGGTTGACTTGTTCAATTGTCCTTTATTTTTCGCGGAAGCCGAACTCGTGTGAAGGGATTGTGTTCTTCTATGCCAGATATGAGTTTAGTCGAATCAGGACCTTTTCAAAAAGCTTCGAAAGATATGGCAGCATTACTAATTGGCCAATAGGATTATGGCTGGGTTTTGTTGTTTTGTTAGTGGACTTTTCCACGCTCCTGGGAAGTAGCCAATTCTTATTATAGCGTTAAACAGTTTGCAGATGTATTGAATGGCGATGATAGGGAGTTCTAGGATCATTTTGTGTGATTAGGTCATGGCCACGGGTTTTTTGCAGAGATCTCATCCTTATACTCGCTATCCATTAATGTGCTCGAAGGGGGAAGTACAAATGAGTTTGATGTTGGATTTGGCTGAAAAACCATTTTAAGATATGTGGCAATACGGATGCCCTCTCATAGTCACTGCGGGCCCATCCACGGGTTGGACTCCTTATCGGTGAAACTGTCTCTGTAGGAGCGCTTAAAGTTGGGTGGGCTTTCTACATAGGATGTTTATTGCTGGTTGGACTGAGCTTTTCTATGTATTTTCTTTAAGCACAGCTTCCCTCTTGTCTTAACGACTTAAAGAGGTTATGATTGGAATGCCTTAGGCGAAGTTTAGCTGCTGGTGAGGGAGTAGTCTGCCATTCTTTTCTTAGACGTCGTTTTTCCGTTTAGTGTAAGTAGGGACAGGTGGAGTAGATACTCTTGCTGCAGCTCCCAGCATTGACTCAAGTGCAGAGACGCGAAACGCAGTTTCGGCGAACAGTCAATGGGGGCACTCATGTACAATTTAAGCCAGTTTGTTTTGTTGTTTGTAAGCCTATGGGCGATCAAGTACTTAAGGTCTTGTTAATAGTGTGAATAGCACTGGAGAGGGATCGTAAGTTAAATTTAGCAGTGTATCCGCTGTAAATACGCGGTATTGTCTTGGTTACTGCAAAATGAATCAAGTCAGGCTTTTTCTGTGGGTCTGTGGGCCAGTAAGTAGGCCTACCCGGGGAATTCATCTTATTGAGTGCGTTGCGTATGTTTGGCGTTATAGTGTGTTAAAGAAATCTGTAAGTTCCTTTTCAGAGATTGAGAAGCGGTAGCTGGGCAGTACAGTTGTAGTGTTGCCGCAGCTTGTTTGGACAGTTATAGCAGTTGCTTGTATGTGCAGTGTTTCAAATCTGTTGAACGAGTTTTTATACGGGTTTTGATTAGGATGGCAGTCCGTCTGGATGGTGCAGTATATCCATACCATAAATCAATCAATACAAAGAGCTCAACTTGTAACATTTTGTTGCAAGCATAAACAATTAAATATGTATGCAACCAAACATAAGTGTGCACTTGAATATGTATATGTGTATACATTAATGAAGGCACATAGATATATTCACATGAATACACAACTAGGAATGTTCATATATGTATTTTTTTTTTTAATTCTATTTATTTAACAAATTAATTAACGTCTAACAGTAAGGCAACATACATACAGTATGCATATAATACATTAAGATACAATACGTACATTACAGTAATATACAAAAAATAACAAGAACTGCTGCGGGACGGCCGAAAGGTAATGCTTCACATCAGCCGTGTTGCTTTTATTGTCGTACCTCCACCCCTGCCCTCCAGGAATACCACAATTTACCACATCCCACTTACGTGGACTCGAAATCATCTCCTCTATCAGGTTACCAACTGTGAGGGTGGTGCTCACTTCTTGGAATAGCACTTGCCGTTCGCCAGAGAAGCGGTTGCATTCGAACATAACGTGCTCTGCATCCTCAATGACGCCGTCCCCGCAGGACGGGCAGAAGGGGGATGCGTCGTGTCCGAAGCGGTGTAGGTAATACCTAAAACAGCCGTGCCCACTGATGATTTGCGTAAGGTGGAAATTTACGGCACCGTGTTGCCTACCAAGCCACGCACATACATCGGGAATCATTCTATGGGTCCAACGCCCCTTGGAGGATTGATCCCACCTCCGCTGCCATGTGGCTATACTTCTCCTTCTAGCGTCAGCCCTCTTCTCCCTCCTAGATGGCCCATCCTCGAGCGAAGATGCTACTAGTCGAGCTTCCTCTACCTGTAGCTCGATCGGAACCATTCCCGCAATAACCAGTGCGGCGTCGTTGGAGATGATCCTGAACCCGCAACATACTCTGAGCGCACTGAAACGATATGCTGCCCGGATACCTCTGGTACAGCTCTCTGTTTTTACTGCATCTGTCCATACCTGTGCCGCGTAGAGAATGATGGATGTTGTAACGCTAGAGAGTAGTAGTCTTCTTTCTTGTCTGCGGCCGCGTGTGTTCAGCATGATTCTCGCTAGAGCCCTCGCTGACTCCAGAGCCTTTGCGTGCACATGCTCCAGATGTTCTCGAAAGCATAGCCGCGTATCCAGCCAAACTCCAAAGTACCGAATAGCCCGCTTCGAGCATATGATAGAGCCCCCTACACTGACCGATGCCGTCTCGACCCGTTTCCTGCTGCTTATTAGGACAAGCTCCGTTTTTTGCGCTGCTAGTTGTAGGCCCACCGAACGCAGCCACTCTGTGATGAGCAAGATTGCCTCGTTCGCCAACGCCATTGCTTTTGCGACTTCTTTTGCCACTATGACCAGAGCGACATCGTCAGCATATCCAACAGTTTCGCAGCCAGCCGGCAGGTTCAAGCGAAGGATCCCGTCATACCTAATGTTCCACAACAGCGGCCCCAAAACGGAGCCCCTGCAGAAACCGAGTATGTTGATTGGCCGTTCGTTGTACTGAAGCACAGTTGCCTGTCCTCGAAGTAGCTCCATATAATTGCGCGTAGATACTCTGGGACTCCAAAGTTGTATAATGCATCCAAAATTCATCCCCAGTCTGCAGTATTGAAAGCATTTCTAACATCTAGCGTGATAATCAGACAGTACACCTTCGTCCCGTGCTTCCATCGAGTGCCTTCTATGGCTGCCGCGGCTATACTAACCACCTTAGCAATGGCGTCGACCGTCGATTTGGCTTTGCGAAATCCAAATTGATTGGACGGTAGGTCCCCTCCGGCATTTATAGCTCTGTGAAGCCGGGTACATATAAGACCCTCTAGAACTTTACTCATAGTATACACCAGGCAGATGGGCCTGTAAGATGAGGCCGTTCCTGTGGGTTTCCCTGGTTTCTGGATCAGAACCAGTTTTTGCCGTTTCCAGATGGTATGGAAAACTCCTTCATAAAGGCATTTATTGTATGCCTCCAAAAATGAGTCTGGGCGCAGCGCCATCGCCAGCTTGAGGGCCCGGTTGGGAATGGCATCTGTTCCTTGTGCCTTACTCGGCTTAAGTGTGCTTGTTGCGGTCACGATTTCCTGAATTGACACAGGTTCAGTGACATAACTTCCTGCTGCTGGTATGGCGAACGTCTACTATCGAGTGAGTTTTCTCTACGCGGGAATAATTCCGTGACTATATAGGTGAGTTGCTCCGCTTCTAAAGGTGTGTGCTGCCTATTTGCATATATGCGCTTTACGACGATTTTATACGCCTTCCCCCAAGGATCCTGCTCTACTGAGTCGCATAGTCTTAGAAAAATTTTCCTCTTAGTTGCCCAAATAGTGTGCTTTAATGTCGTCCTTGCCAAGCTAAATTCGTGCTGCAGCTGCGGCCAGTTTTCAGCATCACGGCGTCTAGCCCTTTGGTATCGTCTCCTGGCTGCAAGACACCCTTTTTTGTTGGAATTCACTAATGTTTTGATTTTACCAATATACAGACTTGTGGTGCCTTGTGTATGCACCACATTGCTGCATGCCCGCATCGCATGCTCTCTCGACCATTTTGGAGAGATGGTGAGCCATAATCTCTTCTTCATCCTGTTCCCAGTCGCAGCTATTGAGTGCAGCTGTAAATTCCTGCAAGTTAAGCGTGTTTATCTTATATTTTTTATATTGAGTCTCAGGAGCATGTGGTGGGCGGCCAGGTTCCTCCACAGCAAAAACGATGGCCTCGTGGTCACTTGCAGTATAAGTATCGCTTATTTTCCATGACAACGATGGATAAAGGCCGCTGCTGGTGAAAGTGACATCTATAATTGATCCCATTCCTGCGCGCCTGAACGTAAATTGGGAGCCGCTGTTTAACAGGACAACGTCTGTGGCAGCAAACGTCTCTAAAAGTACACGCCCTCTAGCATTGGTAAAGGGGCTGCCCCACTCAACCGCCCACGCGTTGAAGTCCCCGCCCACAATAACGCGGTTGTGGTTTCTTATATCCGTTATTAGCTCGTCCAATGACTTACTATAGCATTCCATCGAGAGGCTTGGTGGCAAAAAGCAGCTGTAGACCCAAAAATCATTTATATGAGCACGCACAAAGTGCTTAGCTGCCCACACAGAATTCTGCGAGCAACGCTGTGACCGCACATTGCACGTCCAGATAGCCGCCTTTGATGAAAGGCTCCTGCTCCAGTTGCTGTCTTCGCTACACCTATAAGGTTCGCTAATTAACACCGCGTCTCTGTTTAGCTCAAGCACTGTTTGCGTTAGCAATGCTTGCGCCGCCTCGCAATGGTTTAGATTTATCTGTAAAAATCTAATCTTCTTTGTGGTGGGACACCGTGTTGGGACTTTGCTTGGACCATGCAGGGCAATTCTGACCTCCGGAAACGTGGTCCAACTGGTCAAAACCCTTTTCTAGGCACAAAAAACATTTAGCCTTGTTGTGACACTCTTTTATTTTGTGGTCGTTCTGCCCACATCTCAGGCACCACTTGCTTCTGTCGACTCGCCTATTGCACCTGGCTGCGATATGCCCAATTTCCAGGCATTTATAGCACCTCACTGGGGTCTCATTGATGCGGATCCTGCATAAGTTAAAAACGACTTTAACGGTACCAGCTTTGAGCAAAATCTCCGCCACGTCTGCTGGGATACACAGAATGGCTTTCTGAGTCCCCGAGCGCAGCGGACGCAGACTCAGATTTATGCTCAGTTCAGCAGAAATCGCATTGATATTCTCGTACGGTTGTTTTATCATCCATGTCAAGAATCTCCAGCCGGGTACGGTGGGTGAGGTTATGGGCTTCGGCCTTGCCATTTAGCGCCACATCGATATCTCCTTTAATCCGCTGCAAATTATCGGCACTAACTTCGCCCACGGCTTTGAGCTTCGCATCCTCGCTACGCGTCACCAGTTTTAGGATGTCACTATATGACATGTTGCCCTTGTTTTCGACGATGATAGCATTTGGTCGCTGCCTCTGCTTTGTATGCCTACTACTTGCCGTTCGGCACACCCAGCAGCAGGCTCTTTTGCAGCTCTGTGGGGGCTTACCACGGAGTCTACTCACGGCCTTGGCCTCGCAGGGCGCTTGATCTGACTCAGCAGACTTTCTCTCATTACAGCCGGTCAGCTGGCCGTCGAGCACCTTTTGACACAGGAGTTCTTGCAGCTCCTTCATTCTTGTGAAGGTCAAAGCTTATTTGGTGTTGACATTGACGTGTCAGACAGCCTTTGTCATGAACACCTCTACTAAATCCCCAAGGAACTTACCCAATTCGTCGAGCTCAGGGATATTCGATGCCGATGGAGCTACCGGTGCCGCATCCGAGCACTCGACCATTTTCGTTGACGCTGGTGCCACAATTAGTTGCGGGCCATTCTCTGGTGGAGCTGTAACCCGAGGCGGAGTCCGGCACAGACGTGAGCTCGTCCTTAAAGCAGCCTCGTCCACTGCCCCAGCAGCTTTCGCACCAAACATACTGGATTGGCACTACAGAGACAAGGTTTAACGGTCAGGCGCTATCCGTTACTCTAAAATTTGAATTTGAATTTTCAAATTGGCGAAAGAACCGCCCAAAAACTCCCTGGCGCCCTCTGTCAGATACAAGGGCCCGACCCCTGCGTTCCCCAACACTGGCCTTAGTCAGCTGAAAAACGATCGGGGAAGAAGAAGCAGATTCTTGCAGCAACAAGAAATGTGGAACGGCCTGGGGAAATTTGCGGATAATTCCACGACACACTCACACAGGCAGGAGTCCAGAGGATGAGAGGAGGGAAAACCAGCAAGCAAGAGAGCAGACACTCTCCCTCTCTTTTTTAGCTGTCGCCTAAGTCGCAGCATAAGAATATATATGTAAACATAGGTTAAGCCAAAGAATATTTTTGAATAAAAATCAATTGAAATCATACCACAAAACAACACATACGTGTTCGTTTATTTAATAATAACATACCAGTGGAACCCGGTCATTAAATGGCGACCCTGACAATAGGTCAAAAATAGACTTAAGGACATCGGAAGAACCAAGGACAAGAAGAAAGAAAAATATATAAAATAAACAAAAAGGCACGAAAATGAGATATGGCAACGATGGATAACTACTTTCAAAGAGTTACCAGACCAAGCTCGAGCATAAAAAACTATATAATTGAGGTGTTTCGTAGTGAGCAAAGTCACTTCCCTCAAAACTCTCAAAGCTAACTCTAGTGCAAATAAGAACTGCATACTCTGATCTAGCTGGAAGAATTTCCCGTAAGAGGAGACACAAGAGTACAAATGTGCTTCTTGATAAATGTACCAATTGTATGCTGCTACACAAAACCCAGCAGCAGGTATATTCCATTTTTATCTAATGGACTAAAAAAAAATATTATAATTTTTCTTCAAACAAACATAATTAAAAAGAAAACACACACACACACAAATAAATAAATAAATAATTAAAAAACAAAAAAGCACGTGCTGATGACTAGCACCGAACCGTCACATCCAGAGGACTTGGATTTCCTGACGGCTGTACCTACCGTACAAAGAGGTGTGTCTAAACGAAGGACCACGCCCACTCACGATAGTTGAGTACCGGGCTCGCCAAGAGAAACAAAAGGAAGACCTCAAAAAGAAGTCAAGAGGAGGAAAATACGCCAGGCTAAGGCGTGAAAGTAAGCTCCTCCAGGACCTCCTCCACACAGGACTGGATGACAAGGCCCGACAGCACTACACAGAGTGCCTCATGAACAATGCAGTCCAACTTCGCAAAAGAGCGAAAACACGCAATGAGTAAATAATTCTCTTGCCTCTAATTATAATAGAAATTTTATTGAAATATTAAGTATAAACACGTACGAGTTTGCACTTGTTGCACAGTACACCTACTAACCAACCATTGATAGGCTAATACTAAAAAACATGCGTAAGCATAGATTTAACTAAAACATTGTTCAAGATGTAAGCCTACGCATGTCTACTCTTTTATCTTTCCACGTCTCTGGCTCACTGTACAAGACACAGTTAAGATAATTTTTCTTTTTCGAAACAAAAAAAAAAATTTAAGTTAGATAAAAATAAAAAGTAACAAATGAATCCATAAAGATTTTTTCATACATTTTCTCAATAATTTTTTATTTATTTATTTTATTTACAATTTTAGATAAAGTAATTAATACTAGACCTAAAGCAGAAAAAAAACAATGAGTACTAGCAACAAGGACTTCGACTCTTCTCAATAATTAAAAACAGGTCTAAACGACAAAAAAAAAATTTGAATTCTAAAATTTTTTTTTAGTAACATGGGTTCCCAAGAGTCCAAAATAGATCATCTAACGGCTAATGTCGTTAACAGCGTAAAAATAATAGAGCATAGGGAAAATTTAGAAGAAATAGGGATATTATTGTTAGCTATTCTAATATTGGTAGCCATAAATCTGGCTTTAAAATTATATGCAATGCATAATAAGATAATTAAGAAAAAATACCTAAATTAAATACTGGATTGTACATAATAGATAATTTAAATCAAGGATAGCCTACTTGATAGAAAGATCCAAGTAGAAGCATACAACCGCCTAAAGCGGAAAAACAGAATACTACCCGCCTGGGTACATAACCTATTCGACCAACCCATTGAGACAATTGATCTCTCAGGGAATTAAAAAAAAAAAAAAAGAGAGTGTAAATTCTTTTCAACAAACTATGATTAATTGGGATGACATAATAACAAAAGCTAGAATATATGCGCAAGAATTAAATAAATCTTGTAAGTGCCTCTCGCAGAATAGAGAAACATCCAAAGATACTGTAGAAAAACACTCAAAAATAATAATAGAGAGCCTAGAAAATATTAGAGCAGTATTAACAGAACACTATAGTAAGCTAAATGCAGGGCGTTAAACAGCCGCAAACGCATTCTATAGTGACTGCAAACAAAGGGAAAAATCTGTATTATAAAGACATAATATTGAATATAAACAAACAACTGATTTGGAAATTTCAATATCACTGGAAGACAAAACCCAGTTAACGGATGAAGAAGAGACGGATCAAGAAGAACCATCAGTGAGTTTAGATCAAACAAAAATAACTTTTAATAAACCAGCCACTTCAACAGAAAACACAAAAATGACTCAAACAGCCACAGATTTTTTGAAGATGGCCTTAAATTTTATTCCAGAGTTTGATGGCAGAACAGAAAATCTTCAGAGGTTCATGGGTGCATTGTGTTTGTTAACCTAAAGGGCAACCATAAAGAAACAGCAGTGTGCGTAATAAAGACAAAACTTAAACGCTACACTAGAAATTTGATAACCTCTGAACAGACAATAGAATCAATAATTAATCGCATTGCCACTAATGTAAAAACAGAATCAGTAGCGTCAACAGCAGCAAAACTAAAAAACCTACCCCAGAGAAACAAAACAGCAAGCCAGTACGTTCAAGAGGTCGAAAAGCTTACTGAATCTCTGGAAGGAGCCTTTATACACGATGGTACACCCGTCGAAGTAGCCAAGAAGTATACACTTTCAATCGCTACAGAGACACTAACGTAATACGGGACATGAGCGAACTAACAACAAAGTTCGTGGACAGTTGCACGGCGGAAACAGGACAGACGAACTCAGTCCTGTATTACCGGCAATACAATAGAAATGGACAAAATAATTACCGAGGTAGAGGTAATTATCAAAATAACGGTTATACGAGTAATAATAATACAGGTGGATATCGTGGTAACTCACGATACAATAACCGAGGAAGAAATAATTCCAACCGAAACAACTTCAACCGAGGTAATTCCAAACGAAACAACTACAACCGAAGTAATTCCAATAACGGAAATGCTAGTGTACGAGTTATCGAAAACCGGAAAACCAATAAATCCCTACAGATTTTTAGAAGAAACTGTAAATGTATACACATTCAACCTTAACCTTAGTATTTTCATCAAAGTCAAAAATGAAAATACATACAACACATACACTTTCTTGTTAGATACAGGTGCAGACATATCAATAATAAAAGAAAAACAGATACCTTTGAACATATATCAGGAATTGGTGAAGGTTCAATTATTTCCAAAGGTCTTAATCTTATAGAACTACGACAAAATGAATTCATAATTCCACACAAATTCCACATAGTAAATGAAAATTTCCCGATTCCATTTGATGGAATTTTAGGGCTAGATTTCTTCAAAACTTTTAATTGCCAATTAGATTTCAGTGAACCAAACGATTCACTAATATTAAGACCAACTAATTTAAATTTTGCAATAAACATCCCAATATTACACACTTGTGACAGCAATACCACAATCCTCCCAGCAAGATCTGAAGTAATCCGACAAATAAATATTCCAAACGAAAATACAAATATCGTCATCTTAAATCAAGAAGTCGAAAAAGGAATATTTATTACCAATTACAACGAATAACTTTTACAAACAAGAACTAAGATTGAATGACAACCAGGCAGTATACACAAAAAATTACAGAATTCCACACACTCATAAAGAAGAAATAACGAGACAAGTCGATAAACTCATCAAAGATAAAATAGTTGAACCGTCAAAGATGACGTCATTGAAAAATACCCAACAGATGCTGATAGTGCTAGAAGATTCGTAGCTTTTTGCAACTATTACAGACGTTTTATTAAAAACTTCGCAGAACATGCACGTCCGATAACACAACTATGTAAGAAAAACGTAGATTATGTTTGGTCTGAAGAATGCCAAAAAGGATTTGAATATCTGAAAAAAGCCTTAATAGAACCCACACTGCTACAGTATCCAGATTTTAGCAAAGAATTTTGCATAATAACAGATGCTAGCAAATATGCATGTGGAGCAGCACTAACTCAAATTTATGGCGATAAGCAGTTGCTAGTAGCGTACGCGTTCCGTTCGTTCACTAAAGGTGAAAGTAATAAAAGTACTACTGAGCAAGAACTAGCTGCGATACACTATTACACACTTTCGCCCATATATATATGGCAAGCACTCCAGAGTCAAAACAGTATTTAACGTATTTATTCTCTATGTTAAATCCGAGCTCAAAATTAACAAGAATGAGATTTGATCTAGAAGAATATGCGTTTACAGTAGAATATCTGAAGGGAAAAGATAATTTTGTTGCGGATGCATTATCCCGCATTGCAATACAGGATTTAAAAAATACAAAAGCAAATGTCCTGAAAGTCACTACCAGGCAGCAAAGTGGGACAAAATAATCTCTGGCCAGAGAATAAAAATGAAAATACAATTAGGCACGTACCTAATGATGCTATACATGAAGTACTCTACAATGATGAAGTACGAAAAGTAGTGACCTTGCGCATAACACATAATTTATGTTTCCTCAAACATGGACAAAAAGTTATAGCAAGAATTGAGACTGGAGATCTGTACACCAATGGAAATCTAGAATTAGGTCAGTTTTTTCAAAGGCTTGAAAAACTCGACTTCAAACATCTCAAATTGGCACCGAGTGAAAAAACCCCCATACATGCTTTTGATAGGGTAATAGTAGACACCATTGGTTCACTACCATGGAAACAGAATACAAAAATTCAATAATAAATGACTTGTGCAAATATTTAAAAATAGACAACATTAAGTCTACTGCACACCACCACCAGACCTTGGGTACCGTTGAAAGAAGTCATAGGACATTCAATGAGTACATTCGATCATATATATCAGTAGATAAAACTGATTGGGACATATGGTTACAATATTTTGTGTACTGTTTTAACACAACCCCATAAGTATCACACAAATACTGTCCCTATGAACTTGTATTTGGTAAACAAAATTATTTACCAAACCATTTTAATAGCATAAATAGAACAGAACCGTTATATAACTTAAATGATTATGCTAAAGAAGTTAAGTTTAGATTAGAACTAGCAAACAATAGAGCTAGAATAATGTTAGAAAAACATAAAGAAAACCAGAAAAACTTTTATGATAATAGAATAGTCAGCAGATTTTAAAATAGAAATAGGAGATAAAGTTTTCTTAAAAAACGAAGCTGGTCATAAGCTTGATTCAGCCTATTTAGGACCATTCGAAGTTGTAGAAATATCTAAAAAAAAACAACATAAAAATTAGGAACAATAAAAATAAGATACAAGCAGTACATAAGGGTAGATTTCAAATCTGCAAAAATAATTTTAAAAAAAATGAAATATATAACATTTTTTTATGGGTTCAACTACTATAACTACTTCATTTAATTAAAAGTATATACATACAATAAAAAAAAATATCAAAGAAGCTAACATCGGCTATGCCGAAGTTTAAATAGCCTTGCAGTCCTTGGTAATAATAATTTTACATGTTTGTTTTCTGCAACTCAATTCATCAATATACAAACAAAACAATTTTACTCTCTATTTTACAATTTGTTTTTCTTCTTCCCTCATTCCCAAAGCAAAGCATGGCACGCATACACATACAGTTTATATAGCGTTGCGTCTGTGTGTGTATGCAATGTACTCTGTTGATGACGAAAGACGTAGTCGACAGCAAGCAGCGCTGCCGAGCTGGGAGCAGAGCCGATTATTATATTGACTGTAACTTGTGTTATATTCATCCGATCACATTAAAATTTTGGGATCTGAGGTTTTATATCCAACATTATCACATATGTAAATTTCATAGCATTGTAATGACCGGGTTCCATTTGAGAAGAAATAATATTGAAGACGGACACGTCAGTGTCAGTTGATTCTAGTTTTCAGATTGATTCTTTATTCCAAATTATTATTTTGCTTAAGCTAAGTTTACATATATATTCTTATGCTGCGACTTATGCGACAGCTACAAAAGAGAGGGAGAGTGTCAGTACATACATACATATTGTTGGAGCGCATGCATCAAAGTGCTTGGTCAGCGTTCACACGCTGGCCTGGCTCTAGCTCATGTTACGCTTGTGCATACATTGCTTAGGTGAATATATGTATGTGCATATACAAATGTACATACATATATGATCATGCTTAGCTGTAGATTTATGTGAATATGTTTATGTACATACATCAATGTATATATATAAACATATCCAAGTGAACAATTATATTTTAATGCGTATATGTTTAATTGTTTATACTTGCATCTGAGTGTTACAAGTTGAGCTCATTGTACTGAATGATTATTTGTATGAATATACTACACCACCCCTTTTTAGAGAATAACGTAATATTATAGAGTTATTGATAATCATTAGATAATTAAGTAAAGGTAAAATAAGGGTAAGGTATATGTGTGTTAGGGAAAAAAAATTTTTTTTTTGTGTTTTAGTTTGTGTCTGCTCAGACAAATTTTCTTTCTCTCTTTCTTTTCGAAATCATATGAATATATTTTGAATAATAGATGAATCCATAAACAAATTTTATATATATATTTTTTTTTTTTCGTTTTCACTTTTTGATATTATATATTTATTTTATTTTTTTTTTAAAGATATCTATATATATAAGTTATGAGTTTCCATTTCCCTTATAGGGGAATTCTTACCATTTCCTTCCTTAGATACAAGGATTGGACTTGGGAAACTCGGGATTCTTACAGTGAGACACAACACAACACTTGATTTACAACGTTATAAGATTTTATTTAGTTGTACTTGACATAACTAGTTCTACGTCTAAACTAAGACTGCCGGCTCTGTCGAGCGTGGTCTTTAAATGTACCCCGAGATGCCCAATGGGCGCTGGCTGCGGCGTCATGCCGTCGGCAGCGGCGTTGGGATCGTGTCTAAAGTGGTTCGCCTCTTCCGGCGAATTCTGCTTACCGGCAATATTCAAAGAACGGCTAGGCTAGATGATACAAAAGTGCTTATGCTAGAAAAGGGAAGTGAAGCGCCTAGTGTGACCCAACGGGGGTCGTCTTGGGTCGCATAAACACTAGGAAACATAAGTTGCTTACTTGGCTAAGTGTGTTTACAGGAAGTAAAATATGTAGGTTGCTTAGTTGACTAAAAGTGATATAGGTCGCGATGCACTTAGGTCGTACGCGTGTGTGTGGTCTGTTAGTGTTCCTAAAATGTGCAAAGGTGTGTGTGTGGTCAAGGGCTGGTGTTACTTAGATCAATGGGGGTATTTTGCCCGATGCTCGTTCAGGCGTTTCTGGTAAAGTGTGCCGATCGAGTCCCGTTGTGATGCGAGAGGCCGGGGTGCGGGGCATGGTCTGGTAAATGAAGGACAAGGCGTCCCAGGGGCGCTGGTTGTATGAGAGGAGGCCTCGCGTGAGGATGAGTGTGCTAACTCCTCCCCCCTCATAAATCGACGTCCCGGAGATCCTTTGTATTTATAGACGGTGATCCTGGGGGAGGGTGGTGTTTCTGGTTTTTGGACCATCTTCTTCAGAATCCAACCTATGGAGATGGCGAGAAATACAAAGATGGCGCAACCGGCCGTGATAGTGGTCCCTTTTGTTAGAGTGTTGAGGCGTCGTAAATTGTTTATGTGCAAGTTGTGAATGTATTCCACATTTAGTCGGTGTCCTTCGTTTACGACTTCAGACAAAGTGGAAGGTATTGCCACCATTCTTGTAACCGTCTGGCTTCTGAAGGTTTTATTACCGATTGTCACTGATTCGTTTGAGAATTGAATGACAAAGGTCCCGTTTAGGTTTGATTCTACAACGCCGTTTGTCATCTTTCCTCTAAAGTTGGTCGTGAATATGGTGCCATCTTCCGGTAATTTAATGGGGCTTGCCGTGTTGGTTATTGAATGGCATTTTGCGGTTCCTCCCTTTATTAGTCTTGGCAGGCAAGACTCCTCATCCAGGTGAGTGAGGTCTGATTCCTTACAAATGGTGATATTGCCCATGGTCTGGCAGCTCCTTGATATAATGAAGGTGTCTCGTGGTCCTACCAGGATTTTTCCCGAGGGAATGTCAAGTTGCTGATTATTTGTTATGGTTGGCCTGATGATCTGCACCGAATATTCCTGTTGTAGTACCCGTGGCATCGCTATGTTGCAAAGGAGTAGGGTACCGTTCATGAAGATAGTGGGTTGAGCAAATTCGATGGCCTCTATGATGTTGTTGTAAGGCAGGCTTGGTGTGGTGTTGATAATATCCTGCAGCTCGTCTATGTCCAGCAGGTTCGAGTTTATCACGCCGACTTTAGTGAGTTGGCATGCTCGCACAATTTCGTCCAGCTTCCGTTCAAGTAACAAGATTTTGTTCAGTAGGATGGATAATTCGGAGTCGTTATCCTTGTTGATTGTGTTCAAAGCTCCTGCTAGTTCGTTTCTCTTGAATGCCGGACAACAATTGTTTATTTATGGTGAACTGTTGATTATTCTCTCTAATTAGAGAATCATGGAATTGTAAAATCTGGTCCCAGTCAGCTGCGTCTGGTGATCCTGCTACCCATTTCCAAGCTGAGCCTAACCATCTGATTGATCGTCTAGCCCTCTTGTTGGAGACCGTGAGTTCCTCGATTTTTGTTTTTAGATCTTTGATTTTGAGAGAGGCCAGTGTTTTAGGTCACAAGAAGGGTACTGGTCCAGGGCTAATGACAGGTTCTCAGCAAGGCCCGCGAATGAGTCAAGAGGAATTACATGTACCAGATTTGAGTGTCCTTCAATTCTCCATCCTTTTCCTTGTTGTAACGTCACGATTGGGGACTCATATTTAAAGATCTTGTAGCTGTCCACCGATGAGAGACACAAAATGAGGGGGCTTGTATTGTATTGTATTGGAAGTAGAAGGGTGTTTTTAGTGTGATATTAATTTTAACTTAGCTTCTAGTTGCTTAAGTGCTATGTGTAGAAGTGTGTTTTTACTTAATGTGTGACTTGTGTAGCTTCTTCCGTGTTATAATATTACTCGGAACATAATTATTCTTATTCTTTTCCTTTTTGTTTGCTTTTGTGATTTTTGTTGCTTAATGACTGCATTTTCCCTTATTTCTGTTAAGTTTCGATTTTCTTAAACTTGATTCACTTCTTACATTTTCCTTTAAGCTGTCTATCATGCTACCTCTTGTTTTATACCAAATAGCATTATACTTCGATATTCATTGGTGCATCTGTTTCTTGTGTTATTCATTGTAAACTCTACCTTATCCAATACTGTATGCCATTGTTTATTGTTTTCACTGTCAACTAACTACGCAATCATCTGTCCTAGGTCTTTATTGACTCTCTCAACTTGTCCATTAGCCTGTGGTGATGTTGTCGCTACTTTTATATGATTAACATTACATTCCTTAATAAAATCATCGAAACCTTTGGAGGTGAAGCAACTGCCTCTATCTGATATTATATTCTTGGGTCTACTATATATTTTGAAGTATTCTTCCAGATTGCTTCACTTGATTTCGTACTCTTTGTAGCAAATAACCGCATAAATTTAGTACAAGTTAATAATTTCGTTGCTTTCCAATTTATTTAGGTTATTATTTAGTTAGGTTAATTTATAAGCATAAGTTAATTATAGCATTACGTGTAGTGCCTTTTGAGTTCTTTTTGATACTGCTTTTCGCACACGTGGGTGCGGGCTTCAAGCCTATCGAGCTCAAGCTGCTATCAGCTGCAATATACAAGCTTTGTGGGACCAAA